>NC_142521.1:42213464-42563464 GCF_964205215.1 Stylophora pistillata
CTCTTCATTTGTTTCAGAAATTCCAGGAAAATTAACTAGGTGTTACCTTCTTACAATAATTGCCTGTTTCCTCACCGGTGACATGCATTGAACAGTGTGGATTGCACATCACAACTAATACATTTACCTCGTAATGCACCCCACACTGTTTTGGCCGTCAAAGAAGAAGTAGGTGCATCAACAACAAGGGTATCTAAAGGAAAAAAAGGAAAAATCATTTCCACTGACTGCATGTGTACACTGCAATCAATACCCCCCTTAAACCAGACACGTCATCCTCCCTTCTCCTCCCCCCCCTCCTTGCCACAGGGGCACTACCCTCTAAAGGCTACACCTTTTCTTTTTTCAATAAGAACCTTTTTAGAAGAACATTCAGATTGAGATTAACCAAAATTTAAGAACATAGTATACTAAGAACACATCCAGGCTGAGAGTCAATTACAAATGGCTCTTTTTTTATTTTGGTGAGAAGTATAAATAATTGTAAAAGAAATGTAAAACTGTGGTCTAACAGGACAATTAACTCAATTAAATGCTTAAGGACATTTTTTAACATTAGCAATGTCCTACGCATGATACTCTGAAGAACAACTCAGTTTGTAGTCGAACTTGGCCTGAGCACGACTGAATTGATTAATTACCACACAACTTAAGAACTTGTTAAGAAAGTTTTCAAGCTCAAATTTTCCAAAAAAAATTACAACATTTAGCCTCAGGCCCAAAATTAGATGTTCTTATATGTATACAGAAAGAGTGTATACTTGTGAACTAGTTTGAGTTCCCTTTTGCTTGCAATTAACATGGTATTAATTGTTCTGTCTGGGTCTCAAATCAACTAGGGTATGAACACTCTGAAATGAACACTCTAGAATGTTGTCTGGAATTAGGTGTGATTTATAGGCAGACACAAATGCTTTACTTTAATAATTGAGGTCTGATAAAGGAAAGGGAAAGTCACCTGTTCTGGTCTAAAATATAATAACGGTTTTAAGAATCATTCTGCATATCCCCCGGATTTTTCCTGGGGTAACCGCACACCTTGGTTCCACCCCACCCCCTCCCTAATTCGAATTATGTAATTATGTTCCACATATCTCCAGCTCAAGCGCCAAGATATAATCAAAGAGGGAAAGTCAGGTAAAGCCTTAAAAAATGTTTTCGAAATAAAGACAGATTTATAGATGATCTTACACTTACAGGACTCATCAGATTCTAGTGACAGCGGAGCGTATTTGTCCAACACCTTTACTGTCAGTTTAATAATTTGCGACAGTCCGCCTTTAGGTTTTTCAACTGGATCTGGAAAAACCAAAACCTTGTAGCGAATTAACGCTTGTTTCAGTACATCACTGGTTTCACCCGTTGAATCGAAAGAAAAATTATTCGATGTGAGTGAGTAGACCTTGCCGGTTGCGTTGTAAGATTGGGGCTTCGGCCAGATCGATCCCGTCACGTAATCGATCGCTGATACCTCTTCATCTTCGCCTTCTGCTTCTTCTTCCCACGGTTCAGAAAGACTGCCTGAACAACTCGTCAAAGCAAGAGCCACGAAAAACAGCCTCAGAGCAAACATTATTCAGACGGTAGATTTTGGAGAGAGCGTTGAATGGTGCGGCCGTTGCCACCGACAAAACAGTCATGAGACAGTCGGGTGATTTCGATCACGTGACCAGAGTAACGACACTCTTTTTACGGTACGGGTATAAAGCATAAAAGTATAGCGAACTCAGTAGAGGCCTAAGAATCGGCCCCCGTCGACTCTTCGCAACTATTGGCTACTTTTAAGTCCCATTCCCTAAAAAATAACTACTTAATATAGGCGGAAGAATTACATGAACAAACATAGCGTATAATTACACAACGTAGATTATTTGTGATGGTAATATCACTTCGAAAAAGGTTCTTACATGTAATTGGTGGCCTGTGCTTGGCGATTCGTTGGTGTAAATGAAATAAGCGACAGAGTGGGTGTGTGAAAGAGATGGGATGGGTGTCTGGCAAAGGAAAAAAAATAAGAAAAAACGCTTTTTAAAAATTGTAATAAATTTTAAAAGCAGGAAGAACCGTTTCCCTGACAACCATAAGGTCGTGTATGGCTTGCCCATTCTCTTTTGAATGAGAACCTAATAATGGCTAGGTTTCGGATTAAGAAAACTCGGCGAAGCACTATGGGATATGATCAATAAATCTGGATTGGTCAAAATATAAATACAATTCGTCCATGTAGTACACAGAGTAAAAATCACATCATAGGTAGTAAACAAAATGACAAAAAAAACTTATATTTCCTGTCACTGGATTGGCAAGTTTTGTTCAGCTGACCCTGCCAACAGTAGTCACACATTAGTCACTCAGTGCGACCAACAATGATTCTTCAAATTTAAACTTCGTTATGACCTTGCTGATACTTGTTCACGGGTGTGGTTATGAACTCATTAGCAGAGTAACGGTTTCACCTCTATTTCTTGTCTCTTGTTGTTGTTGTTGTTGTTGTTCACTTATTTTTTCTTTACTTTAATTTTTGATGAAATGAATTTCAAATTTTCGATTTTAGTTTATTCGGAGGCACACTAGGTATGGATGGAGTAAGGTAAAAATTTGCAGTTGAGGGCGTCATTATGGCTTTGTAGTATATTGTAATGCTGGGTTCTTCAAGGCGATTTCAACTTCTCAGTGCAATCAAATGTTGTCTTGTCATTTTACTGTTCCGTTACTATTGCGCAATTTACTATTAAGCGGTCGATTAAAAAATGAGTCTCTACTTTTAGTTAGAATTTCGAAAATGGCTGCATGTGTTTACCGTCTCGTAGAGCGCCAGACCTCAAACTCAACATAACGCATAAAAGTAGCGTCGATTTCCAAACGTAAATTAAAATTATTTGACACCGCGGTTTCGCAAATTTTGGTGATTTCACGTTGCTGTTTTGCAAGGGACGGCTAAGAAACGTACAAAGTTTTAAAACGCACGTGCTGGGCTATTGTTCTGCCAATTAGATCTATTGTTTTTTTCTCGTTCTCGTTGCCGTAGCCGTCGTGGTTCGCTTAAAGTCCCTATTAACCAGAAAAGGTTGCTACCAGGAATATGTACTTAACATTGTCCACTTAGAGTGGTATCACAAAAGGACAGATGTGCATGTGCACAAATTGAAAAGGCGGC
The DNA here is from genome assembly GCF_964205215.1 of Stylophora pistillata. Lineage (NCBI taxonomy): Eukaryota > Metazoa > Cnidaria > Anthozoa > Scleractinia > Pocilloporidae > Stylophora > Stylophora pistillata. The sequence continues at coordinate 42,216,622 of NC_142521.1, forward strand.
GAGTACGAAGCGATATTTACAAAGTGTAGTTGAAAGAACTTGCTGTTGGCTTTTCGGCATTTTTTTTTTTTTTTTTTCAATCATTACAATGGACGTTGGACGGTCTCAAATAGACTAAATGCCCGGCTGTCAGAAATTTTCACAGAATATCCCAATGAAAGGATATCCTTCGAACTCCTTAAGAATATCAGATGTTCGTTTAGAAATGTCAAGCGATTCCTAAAGTAATCCTTTTTCAATAAACAAATTCTCCGAGCCTGTACATTTTATAGTACTACTCGGCTGTCGACACTTAGAAATTTTAAAGCTTCTAATCAGAGGTTATCAAGCTACCGGGCACCATCCCGATCTCGGTCACGTTTTCCCGTAACGAAACGACAATATTAGGGACCTTTAGCATCGCGCTTAGTACTTCAACCGGCAAACGGCTGCTACGGTTTGAGGTTTCCCGTTTCCCGTTTGCCGTCGTCACCAAAATTTACTTGTCAGGGACGTTGCCCGCTGAACTTACAAGTCGTACGATAATTGCCACTTGTTCAAATGTCGCAACAACATCGCATATATAGGCAGAAATTGTAATTAGCTTCTTGCTTCTACTTCCTACGTTGCCAAGCTAAGTATTTTTTTAAATTCCAAAGCTGTGGCTATAATTTAGTTACTATTTTGAAATCAAACGTGTGACAAGAGGGAAAGGGTTTTTTTTTTTTTTTTAACCTGTTTGGAAAGTCGACGTTCGTGATGCCGACTTTAAGTCATGTGGTACATTCGCCAACAGTGTGAAGAAAAACGGCTTTCCTTCAAAAAGACAGGAAGAATGGCGTCAACTTAATCTTTCCCACTTTTAAATAACTAACTGAGGTACATGAAGGGTTTCACAAGTCAAAATTATTTTCCTCGACAAACCCGTCGCCACTACTTACTTGTTTCCATCCTGCAACTACAAAGCTGCCTCCCAAGCAGGTTAAAACAGCAAATAATCATTTTGTTTCTTGTTTCTATAAAAATGTGGTCTATCAACTTCAAGAAAAACGAGTGTCAAAGAATGATAGCCCGTCTTTTGCGAAAACATACAATACGAACGACAGAACAAAACATCCGCTGCTTTGAGAATCAGTTTATTGACTTCTTTGAAATCTTGCTGCATCGAGCTTCTGAAAAATATGTTCATCGTTCAGTATATGGGTGAGCATCTCATTTAGCCGGGAACCTCCTGAGCAACCTGGGGAGAGAAAGTACATGGTGACGAGATTTTAGTAAATGAAGATGGACCTTTCTCGCCTCGTTGCTTTGTTGTACAATTTGAGGCAACGGAATGAAGGAAACGACCAGAACGATTACTGAACTTTACACCCTTTGAATTCTCAAAGAAATTTAAGAAAAAATCACTGGCTATAAACAAGGTGAAATTTTCAATATATTGAAAATCAAAAGCAATCTGGGATTGTAGCTTAGTAGTGGTACGGGGTAGCAATGAGATAGGTAACCAAAAGAGAGCAATATTCGGGTCGCGTAAACGGCGAGAACGATGTGCTTTTACCAAATATGGTCATTAATAGGGCGCTTGGATTTATAACGCAATCCCCAGTTATAAGTAGTCACGCATGCAAATGAATGTCTACTTGTCACGCAGGGAGTCATATAAATTAGTGATCACCGTCTGACTATAGTGCCGCCCTTTGCTGTTGACCCACCATAACTTTACGAACTACTCATAAGATTTAATCACCCGCGCATTCCTGGGCTAGAGTCACAAATATTCACTTTGACTTCTGATTAGCTCCTTCTGATGTCAACCTTTTTCTGATTGGCTATTGTGATAATGTCGGGTTTAGCACTCTTATCACACACCTCAAGCAATGTTATCTGCCACGTTTTGGGGAGCCTGGGCCTACATTTTCTTCCCTTGTTGACGGCGGAGAATTCAGCTTCGGCCTACGACAAATGAGATCAATATTTTAAAATCTCTAGCACACGAATTGAAAACGTGGAGCAAAGGGTCGTGGCATAATTTTCAAGTCTGTTAAACATTATTCTCGAAATCTTTTGAAAATTCAGATCTCATGAAAAAATACATAATGGAGTGTAGCCTTTTGACAGAATCTTGGTCTATTCAGACAAGCAAAAAAGGAGTAAACAAACAACGGCGGGGTATCAATTTAGGATGACGTTCTCCTGTTACCCCCGCTATTTTTGCTCCACACCCACAAACTGAGAGCGTGGTATGGGCAAAAACAATCAAGATATGACTTTGCACTGAGGGAAATACCGCATTAAGTTCGACTCAGGCTATTATTATTCTCCAAGAAGCCTGGTTCAAGGTCTCACAAAATGACTATTGATGAGGCTTGAACCCAGATCTCTGGACCGGGAGTTGACCGCCCTGACCATTGGGGCCACCCACGTGTCTCATTAATTCATTACTCACCGCTTTCTTCTCCGTTTGTCGCCGTGTGATGGGCTGTGCTTCTGCTTCTCCTTGCACCTGTCTTCTTCTGAATCTGTTGACTCAGACTCTGATGAATCACTGGATGATGACGAAGAAGAAGAGGAAGAAGAAGCCGAGGAGGACGAGTCGGACTGGACACCAGTGGGTTCATCAATATGCACACTGTCTGCTATTTCTGCTATCTCCGGTCTTTCTTTCTGTTCAAAAAGACAATGACTTATATTAGTACCCTGGAAGAGGGGGAGGTCAGTATCTTAACACCCCTCGTGACACCCTCCTCCAGGAAAAGGTTTCCAAGTGGACCTCCGAAGAGGCTGCCAGCTTCCATTTCTTTTCAGTCGAGTGGAAGAAGCATGAACTTAGCGTAAGGGAAGCGGGCCTGAGGCACAAGAAAGTAACAAAAATAAAAAGGAAAGAAAAGATATAGTAGGCTCGTCTACTGTCCTCGCTCTGTTAAGTATGATCCATGAGTGGCTCCTAGCAACAGACGGAAATAGTGCATCTGTGCGTGTTTTTCTTTTTGATTACCGCAAGGCTTTCGATTTCATTGATCACGGAACTTTGGCGGCTAAACTTAGGGTGGTTGGGGTCCCCCACACTATCGTCAATTGGATCCTGGACTTCTTGTCAGATCGGACCCAGAGGGTTAAACTCAGCCGCGACTGTGTGTCTGAATGGGGTGCGGTGCCAGCGGGTGTCCCCAAAGGAACCAAATTGGGGCCCTGGCTTTTTTTGCTTATGATCAACGACCTCTTAACCCCCAGTGCGTCCTTTGGGACGTGGAAGTAAGTGGACGATACCAACCCTGTCAGAAAAAGTACCGAAGGGGAGACAAACTAGAGCACAAGAAGCAGTGGACCACGTTTCCAACTGGTCAGCGGACAACTTATTCCAGCTAAACCTTAAGAAGACTAAAGAGCTTACTATCAGTTTCTGTCGTTCCCCGGAACTTTTCGACCCAGTTATAGTTTATGGGACTCAGATCCAAGCGACTACTTTTAGCAAGTTTCTTGGCCTTACCATCAAGAACACACTAACATTAAACGATCGTGTAGATAGTTTAGTTAAGAAAGCAGCTAGGAAAATTCATTTCCTTGTGCAACTTAATCGTGCACGTGTTCCAGCCGAAGATCTAGTTGCCTACTACTGCGCATATATTAGATCCTTCCTTGACTACGTTTGCCCTGTGTTCCATTATTCTCTACCTCAGTACGTACAGTCAGAGTTAGAAAGATTTCAGAAAAGAGCTCTGGCGTGTATTTTTCCTAGAATGCCGTACAGGGAAGCGTTAGAGCGCGCCTGTTTGACTTCTATCAGGGAACATCACGAAGACGTTACAAAGTCGTTATTTAAATCAATCAGCGAGAATCAGAACAGTAAACTACATTACTTAATTCCTGAAGCCCATAGCCCTCATTATAATTTAAGGCGCCAAAGAACGTACAATGTACCAGCAGCCAAGACAAAGCGTTTTGCTAATTCGTTTTTCGTGAAGGGTGCGGCTGTAGAGAACTTTTAATAGAACTTTAAGTCATTATATTGTATATTTGTATAGAAGTAGTTGGTAAAAAATTGCGCAATTCAGTATTTTTACTGCGATGTGATTTTAATAAACCAGACTATCAATCTATCTATCTATCTATCTATCGATGTAAAAAGAACATGAAGGGAAGGGGTAAGAGTGGGTTACTGAAACGGCACAGCTCACACTCTCACCTCTCGAATTGGCGATAGGAAGAGGTCTCTAAAACCATGGAGACCAGACTAAGCCAGGCCCTTTGAGCAGTTTTATGACAGCTGAAGAAGTGTTGCATGTAAACCAAATGTAGAATACTTAATTCCACATATAAAGTTAATAAATTCAACACACCTTCAACCTCTTGTACCATTTTTTAGAGAGTTTAGGTCTTCCTCTGAAAAACAAAATATTCTAATGATTCGTTTTGTGATCGTAATCAAATTTTGCCAGCAACATCAATAATGACAACTTTATAGCAAACAATCCAAAAAATAAACAAACCACAGGCACAACAGTGATTAGAACACATGCAAGAAAAAGCTTTGAGAAACTTTGTAGGTCATACTGATGGCAGTTTGAAATTTCTTGCTGTTTGGATGCCTATAGCCTCAATCATGAAATTAACTTAACAGTAAGTAAACTCTCTACTGTATTTAATAGTTTTTCTGTCAATAAATGTTGCAGAAAAAAAAAATAAAAAAATAAACGTATCCAACAACAAACTACTAACAGCCATCATCCTCTACACATTGTACATACCCCATTGAAAAACACTTTCATTTCAAAATATACAAGAAAATAGATAAGTCAAAAGAGCTTTGATACAAAACTATAATGGACTGCTAAGGAGGATCCATCATTGTAAAATAACATTCTCATTTGTGCCACCACACAACAGATTTCCACATACATTACATTACCAAGACTAATAAAATTTGAGGTAAATAAAGTTGTTGCAGGTCTACTTTATGAGTAAGTTTTTACATCAAATATTACAACATAAGGAATACCTGACTGTTTTGTGCCAAACAATGTTAAAATTAACAGGTGAGCAAAAATTCTGTGTGACAGCAATTGTTGTGTCCAAGTTTATAACTACATGCCACCATCCACCTGGAATAAACACTGTTTCACCTGGGCAGTGAAGGATCTCAAGCTTAAATGGAAAAAAAAATCATAAAGAAGGAATGACTGACTCTCAGCCTTGATTATTATAATCCTAGCCTTCTGATTGGTTCAGCAAATCTTGGTTATCAGCTCAGCTGCTATTAGTTTCTCCCGCCCTTTAATTCCCAGCAGTGAGCAGTGATTAACATGTAACTTCCCCTTATAATATCCTTACATTATGCAGCAAACAGGTAATGAGAATACTCAAACTTATCACGACAGGTAGAAGTTGTTCTCTTGGTCTAACACCAAATTCTCATAGCTAATTTAAAAAGAAATGAGAAGCAGCTAGAGTGGAGAAATAACAATCAGGTCTTGGAGTTAAGACTTCTCAAGTGACCTTGAGAAGATTTTTCAAGGTAGAGAGCAAGAAATAATATCAACACAATACTTCAGTGTTCTCTTTCCCTTTAAATTAACATGAGCAAATTTCTTTTCAAAATGAGAGACTGAAATTTACATCTCCCCACAGTTCATATACTCATATTAAGTAATCTTACTGTTGAAGAAAAAACTAGCAACTGAAGGTAGTCTTACTGGTTTATACTCCTCAGGCCAAGAGGGAAGTTGTGTCTTGGGAAAAATTTTGGTGAACCACGTAATAGCTTCATCTCTTTGATCACCACCCTCTGCACTAGTTACTTTTAGAAGATCCCTGGGAACATTTGTTGGGAACAATGCCCAGCGCTTGTGACCTGATACAAGACTGTTCCATGCACTTGTTCCCAGAGGATCAATGTGAATACCAGTGCCTGATCTGGCTGGACCCATAACAAACCATCTGAAAAACAAATTACAGGTGCTTAAAATTGTTAGTAATTTGTCTTACCATCTTGATGACTCCTAACTGCTTGTCTCTGATTTCTACAGCATGAAGCAATTGAGTGCATTGTTACATCTCCAACTGTTACAGCTCCCCCTTCCCCCCCCCCCCTTTTCCTGTAATTCCTCAATGAACTTCCCAGACACTCCCCTGGAACCCATTAGCCCTTAAACTCCCAGACATCATCATCATCATCATCATCATCATAAACTTTATTTCATCTCGAATTTTAGAGTAGCTTGTTGAAGCTTATACTTTCGCGAAAACATAAAATGGAGATTATCCACATATATTCATACATATATCTGTACAAGATCTAAAATACTAACTCTACTAAAATATACTAAAATACACAGTATTTAGAAAGTAACATAATTATGTAACATATCAGTAGAAATTAACAGAAAAGTGAAGATAAGCGGGAGCGACTATACAAAGATACGGCCTTTGTATAGTCGCTCCCGCTTATCTTTGTATAGTCGCTCCCGCTTATCTCATGCCTATACCAGATGTGATCAACATATAACTTCTCCTTAAAATATCCATACATTACCCAGCAAACAGGTAATGAGAATACTCAAACTTATCAGGTAGAAGTTATCCTGATCTAACACCAAATTCTCATAACTAATTTGAAAGGAAATGTGCAGCAGCTAGAGGGGAGAATTGATAATCAGATCTTGGAACACAAAACAATGACCCTGCCAGGGCTTGAACATGGACTGTTAGAGCCCCAGTAGTTAGAAGAGTGATAAGATTATACACCAGGCCTTGTTTGTTCAAAGGGTGTATTACACGACTCAGGCAGTCAGAGGGCCAATAACTAAAATTATCCAATCAAAATGCTCTATTGCCAGTCAATATTCTCTCAGTATTGGACCGGGCATTGTCCCGAATGGTCCCGAATGATACTGCACTTGAGTCCCTTTGAACTTCAGTCATATAATGAATCTCTTATTAACCAAGCTTGCTTGGGACCGTACTTGAAGAATATCGGCCTTCGGTCTTTTTTGTACGGACCTCGGGCTGATATTCTCCCAGTATGGCCCTCGCGCTTGGTTAATAAGATATATATATAACACTATCCACAGCATAAATTGCTATCCTTTGGACAGTGTAGCACATTTCAATAGCCCTTATCCACTGGATAGCAGTTACTGGTCGCATAGCCTTATCCCTTTAAACAACTTGGCCTAGAATGTGAACCACAAGGGCACTTGATCCACCAAAAATTTATCTACTTAAATAAATACATTCATCAAGCACTAAAAAAAAAAACTGAAAATTCTAAAATACAATGATTACCCCATCATGACCTTACATGACGAGCAGAAAAATTATCGCATTTTGATAAGTTCTTGACCCTTTCACTCCCAATAATTATATCTTATTCTTAATTCTCCTTAATTCTCCTTACTGTCTGTAATACAAATGTTTTGATGTTAGTTTGGAGAATTTGGTTTTGGATCAACCTATAATCCCCTCATTGATATTTTTCTTTATTTTCATCACTTGTCTCCTTGATATTGTGTTGACAAGGTAAGGAGAAATTCTGTCTTGGTCAGTCATGGGAGTTACAGGGATAATCAAGATCTATTGGACGACAGACACATACTGTCAGATGACATCACCATTAACAGTATTTTGCTTTTTTATCATGAGCTGCAGTTTGTCTGTTCAGTAATATATAAAGAACACACCACAACATGGTAAGAACATTAATGACACACTTGGCTGCACCTCCTCTGTGATCCATTACTGAAGAGATGCACAGCTACCTGGAAATTATCTCTTTGTTAAATATACATCACTATTAATTCTAAGTATATACTACTATAATTTATTATCCAACTACACTCTGTAGATTACAAATAATGCCTAAGACGAGTACAAATATCACGCAGTATTTGTACTGCACAGAACCGGTTAGACAGATTTTCTTACACTGCACAAGCAATGAATTGGATTGAAGTTACAAAAAAAAAATAGTGGACAGTTTAAATCATTTTTCAAATGATGAAGAGTTGGGATGGCTGGCAAATACTGATCCAAGTTTATTAGATACATCAAACAAAGAAAGGCAGTTAGATGATGATGAAATTTCATCATTTGTTGTGAAAATAGAAACAGCAACATGAAAACCAGCCAATTCTGTTCTGCTTCGCATACTTCTGTCACTCACTCCCCATAAACAAATATCCGCAAAATTCGCCCACACTGAAATAATAATTTAATTTGGCAAGTTGGATTATAACTCATTAGACATTTTGCTGTGTCGATATCACTGAGTATTTTTACTCATTATTTGTAATTTGACTTGCCCTACAGGCTTGTCAAAATATGACACAATTTGAAAAAATACTCAGCGATACAACAAAACAAAACATCTAATAAGATATAAATCCTCATCATCCCTACACAGGTAAAATAACAATATAAATACACTTTTTATTTACTCATAGCATTTTCTGTTTCATACCTATAAGGCGGTCTTCTCTTTTCTCCAGCAAATCTAAAGAGATCATCAGCAAAGAACCGTGGAACCTCATAATCAATCAACAACCTCTTCTTCTCAGCATGCTGCAAAAAAAAAAATTAACAAATTGTTATGTTTACCATGTTTAGACCAATCACTTGGCATAAAAATTTGTCTTCATATGTCTACATTCAGATAAATGAGGTAATCTCCACATTTTGGCAGCAGTTTGATTGAGACCAATGGGTCTACAAAGAAGTCCATGTTGTAAAAAAAAAAAATCGTTGTGGTCATATTCTCTGTTAGTTTTAATTGATCATGAACTAAAGAGGCTCAATTGTTAAACAAACTCTCTGTGTCTGAGCACCTAAGGAAATTTATTACACGACTCGGGCAGTCGGAGGGCCAATAACTAAAGTAAATCAATCAAAATGCTCTATTGCCGGTCAATATTCTCTAAGTATTGGACCGGGCACTGTCCCAAATGGTCCCGAAGGACACCGCACTTGTGTCCCTTTGAACTTCAGTCATATAATAAATCTCTTATTAACCAAGCTTGCTCGGGACTATACTGGAAGAATATTGGCCCTTGGTCTTTTTTGTATGGACCTCGCTGCACTCAGTCCGTACTGTCAAGACCTCGGGGCGATATTCTCCCAGTATGGCCCTTGCGCTTGGTTAATAAGATATATGTATAGAGAAAGGTATGAAGTGCACCCCTACTGATGTTAGGGTAGAAATGGTTAACACTTTCTCTAATGATGATCTGAGTTCATCATGGTCAGTTTTTTATGTTCTAATACCAGTCACTGATAAAAGGAAATCATTGACACAGGAATAATTTATTCTTCACTAGTTCACTAAAGCTCCTGCCAAAGAGCGGCCGTGAACACTTAAAAATTCCCACCACATCAGAAGTGAATACATTGGGGAGACAAACAATTATAAAACTCTACCAATAGTGTATTTAGGAAGTTATCTGCAGGTCCACTTTAAAAAATCATTAACCTTACCTCACCAAATGAACTGTCAAATATATACAGTGGACTGTCATCTGTTTGATGTGCCATATATTCAGTGTAATATTTCATTTTCATTTTCACAGCATAGCCTTCATCATCTTCACCAACTTTAAATTTCTGATGTCTGTACTTTTTGGCCAATCTCTATTGTGGCAAATAATAACAAATTGTTACCAGTTAGTTAAATATTAAGAAATATTGATGATAAAACCAAAATGTAGTATAGAACATGTGGGCAAGCACATTGGTTCATTACTGGGACACAGGGACATATAAAACAGCAAGGAAATAATGATTATACATCTAATAAATCAAGTCATACCAATTCTTAGTTTAAGAAAAGAAGGAAAGCTCAGACAAATCTTTTTAACAGTTAAAAAGTGAGGCTGTTACTGATGACGACAGCTGAAGTTCAAAAACTTGTGCAGAGGTTGTTATCAGAGTCAAATATTTGTCAGCAAAATGGTTTGTAAAAATTTTGTTATCAAATTTGTCCTGATGCTTTTTCCTGTAGAAATTTAAATATTATTTTAAGATCTGACCAGTCAATTTCCATCTGTCAGTAAAATTGGATCATTCTGCTTGACTTTGGGTTGATAGTTGTCTTATCTATTAAAGGGTTCCAGTAGTTTTTAACACCTTCTGGTGCAGAAAAAACTCAACAAGCACTTTATTCAATACAAATCACCTCTGTAGTCCACTTCCTCATTGATTTCCAGTGATCCATGGCATGTGTCAACACAACAGGAATTCTAGGTTTCTCAAATCTTTCTACAAATTCTGATTTTGAAATTTTATTGCAGTCCAGACGGGGAACATTGTCTCTGGTACTTGCAAGACTTGTGTCAAATGTCTCCACATAATTCAATTTTGTCCATTCATCTTCTCCTTTTAGTTCTAGTAGGCAAGATCAAACGCTCGTAATGAGTAACTTAAAAAAAAATTGCGATCTCTTCATTTTGTAAATATCTAAACAAATTCTGAACTACAATGCTAATTTTAATCATATTTATATTCTAAATAAGAACTGCTTTAAATTCATTTCTACAAATCGTGAATAAATTTATACTTCACGGCGATTCGACTTTCATTTCAGCCAATTAACAATGATAACATATTGACCTCTGCTTTTAATAGGCGCAGTATATTCATAAATAAAACACAGTAAACAAAGAATTTATCACTTCTAATTTCAAAAATGGTTAAACTACAAAATATAAGAACAAAAGACAGCGAGAAATAACAAAATAGAATAAAATAAACGATCGAAGAGTAGTTGACATATTTTGTCTCAAGCTCACCTGCTCGCGCCTTTCGCTTGGCAACGTCAACTCTTTTTTGTGCTTTTGCATCCATTAACATAGATTACTTAAAAAAGAAAAAACCTGACATACTATTTTATCTGCCTGCCATCTGATTTTCTACCTTGCCCCGAAAATTTGGGACCAAAACCCACAATTTCCCCTTGAAATGGTTAAGACCGAAAGCTGAAAATTATATAATACTGTGACAATGTTTTCGGTCAGCGGTTTTACGCTCTACTCAGTACCTCACCGCTATCTCTGACGCACTTGGAGATTTTTATAGCAAGTTTCTCTCAGTTTCCCCGACATAAATTCTTTTTTTGAACAAAATTGAAAGTTAAGGATCCTAGATTTCCACGAGCTTGCATCACATTCATATGAAAGCTCGCAGATTCGAAAGTATAAATTGATGTGGGGAAAAGAAAATTCTTTTGATGTAGCGAGGTATATCGCCCAAACAACCTCGTTCCCAGGGTCTTTTCCCTCAGCTAAACGTAGTGCCCCACCCCCAACTCCACCCCCAACTAAGAAAAAAAGGCCCTGGGAAACGAGGTTGTCGCCCTAAAGGTCCTTTCACTTCCTGCGTTTTGTCGCTTACAAAAATGACTTGATAGGTAAAGAAAAAATGACTAAAAAGTGTTGTAATTTTACTCAGAGTGCGCTGCAGCCGTCAGCTACTTAGAATGTGTTACGTAGACCCCCTGACTTATCAGCTCTCAATAAACGCAAAAATAACACAGAAAAAGTGTAATGGGCGTATACACACTGACTGCTGATAAATAAAGTTTGAACTTCGCATTGCACAAATACTAACTCAGTAGTTTTATTAGACCCAAATTTTCTGCGAAAATTAATCGTTAAATGGCTAGTCACAGCTGAGAAGTGGCATTCTCGTAACTCTTTTAGACAATGGACCACTTACGTCTAAGAGCAAATAATAGTAAATAAAGATTTGCCTATATAGGATTTCAATATCAATATATAATTTCATATCTGCTGCGTTCTAAAATAACCACATCATTGAGAACTATGCCCGACCGGAAGTCTCCGTTAAACAGTAATTTTATATTTTTATATTTTATTTATTATTTATTTATTATTTTATTTTTTATATTTATTTATATTTTTATTTTTTTTATATGATTTCATATCTGCTGCGTTCTAAAATAACCACATCATTGAGAACTATGCCCGACCGGAAGTCTCCGTTAAACAGTAATTTTATATTTTTATATTTTATTTATTATTTATTTATTATTTTATTTTTTATATTTATTTATATTTTTATTTTTTTTACATGATTTCATATCTGCTGCGTTCTAAAATAACCACATCATTGAGAACTATGCCCGACCGGAAGTCTCCGTTAAACAGTAATTTTATATTTTTATATTTTATTTATTATTTATTTATTATTTTATTTTTTATATTTATTTATATTTTTATTTTTTTTTATATAATTTCATATCTGCTGCGTTCTAAAATAACCACATCATTGAGAACTATGCCCGACCGGAAGTCTCCGTTAAACAGTAATTTTTTTGGTGGTTTTGTTCGCCGTAATCCTCTAACGGGCTCAGGGTTTGAAAAAAGAAGTCCAAATTTATTCTTACGATGTGTGTTTTTATAGTTTCGTGATCACATATAAGTGTGGGAGAATATTGTGTGAATAACTGAGAATTGAATCTTGGAAATCAATCTATTTTGATATTCCGTCAGGAGAGACAAAGGAGAGATTTAGGAAATTATATACGAAATTGGATTAAGTAAGATAGGCTAACAATCTCAAGAAGTTCCTTCAACGACGGAAATCTCTGCGCCAGAAATAACCCTTGAAACCAAAATTGGATCGGAAGTTTCAGTTTAACAGCCTTTTTACTACGCATCTGTTTTTCGATTTTCTGCCGTAAACGAACTTGTTTGTAGAAAACAGTATAATGGTATGGACTGAGGATAGGAGGTAGGGGTGGGTGCGGGTGCATACCTCTGGGGAGGGGTGGGTAAAAGCTTCAATCAAATTGATCGTGATGTGATTTAGCAGGACGCCTAGCAATAATTGAATTATTGAAAATCTGCTGCAACTAGAGCCTGAAAAAAAGCCCCATTTTTTTTGTCTGAAAATTGTAAACTATGACCTCCAATAGGGTCGCAATCATGAATCATCCATCGCATCGCGCTTTTCTAAAGAGACCTGCCGTCTCCTTCCACTATTTTAGGAAACTGGTAGTATAGATATACATACTACACGAAAATCCGGAAGAGCTAAAGATTCAATTATGCAATTGAATTGAACGAGATTAGCCAATAATTCTATGAAGTTCCTCACTCAGGGAGATCCGTGTACTAAAAATAACCCACAAAACCAAAATTAGGAGGGAAATTTCCCTTTGACACCCATTTACAGGGGTTTCCGTTTCTGGGTTTTTACAACAATCTTAAATATTTTCATCAATGCCTGTATGTAGAGGGATGCGGCCTAGCAAACATGCGATCCAGAGGGACCAGCCGCCGAAAATCTGATAGACTCAGAGACTCAATTAAATGATTGGATTTTAAGAGAGATGAGCTTATACTATTCAAAGAAGTTCGTTTCACAATGAGATTGCGGAGGCTAAAATTAGTCCAACCGCAAAACTATAATAGGATTAGCAGCCCTCTTTTCCAACTATTCTAATCAAAGTAGTTGCCTTTAGAGCATAAGGAGGAAAGCGGAGGGGGCAGAGAGCTTGTTGAAGATTGGACCGGAGAGCGGTATAACAGCTACGTCTTAAATGTCATGTAAAAAAAAAAATATATATATATATATATATATATATAATTCAGTGCGAGATATAACTCCATGGGATGCAGGAAAATTCTCAGAAGGCTGTTAAAATATCTATTAGAATTGTTTTTACTAAGATTGCAAGACTCATATCCGTGGAGTGTACTATTTTTGTTATCATGTCGCTTTCTCACTAGGCGTTCTCTCTTCCCTCTTTTCCTCCCCGTCCAATCTCAACAACGAGACAAAGCAATGACATCGGCACGTGATTTAATCAATTTATTAACTGGAGTGTCCATTTCCGCAAATAATATATTCCTGGCAAAGCATAGCCTACACAATGGGAAAAATCACTGTGGTTCGGCGAGCGTGTCACGGCCAAATCCTTCTTTTCTCCAGACCGTTCACCGTCAGGTGAGGGAACCTTACTCAAGAGGATATTTACAGGTGGATACAGAATACAACATGGACCAAAAATTGCAGACACGGCTCCCAGCGTAGAGAAAGACCTGAAGGAGCTGGAAGATGCATGTGAAAAGAGCACACTAAAGTGTACAAGGAAATACCGCAAAGAAATGAAGTCCGGAACTTGGATTTCGGAGTAGGAAATTGAAAAATAATTGAACCACTCAAGTTAGACTTGAGCTCATACCAGAGGGATTGATTTTCTTTGTTAATACCTTCTCTCCTACTGATGTACATTTACGCCCGAGTTGTCGGCTTCCGGGAAACGGAAAGGAGTAACTGATGAGATTCAATGCCTTTGTTAAATCATCGAGGGAAAGTCCTGTTGATTGTTTCCTAAGATTCTCTCTTTCAGCTGCATCGCAACAATTTAAAATTGATTTTCCTGCCATGATCGATTGTGCCAACTACAAAACTGATAATAATCAACAATAAAGTCAATGAACGATAAAGAATTTCACTTTTGAATTAAGAATCAGTAATTAACCTATCGGCATTTCTTTTCTCGAGGTAGCATGTTAGGGCTACATCGATGCCACTTAACAGTTGCGACAATCACAGTTTCCCTTAAATTGTATCTTCCTTCGTATTACTTAGTGTTACGCTTCACATATTTTTTCCATGACGAAGTCTTGAGGTTAGTTGGAAGTTGAAAAGGCGACAAATAAGATGCACCGATCGACTGAATCATTCCAGTGGTGGCCCAGTAAGTAAAGAATGCTTGATAATTCTGAAAATTTTATGCAACTGAAAAATGTTTCAAGGCTCTGTTTCTTATATTAGAGATTATTGCCTGAAGCTGTAACAAAACTGATAACGCGCAAAATTACTGAATTAAATATTTTGAGCAAATTTGATAGAGCTGTTTACAAGGCGAGAGTATTGGAAACCAGCAATGTACACCTTGAATGGCGTCTTAGCATCATTTACTCGCTGTCTATACATATTCCATCAAACAGGTGATGAGCAAAACATACTCATCAACTTGGATATGTTTTGTTGATTTCTCGCCAGACTCTCTTAACAAAGTTTGAAAATAGTATATAGTAGCTTCTTGTAAGGAGAATTGAGAGCTAGATCTTGCGAATCAAAGTGTTGCTCGAAGTGTTCAGAGTATTCTTCTGACAAAGAGTCGGCCAAATGGAAGTGCTATCATCTACTGAATTTTATTTAAAAACAATTCATCATGAACATTAGAGCAGAACGGTTTACGGTACAACAAATGGCTCTACTTGAAAGCACTAATCAAGAGCTTTCGTTTGAATCACGCGGCATCACCTAGGAACAAAGTGAAAGCTGAGAATTGTGAAATGTGAAAGGGTTTTAAAGTATTGCTGACAAGTGTCGGACGATCAGTCACTCCTGTAAGAAAAATCCATGAGATGAAATCGCACGTCTTTGAGGTCGCTGAGCTTGACAATGAAATATCTCCGGGTCATTGATAACTGATTCGTGAAAAGGAAAAATTAAATAATATGAATAACTATGGACGAGACTCGAGGAGTCTCGGAGGTAACCGCTTTAAAGATGCGCTGTCAATCAAAACGCGGTGTGACTGCGCTGTTATCGACAAGTTACTCAGGTTTTATGTTCAACAGTGTTAAGTTTTTAAGTACAATTATTAGCTGCAAATTTTGCCAGTTTACCCCCCGCTCGAGAGCTAATCCTGTCGTTGCAACGCCCCGAGGACCCTCAGCAGAATGGTGGGTATTTCACATGGTGAACAAAGGAAAAAGCTCTTATGGAGGGATAAACGGATATCTCTTTTAAGTGGTTTTAATTAAATGTTTCCGCGAGCTTTTAGACGCCTCTGGACTGAGCTTTATATAGAGCCTTTTGTCAGCTGAATGTAATTATGTTATCGCTTCGTTGTTTTCTCAATTGACCCTGTGCAAACTGCAAAGCCGCTCAAATATTTAGAGATTTTTTTCTGTCCATTAAGTTGGCACAGAATAAATAGCATTGCGCACGCCATGAAGGAAATTACGTCTTTTTATGGCTTCCTGCCGGGAACTCCTTTTAAATAGGACGTTATTTATCCGACAAAACCGCTTAGGCAGGGCCCACTTGTGTTGTTCTAGTTTTAATGCGCTTTTAATACGCAATTCTTTAGAAACTGAATATGCTATTAGACAAAATACCGAGGTGTTTACGACTGCATTGGTTTCCTTAAATACCGGATTAGAATGTTTGGAATTTTGATTTAAAAGATAGACTACGTTGAAATGCGATAAAAGGATATAACTTGCCGACGACATTACCACCTGTCTTGGTCCTCGAGTCTTCAGATCAGCTTGTAAACATATGAAGCATTTCACTTGGCTGATTTGCGGGAGAAAAGTTGCAAGATGAAGAATGGAATAGAAATTATAGATGTTTCGTTAGACATTATTTTCAATCTGTTTGTTTTTCCGGTCTCGGAGTCATTTAGTTCTGCTATTCTTCAACAAATGAAGTGTGTTTTGTTGTAGACAAAAGCTATCTTTAAGAAACGTTTCTATCCCTATCGGATAACAATCGGGTTGAGTAGCTGGAGGAACAGGGGATGTTTTTTATCAAAACAGTTCAATCTTATCTCGGTAGAAATGTCTGTGGATCTTAGGGATGATCTCTGATTCACAGATAAGAGGAATACAAAAAGATACGATTGTCCATCGAGGTTCGCGTGTCATGCCAAGTTGCTCGTTCCATGGCGTTCAGTCAACCGCGTTAAAACGCTTTGATTTACATATTTGTTTTGTTCGAACTATTTACTAGCTGAGTCACAAAACGATCAAATTAAGAACAATGCGTTTACCACTACACATAAGTGATGTAGCATGTTAGAGAAGATTACACAAAAGCCAACGTGTCCAGATGTGTGTATCCCTTTACAGCGAATAGATTAATCCGATTACTTATTACGGCCCAAGTGCGTGCACGAGAACTGATAACCTTGAGTTAAACATCTTGAAAGTTTCCGACGCGATTTCCGTGCAATCCTTAGCCACTGAGAGGGTATTTGAGGCGTATTCGCAACTCTAGAGATGACCCCGTTTCGAGAAAACGACCAATCTTGATCAATATTTGTACAATTAATTTGAAATCAACAGCTCGGACACAAGAGGTACGCCATTTGCAAGTTAATCATGTTAGCAGTGTTTAGTTGCCTGGATCAACAAATTATTGCGAGATGTTTACTCAATCGGGTCCCCGCGGAGTTTTCCCACAAAGCTTTCGCGCCGCCCCCTCCAATCTGTCCCATGTCATTTGATGCGTTGACTTCAAACTCTCCAACAACGTTGTATTTCTTTACATGACAAGTTCCTGGCGAGCTTGATCGTCAACCTTTGATTTGGATCGTTTGCATGTCTTTTGTTGCAGCGTCTGAAAATGAAATTCGCGCAGGCCGTAATTCTCTTGGGGATTTTGCACAGCTTAATTTTGGGTGCGTTTACTTGTTCGCCGCCAAAAGGTTGGTTTCCACTGAACGCCACGACGCGAGTCAGAAAAGCTGACATAGTGATTTATGGAACTGTCCGGGCGAGCCCCAGACGAACATCGAAGAACGACCCTAAGGAATTGTACAGTGCTCTCTTTGAAGTTCACTGTACCCTCAAGGGAGGAAAACTGCATCAATTTATCAATATCTCGGGCTTCAGTGGCTTCGCTGGATTGTGTACGCACTCTACTGCATACTTAAACAAAACATACATCGCATTCATTCGTAGAGCTGTGAACTGGAAGACCAACACAACACGATTCCTTGTTGACGAACTGGATAACCTTCAAGAAGCGACAATCCCTATCAAAAAAAACAAAGGTGTGCTAAAGGACATTATGGAATTGGTTGGAAAGAATGCTACTTTGCCGATAGGAGCATCCAAGGAAACTTTGCCTGGATGTCCCAATTTTTTACCTCCTTGCAACTTTAACACAGGCAGAAACAACGGTAAACGGAGACTTTTTGTTCGGCATCCAAGATCACACAAGCATAAAAAAAGAAGACACAAGAAGTGTCATGATGTCACCATTCTGTCTACACAAACGACCAGCACGACAAAAAAACTGTCCACCAGAAAGAGTGATATGTCAGCAAACGAGCACACGGAATCAAGTTTGCTCTCAACGACAGTCAAAAGACACGTGGAAGTTAGATTTCTGCAACACAGTAACTCTATAAGGAATGCAGGCGTGCGGACACAAAATGTTTGTTGGTGTTTCGTGTTGATTTTTCACGGTTTGGTGTTCGTGGTGGTGAAGTGGCACCAGACTTGATATAATAGCTTTGCTGAGGCAAGGTAAACAAATTCCGACGCTAAGCGATGAAAGTGCTTTGGATACATGTTACATCGAAAGGCCGTGAATCACGATTCTTTCCCACGCGATATTCATTAGCTTCTCGCACAGAACCAATCGTTCTATTAGTAATCGAACAGGAAAGATCACCGATTTTTAAGTAGAACTCATTATTCAGTGCAAACATGCTACTTCAACTGGAGTGTCATTTACGACACAATTACCACGAACACTGCGAAACGGAAATGTACAATGTATATTAACACGTGTGTTCCTGTTTTACTAAATTACAACGTCAGGCGCACGTGTATTGCGCGGTTCCGACTGGTTTGTCTGTGAACTTGACGTGCAACAGGAAAAATAACCTCACAGGGTCTAGTAGACAAGTCTGCGATTTTAGAGCTTCCCCGGCATCGTTTCAGAACGAAAGCCGAGCTCAGCTTTTGAACTTTGTTCATGCATTTTGTAGACACATCTGTTGCGTCATTAAGAGACGGACAGGCTTCAGTTGAAAATCCAGTGATAGATATTAGAAGAGATCAATAACGTATTTTAATTCAACGCAGGAGAGAAATTGAACTTCGAAGCGACATTTTAACCAAAGGTCGCCTAAGAACATTTGTATAAGGCAGATCGTTTATTGTTTACAAATAACCATGTTTAAAAATCATTAAGGAGCCTGTAAATACTAATAATAATGAGAAATATTCGCTGACAAAGACTGTTTGGTTGAACTTCGACTTACGCTTAATCTTCCCAAGGCAAAGAACGATTGCGTGAAACCGCGACAAAACCACCTAATTTGAATACACTTGGTCTCAATGTGATACGATTAACGTATAATTGGAATCTAAAGCGACGGAAAACAGAGGAACAAAAACAATTTGGACAAGTTGAAGGGGTCTTAGACTAAAAGGCCAAAAAAAAAAACCGTAAACAGACATAGTAAGTGTAAGAAGATTTAGGAGATAGCCCTCTTTGTAGTGAGTAACGTCAAAGAAATCATAACTAATCTGTTAATTCCGTTTTTTTTATGAAGAGGGATTACTGTCAGTTTGAGGGCAAATTATCAGACTTTGATTAGTCATTATCTCATAGTGGCTCGATATTAAAAGCGAGTTTTCAAAGACTCTCCGCAAAATGGCGGCAACGGACACGCGAGATGTAATTAAAGTAGAATTAATAAGTCACAGCCGAAATTCTCGCTTTTTGATTTTGTATGTAAATAAACTGCAAAGTTTTGTTAACAGCCTTGGCAGCACCAACTGGATACGGATAGAAACTGTTTTCGGAAACTTGCATACCTTTTTCTTCAATCTTATTTTATTATCTTTTTTTTTTACTTACGGATTGTAGAGGTTTAGTCTGATCATAAACTAAGAAGGGTTATGTGATCGAGTTCAGAAATAATTAAACAGGTGATATTAGCCTTTTCAAACCAAAGGATTACCAAATGATTCGAAGCCATGCAGTTACCACTTTTCAGATGCTTTAATGACTGTGTCGTGGTGCGGAAAGGAGTGTTTAACCCCCATCTGGAGTGACGAGGTTTCTTGCTAATGAATACTTAATTTTCTGGGAAATTAATCGCTTTGTATAGCTATTATTTGCACTATACAATGCCGCTTTTCAAGCCTAAAACCGCATGATTACGGCCATGTTGCGCGAAGTTACAGGGGGCTGTCTCGTGTCTCATTAGAGCAGTTTTATTCCAAAGCGTTTAGACGAAAAGCGCTCAGCTTGAAACAGACGAGCTGCAGAGAAACTAGCGGTTTGCGTGTTGAAAACCCGACAAGTAAGCATCGACAAGCTGAGGTTCGACAGAGCTCTTGAAATACTTGGAATTTTGCACATAACTGACTCAACGTACATAGAGAAAAAAGGTAAAGGCATCTTTGAATCTGTAAACAAAAAGACTTGCTTGCTAAATAGATTACGATTCATACCCAATAAAGCGAGAGCAGACTTAAAGTGAGTAAAACGAAATTCATGATAATGATGCTCAGAGAAATTATATAATTGATAATATTTATAACAGGAAATGAGTGCTAGACAACAAAAGATGGAGAACAACGGCCGAGTTCTCTGCTAAACGAGCCGATAACGGTGGAAGATTTTTGGCGTCACGTTTTGACGCAAAAGATATCAAAAACCATGAACTTGGAAAAGCACCATGAGGGAGATACGAGACCCCGCTGGAAACTTGAAGTTAAATTCAGTCTTTCTGTTGAAAAAAAACAGAACAAAAAAGAACAAAAATGCCTATTGTTGAAAAAAAAAAAAAAAAAAATTAAAGTGAACGCGTTACGTATTTCCTTTAAGATGAGACCAGGCTTGGCAATGTCAACAATGATTTGTTTAGAGTTAAAAGGCTTTCATTGTTATTCAAACGTTAATTTTCTTGTTTTAACATTCCTGAGCTGCACATGATGCATAACGAATTGAACTTGGAATAAAATGACAGACACTGATGCTGCGAATACTACATAGTTAAAGTTAACTATTGAAAGACCGCTGCTGTCCAGTGGCCCCCGCCTTTAGACGCGCGGTTGGCTCATGCGATCCGTGAAGACCTTAAACGTGATTCGGTCGACAAATCCTCTCTCTGTTTACTTAGTCATCAGGAATCATGCGTAACGTTGATTTGGAGGTTGGAGTCTACTGATAAGTGGAACGATTTCTATCACAATAGGAAAATATTTTTGTAGAAAACTACAAGACTCTTCTAACTTCAAGATTCACTTTTCATTTAGAGAAGGTGCCGGAAGAATTTCCGGTTTGCTCTATAACGTCATAACCCGACAGGAAGTCGTGTCTTCTTCTTAGCATAAAATAATTTTTATATGAAAAAAAAAATTTAATGCGGCTTTTGTGTTTGATTGAAGCTTTCCAACATTTGGTTAGGCCAAGAGATTATAATCTCTCGGTTGGGTTTATGCGCCAGAAAATGTTATGGGCAATAAGTGTTTTAAGCGGCTTTATTCAAGACTCGACTGATATGAAAGTGGAAACGTTTGCGGAGCCTCGTTAGCCCCCCTCCCACCCCACTCTGGGTGTAAATACAGTGAGGTATCCGCAGTCCTTTCCTTCATTATATGCAAAACTGAAATGTTACAACCTGTCAATCATGAAATGGCTTACTTTGGACGAGCGAAATAGCACTCTATAAGGGACTCGTAAATATTCATCCTCATCGTTTGAAAAGAGATTAACCATATGCAGTTGAAACTTCACGATGCACACTGATAGTGACAAAATAATAGGGCAGACGAGGATTATTATCAATGATAAAATTTTTAGTTATTTACGGTCACAAAATGTGATGTGACCGGAGACCGTTCCTTTAAGATAATTATCATCCTGTGCTAGATGTGCAGCTTTGAAGTCAATACATCATATAAGAAATGCACACGAATAGGATCATTAGAAGACTCGAACAGCACGCATGCGCTGAACCCACGTAAGGTTTACACATGGCATGGTCCTTCTGATTGACGTTGTTGATAGGCAGGTGAGCATTTCGACCAATGGCTTCAAAGATAGGTTCTAGTTCGCTTTCATCCTCAATCTCTTTAAGTGCAGGTTGGTAGTTCACGAGATAAATCCTGAATTGACCTTTTTCATCTGGGATTTTCTTCCTATGGAATGAATCAAAATTAAGTTAGCTTCAAAAGGAGTCAACCATTGATGGTCTCGTAGTTTACAGGGTAAGCCAAGAGCTTGGGAGACTAACAGTTATGCACTAACTTAATTCAAGACCAAGATGACTAAATTCGAGCCCTTTGCAAGTTTTTCTTTGACCATTTTGCTTGCATAAAGTGTATAATTGCTAATTCTTGACTTGAAATTATTTGTATACATCACTGGTACGGTCAAATTTGAAAAATTGTTGGCAAATTAAAATGAAGTAGGTCCGTCTGAAAACTAGTTAACTGGTAAATGGAGTGAAATTAACTGAAGAGAATTTGTAAATTCCCCAATGATGAGACGAGCAAGTACAACTGAGAAAGGCTGCAAAATAATAGAACGTTCTCAAGAAACAATTCATTAACTTAAAATGCTGGTTAAAGACTCTTAGCGGGTTGGAATTGAAAAGTAGTCAAGTGGTTACCGGCTTTCAATTCGGAGCACTGGAAACTGTACTGAGGCGAAATAGCTTTTGAAAGAGCTCAGACAATGAAAGAGTCTATGGTGCAATGGATGTTACTCGCTCAGAGTGAAGAAAAAAAACCCCCAACGATCCCGATATAAATATTTCAGGAGAAAGAGCTTGTTGTTTAATCAGTCTTAACATATAGAAACATAGCTGACAGGACAAAAAGAGCGATGAAAATCATTCTCCAAAAACTTTTACATGATGTACGCTGTAAAGAGCTGCAGGTCTCCATGGGGTTACATATAGAGGAACCATCATGGAAAAGGCCTTTCTGTGAGAGACTGAGAATTCGAAATGAAATTCGCAAATTCGCTTGTCGATTCTCAAAGTTTTAATGGAAGGAATACATCTCAGTGTGTTTCTATGATATCTTTACTGAGGAAAATTATAACTTCGCATTAAAATTTAAAGCGCCTAAGTGAGGGTAAGTAAGTTTAAGAAATCTCTCACGAAACTTCAAGACGGAAAATACAACTGCAGAATTTACAAAACTATAAAACTTTACCTTCCAATGAAAATAAGATACTTTAACATCCTATACGCGTGATGGTCGTGGTGCGATTCATCCAGACAGACCCCTTCTCCATGACCAAGACCCTCCAGATTAACCAGCAGAGGAACTGAGCCTCCTTTTAAGACACATAAAACCTTGATAATGGCGTCATAGTATTCTGTGCTACAGTTGTACGGAACGTCTGTGATAGGCAGAGTCGTCGTGTTGACCGTTGCATTTTCTTCTTTCGTTGGCGAAGGAGTTGTAAGGAACCCTGTCGTGTTGCTTGTTGTGTTCGTGGAGTTGACGCCGCTTGGAACTTGAGTTGGCGTCGTCGTGAGTGGAGCGTTCGTTGGTTTTACAAAGCCAGGTTTCCAACACGGACTGAAGAAAACTTCCCCATAGATGACAATGTCGGACTGGATAGCACGCTCCAATAAGCTCTTCCTTCTCCAAGTTTTGCCTTCTTTTGGACTTTTACAAACGGCGTCGCTTGTAGGCAGCAAAGACGCGATGAAGAATAACATTAAAGCAACTGCCACAGCGTGGATCGACATCTTGTTATAAATTTAATTCTGCGTGCGAGGAAGTACAAGATCTGCATTAAAATCGTCACTGGCTAAATAGAGAGATCTTGATTTTTTTTTTCCTGTTTACTAGCTTGCGGTACTCTCTGACTCAATCTGCCTAGCTATTTACATTTCCATAATGCGCAGCGATGCTCTCGCATCTGCAAGTCACCTGTTGTGTGAGGCGTCCCCTAATACTAGTTACTTTTAATCATTAATGAACAACCTGCCCTGGGTACGTACACTTAAATTCCAGTGTATTTGGCAAAAAAAAAGAGAGTTTGGTCATTTTACCGTACCGTTAATGGGCAATTATTTTAAGATGTTATCATTCGTCATTTTCACTTATGGTAGACGTAAAGTAACTGAGTGAAGTTCTTCACGATTCTTCTAGGGAAGGGATCGCTTCCTGCGATAGAAAAAAAATTGTTTACAATATTTGAATTATTAATCATTCACTATCTGCCTGTTGTACGTCTCCTAGTTCGCGTAGCCAGCACTTGCATTCTCCAGTCCTAAGGCCTCGGGTTCACTGCGCATGACCTGAACGATGTGAGCGATGTTTTCGTCGTGTGTTATGCGTTGTAGAGAGCAGCGTTGGGGTCGACATAGCCTGTGTGCCGATAGCACTCTAATAGCTTCTTATGTTTTTTCGAGGCTCCTGAAAGCAATTGTGCCGTTCAAACAGGGTAACAATCATATATCTAAGGTCATCTAAAGATTTCTTTACTCTCCTCTTTGTTGACACTCTTTTCTTATTCCTTAGTACACGACACGTAATTTGCTCACAGCATAAGGCATTCATTTGTTTGATTTGTTGGCCATTTACATAGAGAAGTGCCTCTCTTTCTCTCTCGATCTCTGCCCTTCCCCTGCTATGTCCCTCTGTCCCTTTACAATTCAAACCATTATTTTATTTCATCTTCTGGCTGTGAATAATGTCTCTTTCTTTACTAGTGGCAAGCATTGCATGCAAGAAGGTTCGCTCAAGGTTCTCTCATGGCTGAAAAATCGCAGTTCACTTTTTGTATGCAAGAGTCAGAGTGATTTATCTATTTCTCCCCCCTCCCCCCGCCATTTTTGCTTTAATGTTGATATTCACCATATAATAAGATCATAGAAACAGCTACAGTGAGGTTCTTTACTGATGGGAATTCATGAGAAGTTTATTTCATTGTAAAAATGAATAGAAATTAAACAAACAGGATCGTGTACGTACATGAACCGTTTGATGTCTGAGATCACAAAGACAGCAGTAATTGGCAAAAATAACATTCTACATCGGACCCTGCGTTTACAAAGTAGACTCTATTGTACAGAGGCTTTCGATGAGTCACTTTTGATACTTTGTAAATCTTTGATTAGAAGGCAAATTTTACGTAGCCATGTCTAAAGCAGCAACAATGATGGCCTTGTTAGTCAGGGTAACCGAAGAGAAATATTTTCATGTCATCACAAACGGTTACCTTGGGACTCTTCCACCTTTCTCAGTAATGATCTTATGAGCTATTTTTGTCCTCTTTTTGTTTCTTAATTTTATATTTTAAACAAACGAGCTCCATTTCCAGTATTAGTATTTAATTTTAAGTCTGTCATTTAACAGCTGGCTCTTCTCGCGCTGATTGCCTAGAAAGAGTCGAGTCGCTCTCTAAAACATTAAGTGACCCGTAAGAAACACCCACATATTTCGAAGACATCTTTCGGCCTATATCAAAAAAATTCCGAAGGCAAGCACCAACAGTAGGAAAGAATATTTTATGTAGTGTGTCGATGCACCGCCAACGTATGGTACACAAATGCTATGAGACTCTGACACTCCCTCAGGGCTGTGCGCATGACCGCCAACTGCCGCGAAAACGGGCTCTAGATACTTCTCATCTATAATTTCCGTGGCTGCTGATTGTAGATTGATTTCACGTGGCCAAAAACTGTTGGAATCACCATTCCCTTTGTGCCTAAAAGAAAAGAAAGGAAAGTCAGTGCCTAAGGAACTTACGCACTTGCATTAATACTTCTATTCACCTCACGAAAAAAGGCCAAACATCAATATGCGGGAGGGAGATATAATAATAATAATAATAATAATAATAATAATAATTTATTTCTTATAGAGCGCTATTTACAATGACAGATCAACAGCGCTTTACATTCAATGTATAAACCCCCCCCCCCCATCCCACCCCAGGGGAGGACATCCATCACACAGTAATCTCGTGTGTGGGAAATTAACGTCTCCTGCCCCAACCCTGCGGGAGACGGGACCTCCATTTATTCGTCCCTATCCGAGAAGACTAGAATATATAACCATTTCTTGATGTTATAGAAAGGTAGCAAATTCTTCTCAATTATTTTAAGACCTTGAGTGTTGGTCCGGCCGGGGCTCGAACCCTCGACCTCCCGCACAACAGTCCAGCGCTCTATCCATTGGTCTAACTGGGCGGCGGTCAATGAGGTTTAAGTGAAAACTTATTTTTAATCTTTGGAATAGATGAATTCTTGACATTTGGTGGTTCACTTACTCCATCTTTAGCTCTCTTACCGAAAAACTTACAGTTCTTAACCAAAGGTAGACAAGGAAGCGTAATCGCCATGTTCGTGTTAACCAACGAGCAAGTACATATTAGTTCTGCCATTTGAGCCCCGAAGCCTGCGAGATTCGAACCGTGACAATTTTGTCCCGGAACACTCGTGGACCTCGCGCGCGCTCACATTACCCGCCGGCTCAAAACGCGCAAGCTTCGCCATTCATATTCATCGCCATTATATTATTCGTGTCAAAAATGCAATCAAGGAAAGCTCATCAATGATTCATAAGTCTGGCAGGTGGAATATCTTCTCTATTGAAAACTACAGGTAAGCGCCGATGTTTTAAATGCAATGTAAAATATACTTAGTCAACAGTTTATCACAATTACATTTGATTGAAGAGTTTTATTTGCGAATTGCCTAAGGCAGGAGAAAAGAGGTTCAGATAACCATTTTAAAAGAAATTTATAAAACGTGAAGATTCTGAAGTTTGTCTAAAAGACCTCACATACTGAAAATAAAAGTATTCAAAATAAACAATGCTCCAAGAACAAGACCTTTCTTTCAGAAGGCGCTTCCGTCAGAATTTGGCCGATATCTCACCACACTACCTTCTGCTTTGCATATGCGAAAAATCCAGCAAGGAGAAGTAAAAGAAAAACTCGAGACTTTCTCACGAGCGTGGTACAAAGATTGACTGACTTCAGAGACCCGATTCTTCTGCAACTTTATGCTAGGATGTTCTGCGTAATCAAATGTTCTTAGCGACGCATTTCTCGTACATGACGAAATCGTGAAAGCTTTTTTAAAGCTACTTCTCCACTCACCTCCCAAGAAAGACGAGATAGTTTTGTCCTTTGTACACATGGAATGACTGAACTGTCTCAAAGTAGGTAAAACCTCTCGTAAAGTATGTGCACTTGCCGGGACCAAACCCGAATGATCGCAGTTGAATGAGAGAAGGAACTGCTCCTCCCTTGATAACACAAGAAACATTCATCGTCACATTGTAAAACTCGCGCCTCAAACAAATATCTGTCGCGTTGTCATCGGTGGAGTTGCGCATATCAATGTGGCTGGTGTTGCTGGGAAGTGTCATTTGAACACTACTGGAAGAATTTGTGGCGTTGACTGAAAGAGTCGGTAATTTTGTTGTGTTCACAAACTTGAAGCTTGGTTTTAAGCATGGACTTTCGGCAATGTTGCCATATACAACAATATCTGCGTCGAGAGCTCTCTGTGCTAAACTTTTAGGGCTCCAGTAGAGATTTTTATATAGACGCTCGCAAAACGCATCTGCTGATGGCAGCGAGGTTAGGGCACAAATGATGGCAGCTAGGAAATACATCTCTAACGCCAAGCTCGGTTGAAAAAATTGGATTGTGTTTGAAATCGTCGACAGTCCCCAAGTTGATTTAATGCGCTGATAGGGTCTGCAACCATTCAATTTTATCTAGCTGTTTTAAACCGAGGCTCAATTCAAGTTTATTGAGTAGGAGAATAGTGCGCCTTCGTCAGTGATTGGCAGTAGCTGAGGCATCTAAATAGCCGTGTTTCTGTGTCTAATGACCAATCAAAACGTCAGCATATGTTTGGGCGCGGTGAACAATATAAATAATTTATAATCATAAAAATCACCTGTAAGCTTAATGTCTTTGGATTAGCTGATGTGTTTTCATCTTTAATAAATGCCGAGGATTTGAGTTATGCGCCCAACGCTTGATATTTGGTGCGACATGAACATAATTGGCAACAGTTGGCTTCAAAACAATTCTTTTTCATCCCAAGATTTTTCTACGATTTCATCAAGACCTTTGAAATCTTACATTCAAAGTGCGTATGCAACCGGAATGTTGTAGGTCTCAGTAAAACGTAGCCGTCTCTTTTCATCTTTTACGATTTATGAAACAAAAGTCCCATTTTCGTTTGGTTCATTTTATAGAAAAGCACGTGCGTAATTATTCGTAAGCTAATATTTTTTTTTAATGCAAAGGTACGGATGAAAGTGCGTGGTCTTTATATATTTAGCCAATCATTTGAGTAAGTTTGTTAAGCAGTGGTGTAGCCAATGAGGAGCCGGTATTTTGTGCCACGTGACAGTGTGACTCCCTGTGACGTCATTGTTTTACAATGACGTTGCGTGACACTTCAGACTGTGGGGGATATTGCTAATCCTGTAATATGATTGGTGGAGACCTGCCACGTAGTACATTGGCTAGTGTCCGAACCACCTGTAATAATTACTCTTCTGCAAACGCACTAATAGCAAATCTTTCATTGTGTGGAGTTTAGGCGAAGATGGATCGTTGAGTATTAATGGTTTGCATGAAAAAACCCATTGCACGTTGATTGAAACTGTGAAAAAAGCTTCAACGCTAGCCTAGTACTGCAATATCCTTAGCTAAATAAATAAGATTTTAAACACATGTACAAAGAAGCAGATCCATTTGACTGCAGAAAACCACAAGGATAAAGAAATTTTTAGTTGAAATGTCACTAGCATTGGCACGAGTCTGCCACGACCTCAGTCATTCCACTATGGGGCGATGTGGTTAGTTGGAAGCGAGGTTTCTTAGCTCAAGGATGATGTGACTTGGGTTGTTGTGGCGGGGGAGGGAGGGTGGGGAGATGGCAAAGGGACCTGGATTTTCTAACAAACAGGGCAAGGCAAAGAGGGAAGGTGAAAAACGAATAGACCTTCTTTAGGATTTGACATGTAAAGGGATTTTGTATTAAAACACATGCGATTTGTTTGCACTTCAAACATTTTCTAGTTTACACCGTTTATTCCTTTTCCACTAGAAGCTTCAATTAAAGTCAAGGATAAGTGAAATAACATGTTTTCCAATCTTAAACTGTAACTCGATCCTCTTTTATTTCTTCTTCTTGAGTCGAGGTTAATCTGAAACAAAAACGAAAAATTGAGAAAAATACATTAACAGGGATGATTCAGAAAGAGATCTGTTCGCCTCGAATTTTATGATAAATTGGTCAATTGACGTCAACACAGCTCTAAAAACAGGATCGTCCGGTTCGGATCGGACTCGAAATGAGCGAACACCTGCGCTAATTCTGGAGCCGTTTTCGTCATTTTGGATCAATCCGTTTCCGGATTTTTCGTGTTCACCACTGGATAAAACTCAGTGCGAGGTCGTCCAATGATCAGCACCTTATTTAGAGTTTGAATGAACATAGATAGAGAGCTGAGCGCTGGAATTTCGTTGGAGCAAAAGCTGTGGAGATTTTCCTTGTATCTGGATTTCTTCAGCTTTTAAAAATTCGCAACAGCAGCTCTCACTCCTTTATCAACCTCTAATAAAATGGTTAGCTGAGTGTGTCACCCGCTCACGGACGCAACACAGCAGTTTTTTCAGAGTATTAATACTTTTTCTCTGTTACTACATACACACACAGATACAAACTTTATTCTCGTCCTGAAAGGGCTTTTCAGAGAATACACGCTAAAAACCATATCATGAGAGAGCTTTTTCTGTGTGCGCACCTAAGTTGTGGAACAGTATTCCTTTTTCAATTCATAAATCTAGCTCCGTAACTATTTTTAAAGTGCACCTAAACCCAAAATTTTTTTTCGCTTAACGAAATAAGCTTACTTTTTGGAGTATTTCTGTGCAAAAATTTTTTAATTTGCTCAAATCTTTAATTTTCTATGCCCAGTCAAAATACGGAAAATCGGCTGCCATCTTGCCCCACGACCGAGTTTAAAGAAGAATGGCTCTAGCGGGTAATGTGACGTCAAATCGAGAACACGAAAGTCTACATCTCACACATTTTCATTTGTTTGGGAAGATTGTCGTCGATATTGTCCGAAATATGCCGACTAGGTGTGTTGTATGAAGAATGTATGAAGCGCGATACCCTCTTGCAAATTTCGCACGTTGCTACATCCTTCTACAACACACTTAGTCGGCATATTTTTGGACAATTATCGACTACAACCTTCCCAAACAAGTGAAAATGTGTGAAATGCAGACTTTCGTGTTCTCGATTTGACGTCACATTACCCACTAGAGCCATTCCTCTTTAAACTCGGTCGTGGGGCAAGATGGCGGCCGATTTTCCGTATTTTGACTGGGCATAGAAAATTGAAGATTTGAGCAAATAAAAAAATTTTTGCGCAGAAAAACTCAAAAAAATAAGCTTACTTCGTTAAGCGAAAAAAATTTTTTGGGTGCAGGTGCACTTCAAAAAGAACATCAAGACTTTTCTCTTTTCAAAATTTGTGACTAGTAATTCTCTTCTGTTTGATTGAATTTTATCTATGTGCATTAGGTTATTTTATTATTTTATAGTATTGTAAAGCGCCACGAGAAGCTTTTGATGGGCGCGCTATATAAATATTATTATTATTATTATAAAAAACACATTTTATAATTTATATAATATATTACATAATTGTATCACTTTACTATCCATGAAGTCTTTTATTACATGTTTTTTAATTTCCTTTTAAATTCTTGTAGTTTTCTGCTTAACTTGAGCGAGGGATCTAGCGCATTCCAAATCTTTACAGTTCTATAGTAGAAGGTTCTCTGTCCTGTAGCAGTCTTTAGAAGAGGAATCTGAATTTTGTGTGAATTTCTTGTGGTGCGCGTTGATACGTCTGGACGTTTAATGAAATGTCCAGTTAATCTATCGGGTGCGGAACCAGTCATGCACTTGAATGCCATTACAGCATTTCTGTAATAGAGCTCTTGCCTAATAGGTAGCCACTGCATTGCCGTGAGGACTGGTGTTATGTGGTCAGATTTCTTTGCTCCACTGACTATACCACAGGCAAAGTTCTGTACTTTTTGTACTTTGTCTAATTTACTCTCGGTGGTATTACTCCAAATATCCGAGCAATAGAAGAGTTTGCTAAGGACTAGACCATTGACAACTATGGTTAAGGTGTCCTTGTCCAACACGTGCTTGACGCGGTTTATCCATATAACAAACGGTGTTTGTTATATGGTCTTTGTACGTTAGTAGTGGAGGCGCGGTGGTCTCATGGTTAGTGCGCTCGACTCCGGATCGAGTGGTCAGGGTTCGAGCCCCGGCCGGGACATTGCGTTGTGTTCTTAGGCAAGACACTTTACTCTCACAGTGCTTCTCTTCACCCAGGTGTATAAATGGGTACCGGCAATTTAATGCTGGGGGGTAACCCTGCGATGGACTGGCATCCCATCCAGGGGGGAGTAGAAATACTCCTAGTCACTTCATGCTACAGAAACCGGAGTTAAGCACCTGCCTAATGGGCCACTAGGCTCGTAAACAGACTTTATCTTTGTACGTTAGGTTAGGATCCAGTATTACCCCAAGGTCCTTTGTTGATTTGGCAGGGGTTAGATCTTTACCCAGTAAAGAAAGGCGAAGGTCGTCAACCTTAGTGACCATCGGTCTGCTGCCAAAGATCACGAATTTTGTCATATCTGGGTGTTAAGAACGACTCAATAAATCCGCGGTTAAACTCAAAGTTTTACTTTATTCTGACTAAGGACAAAACCTCCTTGGCGAATACTCGATCTTCACAAGGCAAAATCTCGAACGAAGTAAAAGTACTTGACATTTGATCCCTGTCACTCATTTTAAATATACCATAAATGTAACGCAACGTCACGTTCTCCTGAACACTGGGTTAAGTAAGTTCTTGTTGGTAAACGTCCATTGGCATATTCTCTGGAGATCCTCATTCATTTCACGTACTGCGATTTGCTGATCTTTTAGGCTGAAGTTAAGCAAGAGTTTAGTGTCGTCTACGAAGCTTTGTGAAAAAGATATTTAGGCACCAGAGCGAGGTCGTTTGAAAGTATACTAAAAAGAAGGGGCACTAAAATACTCCCTTGCGGAACACCACTAGTAACAGGTAGTTGGTCTGAGGTTGATGCTTGAACTTTTACTACTTGATAACGTGAAGACAAGTAGCTCTTAAACCACTCTATAGATGATGCAGACAATCCAACGTCCCTCAATTTCGTGATCAGGATGTCATGATCAATACTATCGAATGCTTTACTCATATCGAGTAACACTGCAGCGGTTAGTGCTTTATTGTCAATGTTTCGACGGATAGAATCAGTGGTTTGGATTAATGAAGTCTCTGTAGAGTTCCAATTCTTGTTTCCACATTGCTGTACAGTCAGACGTCTTTTAGTAGACGGGTAAGATACTAGCTGATCGTGAGCAGCTCTCTCGCAGACTTTTGAAAGGACCGGTTTCAGAGAGATTGGTCTATTATTGTTTGGGATCTGGTGGTCTCCCTCTTTTAATATTGGCGTTACTTCCGAAATTTTCCAGCAAGAGGGAAACAAAGAGAAGTAAAAAGCCGCATTGATGATTGAAGTAATTGATGGTAAGATTGCAGGAAGGCAATCGTTTATTACTCTTATTGGTACTTTGTCGATCCCGGGGGGCCTTGTTTGTTGACATAGCACTAATACTGAATTCGTTTGACTTGTTCACATTTCACAGTAGAGTGGAAAACAAATTCTTCCGAGGGTGGATATTCCCGAGGGACGAAGGTGGACTCGTTAAGTTCATGGTTACTACTACTCTTTTTTTCTAAGGCTAGCGAGGTGACTTCTCCATACACTTTCAATTCTTAATTTAGCAGTCTAGTAATGGAGATATAGAAACTTATCAACCAGAAAGTGTCAACAAATTCACATCACTGCTTAACCCTAACCCCAGAAGTGATTAACACATAACTTTTCCCTACAATATCCATACATTACCCAGCAAACGGGTAATGAGAAAACTCAAACTTATCAGGCAGAAGTCGTTATCTTGATCTAACATCAAATTCTCATATCCAATTTACGAGGAAATGTGTAACAGCTAAAGGGGAGAATTAACCATCAAATCATGGGAGTTATTAAAGGGTTAAAATTAAGTCTATTACGACAAGCTCGTAAAACCCTAATAGTCCTTTTTACAGTTGTGGCCTTGGTGGCCAAGCCTTTGAACAGGAGTGAGGCTAAGGGTGACCTTGTTATGATAGAGATGTAGCTGCTTTTCAAATGCAAATTACTTTGTTATCATGCTAACTAAATACAGGTCTCTATCACAACAGAGTCACCCTTAGCCTCACTCCTGTTAAAAGGCTCGGCCACCAAGCCCACAACTGTAAAAGGGACTATTGTAAACGATCATTTTTCATACCTTGTCAGTTACTGACTCAAGATGTTACAGACACGTTGATTGTTTTGGTAGCCACGTTAATTTTGTTGTAAGCCTTGCACTCATAAGTTCCCGTATCAGAGGCAATCGCGGCAGCTATGACGTACTCGACGCCAGTGAGCTTCCCTTCCAAATCGTAGATGTAATTCACTGCTACGCGGTCCGAAGAGGGTGGAGAACCTGTACGAACAATATTCATGTTAACAGAACTTTGACAAATTTTATCAATAATTATCTTTCCTCCTTGTTGTCTTTTTGAAATTGGAAGATTCCGACCGCATTCCATTCACTCTCACGTTCCAGCCTCACAACCATTCAGTTAACTCCATCATTCTTAAAAACTTTAAATTACTTCAAAACAATCTAGAGACAAGCACTATCTTTTCGCAGCCTCCTTTCATTTCATTCAAACGCGACAAAAACTTAGGCAATTTTTTGGTCAGAAGTTCTTTTCAGACCCAACCAGGCACTTTTAAATGCGCTCGTACACGATGCAAAACGTGTCCTTTCATTCACAACACTGAGAAAATATCGGGACTCAAACGATCCATTAAGATCACCGATCACTTCACGCGCACCTCCGCCAATGTAATCTATTGCATAACTTGCACTTATTGCAAAAAGATATACATCGGCGAAACAGGCAGAAGACTAGGTGACCGATTCCGAGAACACCTTCGCGACGTGGAGAGGAATGACAAGGACACATCGAAACCAGTCGCTAGACATTTTAATTTACCCAATCATTCTAAGCAACATATGGCAATCTGCGGTCTTTCCTTACACTTAGGTAGCACGGGAAGCCGCAAAACTCTTGAACAAAGGCTCATCTTTCAAACCGGCAGTATAAATCCCGCAGGTATCAACGAACGCTTTTCATTCCACTAATTTATTCGTGTTTTCTCGTTGCCATGTTCCCACCAATCACGTAGCTCCATTTTCTGCCTTTAAAAGCACACACAACCCACAATTGCTCTATTCGCTCCGACGAAGGGCTAACGCTCGAAACGTCAGCTTTTATAACCGTAACGGTGGCCAATTTACCATTTCAACTTTGTTGATATATTCAAATTATTTTTGAAATTGAGCTTGTTGCAGGGTCGCGATTATAGAACACGAGTGGGGAAAAAAACATTGCCAGTATGACCTACCCCTTTTTCGCGCACCCACTGTTTTACTCGTTTCCTCTAGCCAAGAATCTACTTTTCATTGTTAAGCTTCACTTTACAACGAATGCGCATTAAATTCGGCGTAAAAAGCTATCAACCTGTGATTCTTTAAATTGCGTTCTCTTAGCCAAAAAGGGAAACAGTACGAGAACTAAACTTTGTAAGATTACCAAAGGAAGGGAGCTAAGTTTTTAAAATAGAGTTCAATATTCAAAATAAATTTCTCAGCTGTCACTATGAAGAACACAAGGTCTTATATACTGTTAACGTGATTTGAAATGTAAGGAATGGTCGTTTATGATTTATCGCCGGGCTGGCGTGGGGGTGGGGGTGGGGGTGGGGGTGGGGGTCGAGGGGGTGTTAGAATATTTTGATCGTGTCACGATACAATTAACCTGATCTCACCATAAGGCTCTGTAGTATTGGTATGACAACCCCTCCCCTACCCATATCGGGAGTTAATTGGTATTCAAATTTTTCTATAGCACCCCTTTATTCCCTCCTGTTAGCGCCGACTGATTTCCCCCCTTCGCTCCTCCCACAAATCCTACACCCCCACGGTGACTAATCGTGACTGGCCCCTTTCGTGCGTAATTAATTGGGAGGTCGTTATTTGGAGCGAAACTCACCAGCGGTCTTAGTCCATGTAGCAGTGGGAGCTGGACTGCCATCAACATTACAAACGATAGAAATGGTACCATTTTCCTTCACGGAGAAGTCTGAACTGGGCACTGTCCCAGTTATTTTAGCTTGGGCTGCGAACAAATGTAAAAGAGTTTTTTTTTTAATATAAAACCATCATTTTATTACTTAAATAGGGCAGGGGGGAGGGCAAATGTTTCGTATCGCTCCAATGTGAATTCCATCATCTAGGTGGAATAATCTTTGAAAGGAAATACGTCCATAGCATTAGACGCAAAGTTTTCAAATTGGTAATGTAAATATTAACTGATATTCCCCAGTTTATAGCTGAGGTAAAATTGAGTCTTATAACGCGTTTGAACGTGCAATTATGCAAGAGCGAAAATATTCGATGGATTGTAGTAGTGGATAGAATAGAAAAAGCAAAAACGACGATTCACTAAATCACTCTCTAAGTAGTACTTACCCACACAATCGCTGATAGAAGTGCTTCCAGTCCGTGTAGTATTAGTTCCAATCGGGCAAGCTTTGCAGTACGTCATCTGTTCAATTTCCTGGTACGTTCCATAGGGACATCTCTTGCACGGGCAAACTCCATTGTTAGTGGAATATTTACCTTTTCTGCAGATAGCTGTATCAAAATCGAATGGCACAAAATTCATCTTCGACCGACAGCTTGAGAGGAACATCTCTTTAACTGATGTCTTGTTCTTCAGAAACTATATGAAGATGCTACTTGCCAAGTCCCAGATTTTGAAACTCATATAACTGAGTATAAAATGAACCTGTGTTGTTATAAAGAGCTGAATAACGTATGGGGGCGCACGTGCTAAATTTTTTTAAAGGACTCAGTTTTCGGAAAAAAGCTCTCGTATATAGAGTATTTTTCTATTCTGTTGCTTTGAGGCGTTGTTTTTCTTACCGCTATTCTTTTACAGAACAACTTCTAAAAACTTTTTTACCCCCCTAAATATTTTCGAAAACTATTTTTCGCCTTAAAAACTTTGGAAATAGGAAACTGCCTTTGACGACAACAAAATGCCTTGGTTTTAAATGCCAGCTCCATATAATTTTCGCCAATTTTGCTAAATTTAAACCGCGCATGCTTGAGCCCGCGTTATTGACCGCATACCTTTGACGTAACATTCGTTATTCAGCTCCGTTGAGTGTTGCTATATTAAGAGATGTGACTACCAAAATCAACACAGCAGTGAAACCTCGAAAACATAAGGAAACAATATAGAATAGACTGGTTTTTGAGCTTGGAACCATACTACCTTGCATTCCTACAATTTAGATTTCAAAGTATGGCTTCAAGTTTGTAAAGTTACTGGGATCTAAGAGGAACTTGTCCCTGATCATAAAGCAAAAATTAGGAAAATAAAGATAAAATAGTAAATTTCTACGAACATACCTCGACAATCTGTGATATTCTTAGCTCCTGTTATGGCAGTGCTGTATTTTTTGGGGCATGGCTGACATTCGGGCCTGCCTTCCTCGTCTTGATAAAATCCTAAGTAACAGTCAACGCATGTGTTTGTGGAGCTGTCTCCGTGCGTTCCAGGCGGACAGTTCACTGCCAAAACATAAAGGACTCGTTATTTTATTGCTTTAATTATATCTAGTTTCGTATAAAATATATAGGTCGCTATTTGTAAAAAAAGAAGTGTATTGAGCCTCGACTGAACACTGACTTGGACAATCTACAATTGCTTGAATACATCGAGGGGTGTTACTTACAGCAAATAGCATTGTCCAATAATATTGTGCCATCCGCACAAGATTTGCCCTGTTCGTAATACACGTATTCTGTCAACAACATACAATTCTTGTTAGCAAGCTCATTCCATGCATGATTATGTTAATTTAATTACAGTTAGTGTCTAATTTAATACAGCATAAAATTCTGCTAGGGCTTACGATCTAAAAATAAACCTCTATCATATGCCATTTCTGCCCACAACGGAACCTTATGTTTGAAATTAAATGTGAAGTGATACACTGCTTCTATGCATACAGTTAGTCCATGGCTAAATATTGTGATCTTTAAAGTAATGCCCTTTCATGCAAAACCGCCGTATATCGTGAAACAAGTGTTCATGTTGCGAATAAAAAAAAATAAAATAATAAACCATTGTGATGGGAGATCATTATAAGTTCTGAAAATTGTTGCCATCAGCACTGACAATTAAAGAAGCGTAAAGCCTTAATTTTTCTTAATATCTTATTTGAATGAGGGCAGGGAGGATCTACACGGAAGATCCGTACGCAAGATAATTTGCGATGAAATTTTTGAATTGATCCAAAATAAAAAATACGAATCACATTGAGTTCCTTAAGACTCGTAGTGGCTCTGAATGAAGGAAATACCTTTCCCTCGCAGAGAGCAGTGATCAAACTCTAGAATACCATGATAAGTCTTACCGCATACTTACTCATGCAATCTGGAGCTTTATGTAGGATGGACACCTGGTCATTCTGTGACACCCACTTATTATCTATACAGCTATAGAAAGGATTTTCGAATCGCGTGGGCAGTCCAGGAGGGTATGGATTGAAAAAGTAGTACATTTTGCATCTGAGTTGCAGGAAATTTCCAAGTTTACTCGCCATGCCATTTTTAGGATGAGGAATTGTGGGACAGGTTGTACCTGAAAAAAAGAACAAATTTTGTTTAACTTAGGCACTTGATAGTTGATAAAAATAGCGTTTCGAAATTTATGATGTACGACTACGAAGTAAGGTAATTTAACTTAGGATAAATACGAATCGGGCTTCGAACAACCCACCCCTGCGTTTTGTGGAAGCATGCAATATATAAAAGCGATGATGGCACTTAGGGGGGCAAGGTAAGAACGCTCATTATGGTCTTCTCTAAACCTGGAACCGACAGCCACTTTGCAGTCATTCTGCCTGAAGTTCATTCAAATTCAATTTATCGCTCATTATTTGTCTTTATTCTGATCATGAAAAGTGTTTTTACGGTTAAACTTACCCTCCAGAGTAATGTTGAAGGTGCAATACACGATGTTTCCTGCAGCATCTGAAGCGGTATATTGTACGGTAAGTGATGTGTAAGTCTGCATTGAAAAGCCAGGTTGTCGATTTGACAGAATGCTGACCACCCCTACGTTGTCAGTAAAGGTCGGCTCTGTCCAAGTGATATCCTGTTGCAAGGAGTTGGAACGCTCCACGATGTTGGCGGGACAGTTCTGCACTTTAGGCGGGGTCACATCTAAAATGAGGAGGAAAACCAATCGCAATAGCAACTCATTTAAACCTTTAACTACCGTGAGTGACCAAGACAGAATTTCTCCTTACAATATCGATACAATATCAAGCAGACAAGCAATGAGAATAAAGAAAAATATCAATTGATCCAAGACCAAATTCTCCAAACTAACATAGCATGAATTGTATGGCAGAGGGTTAGGAGAATTGCTGATAGGATCTTGGGAGTGAAAGGGCTAAAGATGGCCTTTCGTAACTGTCCGGGTGGGACACATAAAGCGGCGAAGATGTCGACTAATAACAGAACAGCGCTGTGACCAACGAGTTTAATGACGGCGAAGAATACCAATATTTACAAAACGATCCGGTCACCATTTCATCAAAGATTACGAGACTCAGGGAGCTGTAAAAACCACACGATGAAGGGCGGTAAGCGAAAGAAAAGGAACAGTTTTACGTACCTAAAATTTTACAAGCGCTTCACCACGTGCGAAAAAGGATAGCGAGTAAAATTACTACTGAAGGATTGTGCGGTAAGTGATGTGTGACATACGTGACATACAAAAAAAATGTAGAACGGAACGGACTAAATCATAAAACCTTGTTGAGGAATAGCCTCAACAGCAACCAACTACACAGTGCTTCAGGCAAGATAATTTATTTCCTCAGGTAGATTAGTTTTTAACCTAATGTGCTATCTCAAGTTGATAAGACTATGGTTTCCTTTGTTCGAGTTTTCGCGAACATTAGGTAAGATTAGTTGAGATTCTGTAAATCACAGAGTCATTCAGTTTCCAAACTTCTTTTTCTATTTGCTTTAATCAGACAGCGGATAACACAACTTATCTTACCCTAAAGGAAATGTGAGTAAGGAAGGATTGGAAAAATCTTTTGTAATCTTTTTTCCCAAGTCATAAAAATTTCATTCTGGCCCATACTGACTAAGTTACCATTCGGACACTTTTCCTAAGCTCAAATCTCGTGCCTTTAAAACACGGCTCAAAATCTTAACTGTTTTGAAAATTCTATAATCTGCCTACCGTTTACTGTGATGTGGAAGGTACAACTCTTTTGAGCTCCGCTATCACTGGTCCCTATCCACGTGACCGTATGTCTGCCTTCGGGGAATGGATAATTCTCATCGTAGTTGCTAGGCGACACTGCCAAGGTTTTAGTGTTGGTTCGCGGAAGCTGCCACTTGTAGCCAAGCACCACAGTGGACTTGTCTGGATCAAGATCTTCTACTCTGTCAATTGGACAGGCGATCCATGGATCCGTGTAAACTGCAATAACAGAGAAGGAATTTGAATAATTGAAGGTCATTTACTCGACCCGTTACTAATGTGTTGCTTTCGCTGCTTTCAAGAGTAACGATAACAAGGCAGTAAGGCCCTATTTCTGAGCCCGCAAGAATGTTGCAAAATCAAGAAATATTTCATCTAGCTATCCATTCCAGAAGATCACTTAATCTGCACTTGGATCAGCTGATATGCTGGTGCAATTGTAATATCTTTTCCAGTGAAAGCGCTCGACTCCGATCGCTGTAGCGCTGGATTGATTCTTCCAGAATTTTGCGCCGTTTTATGGACTAACTTTGTCTTAGTTTTCTTTAATTTTCTTCCTCCCCAAAACCAAAGAGCCTGGCATTTTAAGGTTCCACAAGGAAGAAGTGGATGGGGCGTGACCCCTTTGTTATGACACTGCTAAACAAGATTTTATATATAGCTCTTCAAACCCCCCTTTCATTTTTTCCTTTAACCGATTTTTTTTCTTTTCTTTCGCAATAAGTTAGTAGTTTTCTTACCTCTGACACAAGACAACGACGCTAACTCACTCCATGACTGGTCAGCCTGACATGTGGTGTATCGTGGACCGCTGAGTGCATAGCCGTCACCGCAGTAAAAGACACATCGTGTTCCATATTCGATGTCTGTTTTCGAGCATGAAGCTGGAATAACGCCACCATTGTCTGGAACAGTCAACTTTGGACAAGTAACCGCTGAGAAGAGTTCAAATTAAATTATATCATCCAGGATGTAAAGTATACTTTGTAGGGTGTGATGTAAAATCGAATCACCAGCAACGAAGTAAAAGTTTGGCCGTCGTTCTCGGAATTGTAACTGTTTGTAGCAGGAGCAAGTTGGTTTGACCTGAGGGGAACGAAGACTGATTTCCAACTTAATTAAGGGATCAGTTCTTCTCGAAAACTCAAGGCAATGAACTATCCTAACTTTACTCCAGCACAAACATAACCCTGATACCTTGACAGAAACACGACTTTTCAGCGTACTTTATCTCTATGAGTGGAAACTATTTAACCACTTATATTTTGGTGACATAACTTCAATTTCTATTCAAAGCAGCTAACACGATTTCTTAAATGTCAATACTTCTACCTGAAGAACATAAGACAATATCTACAGCATCAGGTTGACTGAGCACATAACCTTCTTGTAAAACACTTGTAAAACCGTGCCACAAATGAAATGACACAATTCTTGGCCACGTTCCAGATGAAACTTCGCATCCGCTCAAAGTATGTTACTCACGTTTACAGAAGGGTACAGCACCCTGCCACAAGCCATCGATCTGGCAGGTCAATGACTGATCTCCGCCTGCGAGTTTATGCCCAGCAACGCAGCCATACGTGCATTGTGTGTTGCGCTGGATATTCTCTCTGTCGTCAGTACAGGTTGCTGGGGTGATCTGGCCTCGGAATGGTGCTTCCAACGCCGGACAGTAGATCTCTAAAGACAATATATATTATATATATAATATATATATATATAATATATAATATATATATATAATATATATAATATATATAATGTGAAATTTGAGACGAAATGATTGCCATAATAGTTGCTTTTTCTTTTAGCTTTTTCCCGATTGTTCCGGATAATAATGGTATAAATAAGAAATACAGTTGGAAGTCATTTCGTTTTTCACGCCCTCAAAAAGAGATACCCTCCTCATTTAAAAAGAGACGCTCGAATACGCTGAATTTTTTTTCATTATGACCCCAAGGATAAAATTTTTTTGTTCTTCAAACATAAAACTAGCTAAGATGAATATGAAAAAAGAATGATGTTGGTAAAGGAGAGAGAAAATTACCACACGTTATATCAGCCAAACCGAAACTAGTTTGAGACACCACCTTAAGTTTGATATGTTTTAACCATAGGCACTAACAACTGCAGTTTGCCTAAAAGCAATCTTGTGAAGTAGAAGAGAGAAGAAAAGATGAGAACTACAAAGAAGACGAAGAGAACGAAAAGAATGCGAACGATATCGATGATAAATGAGGATAATGATGACGATGAATACGACTACAATGATATTTCTGGGAGCATCAAGATCCGCACAAAAAAAAAAAAAAAGCAAAAGATAGCAACAACAACAAAGTCAGCAAGAAGTAAAGTAACAGCAACAAAAAATAGCAACAAACAACAGTATGGGGCTAAAAGAAAAAGTCTGTTTACGAGCCGAGTGCAGCTTATCAGGCCGGCGCTGAACTCCAGTCTCTGTAGCAAGAAGCGACTAGGAGCATTTCTACTCCCCCCCTGGATGGGATGCTACGCCATCGCAGAGTATGGGGCTTTAAGAGTTGTGAAAATTACAATTCAGTGAAACATAACTCATTTTTTACCTTCGCAAGTATGATCGTCATCCCTAAGTCTGTATCCAGCATCACAGGAACAGTAATATCCACCTTCGTAATTTGAGCATTTCGTTTCGCAACCTCCCTTGTTTGTGTTACACTCGTCAATATCTGCGGTAAAAAGATCCAATCAGAAATACTCACCAAGTTGAAAAAGCCCCCCCCCCCCCCATAGGAAGTTTAGATTGAAAAGAACCTGAATAATCTGAAATCATTTGGTTATATCAACAAAGTTGAAATGGTAAATTGGCCATCGTAACGATTACAAGAGCTGACTTCTCGAGCGTTAGCCCTTCGTCGGAGCGAATAGAGGAATTGTGGGTTGTGTGTGCCTTTAAAGGCAGAAAATGGAGCTACGTTATTGGTGGGAACATGGCAACGAGAAAAACACGAATAAAGTAGTGGAATGAAAAGCGTTCGTTGATCCCTGTGGGATTTAGACTGCCAGTTTGAAAGATGAGCTTTTGTTCAAGAGTGCACGGAAAGCCGTGCACGGAAAGCCGTAAAACTCATGAACAAAAGCTCATCTTTCAGACTGGCAGTCTAAATCCCTCAGGGATCAACGAACGCTTTTCATTCCACTAATTTATTCGTGTTTTTCTCGTTGCCATGTTCCCACCAATAACGTAGCTCCATTTTCTGCCTTTAAAAGCTCACACAACCCACAATTCCTCTATTCGCTCCGACGAAGGGCTAACGCTCGTTAGCCCACCGTTACGGTGGCCAATTTACCATTTCAACTTTGTTGATATATCCAAATTATTTCGTTACCCCCATCGACGCAGCCCCAAACACTTTCTTTAGAAACTATCAGCCTTTATTCATTTGAATAATCGGAAAGTTTGTTCACATGAATTTATCGCTAAGAAGTCTCAATGTGAGGTTTATGAAATAACTGAGACCTTACGCTCGCTCCTATCGGTTGTCAGGAATGTTAAGATGAGATAATGTAAACTCGATAGCGGCGTTTCTAGATTCACACGTATCATTTAGAAACATTTTGATAAGAGCGAAAAGGACCTTTTCAGGTGTTTACATAGCCTCATCTAAACAAGGGAGAACTCTGAGAACTCTGGCTAGTTATGCAAAACCAAAACGCAGCTAAATGCTGCTTGTCTTGCTTAAATCGTAAACATTTTCAGGCCCCCATCATTAAAAGGTCTCGGCTATGGCCAATATTTGATTTATAAATCAAAACCAATTCATAAATCTACAAAACACATCTAAATGTGATTCATGCGTAAGACCAAAGGACCTTGGGGTAATACTGGATCCTAAACTAACGTACAAAGATAAAGTCTGTTTACGAGCCTAGTGGCCCATTAGGCCGGTGCTTAACTCCGGTTTCTGTAGGATGAAGCGACTAGGAGTATTTCTACTCCCCCCTGGATGGGATGCCATTCCATCGCAGGGTTACCCCCCAGCATTAAATTTGCCGGTACCCATTTATACACCTGGGTGAAGAGAGGCACTGTGAGAGTGAAGTGTCTTGCCTAAGAACACACCACTCCCGGCCGGGTCTCGAACCCGGACCACTCGATCCGGAGTCGAGCGCACCAACCATGAGGCCACCGCGCCTCCACACGCCATTAGCTTTAAACATACCTCTTTTGTTAAAAGAACTGCTTTAAATTAAACAAGAAGACGGAAAATGAAAAGAAAGAAGAAAGAAACCTTTGACTCGTTCCAAAATCGTTTATGAAAATGCTAAAAGCATAAACGTTTTCCTGTTGGTATTTTTGCCCATGCAAATTCATTAGGATTTTGTCCACAATTTACCTTCACATCCATATTTATCGGCCTTCAGTTGAAATCCTTTTCTACAATCACAGTTAAAGCTGCCTTCAATGTTGGCACAAATGTGTTCACAGCCCGCGTTGGCCAGTTGACATTCGTTGAAATCTAGGAGAAAATGAATTTAATCCAATTTAGCGGGAGTACTCTTCAAGTGAAGAGAGACACGAAAGTGAAGTAGGAGATGAAAAAGATAGAGAAACGTCAGGTTTTAACTCTGAAAATGTCCACCGCCGATCACACACTGCACGGTACATGTTTATGGCCCTAACTGGTCGGGAGGGTGTGTGATATATTCACTAAAATTTTCTTCAGACGACTGCAATATAGCATTAACACGAGTAAAACGCTATATCGCGAGTGCATCGCGCAAGCATAACACGTCATCACCCCAGAGTGAACTGTGCACCATTCAAGATGGCGGCGGCGGAAAATTCGAAGTGGCTGTTAGACTATTCTTTGGAAAACGATAAAAAAATCAGATCGTTTGGTAGGGTATTTTTTTTCAGCTAGATCTATTCAGTAGTGCATTTGGGACAGTTCGAGCGCTACTTTCAAAAAGAGTGAAGTTAGTAATTACTCTCCTTTCTTTTAATTGGTCCACGAGATAATCTAGTTTTGGTTTTTCGATACTCAGTCCAAAAGGACTTTAGGGAGAAAAATTGGCATCTTTGTTACTTTTAAGTTTTAAATCCTCTTTCGATTTCTTGACGCCAGTACCAATGGCTCGATTCATAAACTCAGCATACTTCGTGTTAACATGAATATCTTTGATACCAACACCGGGCGTCTCTAAATTTTACAATAGCCATCGACTAAGAGTTTGATCATAGTGTCAGAAAAAGCTGTAATAATCTTATAAAGATAACTCACATTGAAAAAGTGTACATCGTAGACGTTTTTTTTTTTTTACCTTCGCATGTGACTTCGCTGTTCTCTTGTAGTTGGTATCCCACTTTACATCGACAGTGATAACTTCCTGGAGTGTTGACGCATTGTCCGTTGGCGATATCACAGCCACCATTATTAGTTTGACATTCATCCTTGTCTGAGAATGAAAGCGACTGAACATTTTAAATCCTTCGATAAGTACGAACCAAACTGAACAAAATTGATTCGACGCTCATGAATTTCTAGGACAAAGATTTTGTGCAAGATGCCAAAAAATTAGAATTGACCTACACTTGGTTTTCCTTTTTTTAATGCCTAAACT
Organism: Stylophora pistillata; assembly: GCF_964205215.1. NCBI lineage: Eukaryota > Metazoa > Cnidaria > Anthozoa > Scleractinia > Pocilloporidae > Stylophora > Stylophora pistillata. Next base: position 42,261,516 of record NC_142521.1, read on the forward strand.
GTACTTTATCTATTATTTACGATCATATTCACCTATTATTATCGTAGCTCACTCACCTATACATGATTTGCTGTCGTAAGCCAGAGTGTAACCAGGCCAACAACCACACTTGACTTTCAGGTTACACAGGTTATAACAAACTTGTGAACAACCACCATTATCCAGTTGACAGAGATCCGCCAGGGCACCTGGAAATGTGGAAATGATAAATAAAATAGAGATATCTATGAGTTCTTCGAAAAACAAACCAGAAAAAATCTAAAAGAGTCAATTTTATTAACCCTTTTTACTTCTAAGAAATGCCTCGTTGTTTCTTTCTCAAAGCTTAGTGTTACAGTTGTACCATATTTTAGCTTGTATAATTGTTGAGTCAAGACAACTTTTGCTTTGTTGTTATTTCAAGATAATGAAATCTATTAGAATTGCCAGAAGAGTTCACACGATGATCACTTAAAGGATTAAGCAGGAGGACAAATGTTGTCAGCTGATTTTTGTTCGGTTCATTTATTACATACATACATACATACTTTATTGCATAGCTCCCCCCTGGGGGCTCTTCCGCCATACATGAATATAAGATATTAAGTCGTAAAAACGTCATAATAAGATAACATGATATTAAAAAAAATAAAAAAATAAAAAAAAAAAAAAATTAGCTTATATTTCAATACTAAAGTCACATGTTACGAATTAAGAATATTCTTAAAAATTTTCTTTTTAAAACCACTTAGGCTATCTGTGTCTCTGATAAATTTGGGTAAAAAATTATAACTTTTAGCCCCACGGAAGGCAAAAGCCCTTTGCCCAGCCGCGATCCTGCACTTGGGCAACGTAAGCTCGCTCTTCTGTCTGGTATCTCTTTGGTGAATTTCGGAACGTTGTTTAAATCGTTCACAGAGATAGTTAGGAGTCAAGTTGTTGATGCATTTATAAACCATGACTAAGTCATTAAAAAGTAGTTTTTTCTTTACGTTAAGCCATTTAAGAGACTTCAGTGCCTCTGTGATGTGATCGTACTTTTTCAAGCCAGTCACGATCCTGCAAGCGTAGTTCTGGACTAACTGAAGTTTTTTGATATTCTTATTACTTGTGTTGCTCCAAACTGTCGAACAATAAAAAAGTTTGCAAAAGACGAAAGCGTTTATGAGGTATATCAGAGTGCTTCGATCCAGTAAATGTTTTATCCTATTGACTCTCGTTAATTTAAACATACAGTCAGATACCGTTTTTGTGATGTGCTCATTAAAATTAAGATGGCAATCAATGTGCACTCCCAGGTCCTTAACTACGGTCACAGGCTTGATTTCAGTTCCCAATATTGTGGCACTTGGAAGAGTGGCAGGTAAAGTTCTCATTAGTTGGGGGACGCCCACATAGAGAAGTTTTGTTTTATCAGGGTTTACGAGCAGCGAATTTCTACAACACCAACTCAATATTTCTTCTAGATCTTCGTTTACAGCAGAGATAACGTCTTGAAGTTTGTTTGAGGGGAACCCGAGGAAAATTTTTGTGTCATCCACATAGCCCAGGGGTTTGCAGTGTTTTGGAACTCGAAAGAGATCGTTTACATATAATGTAAACAATACTGGGCCCAGGATGGATCCTTGCGGTACTCCGACTGTTAAGGGTAGAGGGCTGGACAAGGTATCCTGAATCTTTACAACTTGTTGACGTTGTGTCAAATAACTCTCGAACCAGGTACAAGCTATTTCCGATAAACCAACGTTGCGAAGTTTTCGCAACATCAAGTCATGTCGAATGCTATCAAAAGCTTTGGACATATCCAAGAGAACTATAACCGACATCTTTCTGTGATCCATGTTATTTAGTAGTTCGTCTGTGAAATAAAGTAATGAGGTCTCGGCTGAGTGAAATTTTCTGTTTCCGCTTTGCATTTGATATATTATATTGTTTGAGTCAAGGAAGTTGACTAGTTGCGAGTGAGCTGCTCTTTCGCATACTTTAGATAAAATGGGTAGTAGTGAAATTTGTCTTGTGTTGGCAGGTTCCTCACTGTCGCCCTGATTTATTCTGTTGGAGAGCACTAATCTAAGCAACTTCCCTTAGATAAGATTTTCGTTTCGTGGTATTACAGTGGCATTGCATGGTAGAACTGTTCCTTTACGACTCTAGCGATGACTCGGATATTGAAATTTAGTTATGAACTATTCTTGACGTTCTAGATGAGTCGATCTTTTCAGCAAAACACCGATATAATTTTAAAATTTCTGAACATTCCAAAACTATGCACACAAGCACATCGATCTGTGAGCTAGAAGTGGTTTTCAAACGTGAGTAGCTCAGTTGTACAGTGTGAAATACTGCTGATGTAAGTTAACTTTAAAATACGTCCAGTCTCCTCTGCTTGATTTCAACACACTCACCAACTCTGGAGTAAACTGTCACTTCACACATTGAAAGTTCTCCCTCTCCAAACATTTGGACAGAAACATAACGTCCAGGGATTGGTGGATCACACTGAAGCCGTAGAGCCTGTCCCTGGCCCACAGTCCTCACGCGGTCACTACATGTAGGGTTCCGTAGATTGTCCTTGTTTACTCCAATTCTGACGTCAAAGTTCGTGAGTTTCTCGAAGTAGTAATAACGATTTACGATCATAACGTCTGAAAAGTAAAAGGGGTAGCTATTGAAACTTTGCTTCAAGATTTATTAATTTAATTACTTTAAATCACAATTAGGAGGCCTCAACTGTGCTCTGTTCTGCAGTAGAGCACAGAGGAAGCGGCTCCAAAGACTGTTATCTCCGCTCCCTACAAAGCCACATTAAAGGGCTGAAAAATCTATTTCTATAGCTCTTCCCGCTTAGAGCATGGAGTAACTACGGATGTACTGAAAGCTTCAAAACTGAATACTGTAGAGAAATAACTATTGAAACGATCGACGGCGACTGAATGAGCTTTGTTGCTAATTCGAATTCTAATACATATCAGAGATACATACCATTACTGCAAGAAACCTTATTAGAACATTACAACAACATTACCCGTTACAATGTATTCTCTTCCAAGATCAACCCTCCACCATGGATTTTGTTCTTTTTTGGTGTGCGTACAGGATTTACTGTCATAGTAAGGTGTGTACACCTCATCTACAGCTCTACTGCTGAATCCGTTGAAATTAGTACTTGATTGCTCCGTTGTCTTCTTGAATGCAAGATCTGTTTAGCAAACCATAATGTGAATTAACACAAATTGTACTCTCAGAGGCGGATCCCGGAATTTTTGATTGGGGGCGTCCAAACTTTGGTTCAGAAAGGACTGTTGGACTCTTTTGAGGCAAATTACTTCTCCCCCACACTCCCTCCCCCCACACACCCCCTCTCACCAGTCGCGGTTCCATGTTATAATTCCTTGGCCGCTTACCGTTTACTTGGAGTCATTAAAAACGTCAGCCAGTTAAAAAGTGTTATACGATCCTGTCTCAAAGTTGTAAGCGTCAGGTCTGATAGGGGGGTCCGGAGCCTGGACCCTACCCCTGGATCCGCCACTGACTCTCTGGGTCTTTTTACAAAAATAGCCCAAAAGCCAGATGAGAAGCTTCAAGTACTTTTCAAGACGTTTGCTCAAACTTTAACAAGAGAGATGTCTTGTGAAAATTTTTATGTACATCACTTGGAACCTATCTTGCTGATACTAGGTTCTGTAGTTTGTTGTTTAAACTTGTGAATTAAAAAAATATAAACAATGCACCTCCATCTCTAATATGTCATAGGTCATTCGACTCGAGCGAGAAACACATTGTGATGTTTGCGAGATTTATTAGAGAAAAACATTAATGTTAAATAATTAGTCAAAATCATTTGCCACTTACTTTTGGAGAACTTGCTACAAATGCTGATAATTGATTCATCCATGACCTCAAATCTCTGGTCAAGACGGGCAGCGTCAAAATACCCACATTTGTCCAGATGAACATGAGGATCAGCTGTGAAGAGAAGATTAAGGTTATTTATCTTTTTTGAGTCTCATGTCGCATGATCAATAAAGTAATAAAGTCTTTCAATATTTTCTGCCTTTTGTCGCCTCTCTAACATTTTACGTGATTTTATGCTTTGGGCCGTACATTGATAATTTGCCTTTATGCCATTCTATTACAACAACTTAAGTCCAAGGCCTTTAAGACTGATGAAACAAAACATGTCGGGATTCATCCAATAAAAATGTCAGCAGCTTGTTATTAACCAGCGTGTGTGAGCTAGATGACTGGTCTGCTTGGTATACGTAGAGATGCGCAACAGAAATGCGCAAATGTCCTGATTTGCTTCCAAAGAAAAACATCTTACTTGGTATGAAGCTAAACTTGAGATGTTCTTTATTGACGGAGACGTCACTATTTTCACACTTGCTGGACAAAACAATATCATCTGCATTTGCTGGAAGCATACTCTAAAACAAAGCAGATGCATAGTAACGGTGAAATAAGTAACAACTGATATTCATTGGCTCACGTTGATCCACCAAGAAGTGTTCTTATACACTACGTCATACCTACAGACAATAGATTTTATATATATAGAAGTGGCGTCATACCTACAGACAATAGTTTTATATGCTCAGGAATATGCATAATAAAACAATTACTGGATTCGGTTTTCATATGATAACGATAGTTATCAAAGCCTCAGTTTGTGTTTTCCGCCACAGCCATCGGCTTCAGCAGATAACACAAAACTTTGACCTTGATAATTATCGCTATCATGCGAAAACCGTATCCAATACTTGTTAAGTGCATAGGTGTTCAGCTGCAAGAGAGGATTTGTAAAAGAGGATGCAATGAAAATGAATCGACTAAACTAAACCAGTTTAAGCAGAGTTGCAATTTAACTGTTTTAACTGTTGGACTTTTTCCCAGGTTCTGCACACAGCAAGAAAAGGGCTGGAGGTCTCCCTGCTCTTCCCTGTGCGCTGGTAAACTTTGAAATACTCTTAAACATAAAATGTTTACATACCCCTGATTTCGTGTTGACACAATTTTTGCTTCCCACGTGTTGAAGAGATCCTCCAGCGGTGAAACTAAACTGATGTCCCCCACATGACGAATATAAACCAAGAACCACACCATCTGCAATTGCTCCCATTGGCCGTACACATTTCCCGCTCAGGGTGTGTTTGAGATTGCCATTTTCTAACACAAACTCCAGCCTAGTGAAAGTACAAAAACGTTTAAATCATGTTGTTTTTTTTTTGGTGATTTGTGACGAGGTACTTCAAGAGATTATCAACTGATAGTCTCTTGGGTTCTCCCTGTATCAATTAGTTTTGAGAACTTTTTAAAATGCTTCTCAGATAATTCAGTTTTGGTATTTTTACTTCCGATTGTGACAAGTAAGCTTTAGAAGCTGTAGGGAAAAGTAATATTTGCACCTGCTCTCACTGCATCCGTCGTAGATAACAAGTTTGGTTCCTTCAGCTACACTAGTTCCACCACCGTTTGGATGAATACATTTAAGAGAACCAAGATGAACTAACGAACCTGGTCCGTCAAGACTCGTGGTGCCTTCGAAAAAAAAAGGTAGCCGTATACAGAAAAATTAATGAAAGAAAATAAGAAAAATTAGGTTAAGAAAATGCGACATGAAGAGCGGATTCAGTTTGAGGTAAGCATCGCCCGATATAGCAAAGACCAAACCTAAAGGAACGGTGAAAGTTGATCCTCGTGGCTCAAGTCTCTAGAAAAAACATCTTAGTTTAACTTCCAGCCCTTCGTTTAACATCCCCTCCTGAACAGTGGATGACTAGGAGACCAAACGGCGCCCTATAGGACACAAGCGCGTCTTGGTTTTCCAAAATGTTCTAACGAAAAGGCACCTCATATTCTTCTCAGTCATTTTAAATTTTAAACGCGGATTTCTTAGCGCACTCTCGCCATAGCTAACCGAGTAACGGCATGGAAGGTGGGTTGAGAAAAATAATTTTCTACTTTCAGTCACAGGGGATGGAAACCCGTGGTGTTAAAGGATTTTTCTCTGTGCATCTGTCTCCATATGTGAGCCACCAAGTAAACGTTTCACGGAGCTTTCTACAGACACCGCGGCTGTCTCAGTTTAGTTATGAAGATCATCGAATTGTAAGCAAAGATCCGTCAAAAAATCGGTCACTTACCCAGCGTCCAACATTGATTAGCTCTTCGTCTTTTGATAGTTCTTACTGCTAAGTCACACTGGAAATTCTGATCGTCTTGGGCCGGGTCACACTTAGTCTGCGTTAGTCTCGAACCCTGGGAGGCTCCGTTTGTATCGATACACAAATTAGACCAAGTGTTCTATTAAATAAAACAAATGTACCAAAATGCTCATGATGAATATTCAAGGTGCTAAAAGAAATACATTGGCATACATTATGTCAATCATACTAACGAACACTCATAGTTAATCGAGATGATTGGTGAAGGAAGCCGTTGTTAGGTCTCTCGGTGATGCTGATCGTTCACACTTAATTCCCACTTTTTCTTGCAATCATTTTGAACTGAACGAACGACTATTAAATACTTCTCACTGACTTGTACGGCTACTTGGCGTGTGAACACGGAAAAAATAAACTGTGAATAGTGTGCTTTGTCATGGAGCTCCCAACATAGATTTTGGCAGTGTTTTTTTTATGGCTGATTTTTACCGGATTTCCTTGCCAGTCATCCCTGCTAACAATAAAAGAAAAATAATAACAAAAATTAGAAAATTCTGATGGTAGATATTAAAGGAGGATTTAAGTATTTAATTTTTTTCTGTCGCAATGCGACATTACAAACCTGAATTTGTCCTTTCAAGGTATAAGCCCAATTCTGCCTCTCGTCAGTTTCATTGCAGCCTGTTACTTTGACGAGAGTACCATCATTCTTTGAGTCCACGTACAAACAAGGACCATATATGTCATCAGTAGCTGATTGCTGGTTTTCGATCAAGAATTGCTCTGTGAATAGTAGAAAAGATAGGACCTGGTAACTAATTTTGGACATCGAGCAGGGATGGCCAACTGAATTTTCCGCGTTATAGTCCACAGAAGGTGTTGACACAGAAGCTGTTGATGTCAATTCTAAGTCGTGGTTTTAAGACTTAGTGGAGTAAAATTCAGGCAGAAATCGTGCCAATATCATTAAATTTGCTAGAAACAAAGTGCAAAAACAATTTCAAATGACGGGCACGAATTGTACCACAGAGTGTCGCATTACTACTTAATTGTCTTATTTGAAACTTGATAAAAATGGATTTACAGAAATTTATGTACATTTCTCGTAGCATATTGTAAACTATGCAACTGTTCGTAAAGTTGTCTCTGCTCATATAACAATAATCCTAAACATGTTGGTTAGGGAGGACGTATTCTTTGGAATGTTTAATTTTATCTACTTTAGTTTTCATGATGAATCTTGGCAACCTGCTCATTTGAAGTTTTTTTTTCCTGTTTGCAACGGGTTAGCATTGACAAGGTGGCTTTAAATCTCATTGGCTAGCGACATGGTCTCATTTGCTTTCAAACATTTCACGAACGAAAGTTTGGATTTTCTTTCAGTTTTTATGTACACGTAGAGAACTCGTGTAACACTTTGAGAGTTAACCCTTTACATCGTAACATTTGTATACTTATTTTCCAGTGTTCTCTAAAAATTTCCTGTCAAGGATAACTTGTTTAACAATCAAGAACTTCTTTAGTTTGTGATCATTTCCCTTATTCTCATGACCTTGATGTTTGACTCAGCGGTGATTTTGTAAGGAGAAATTAGATGTGAATCGCTCTTAGAAGTCAAAGGGTTACAAAGAATCAACGAGTACACACACCTGACATTTCGAGGTCGACAAATGGGTTGGGGGAATCGTAATAGTCTGTCTCAGTTTCTGTTGCGTCCGGCTGATTCATTTTGGATTTGTACCATTCTGTTGATTTGTCAGATGTCGCCCTCAGGCTTCCCAATGGATCTCTGAGGTTAAAACTAACTGCGAGGAAGAGATCCTTTCCAAATATGACCAGGTCAACACCGGCCGTGAAAATCATGTTAGGAAATGCACCCGAGGCGTAGTTAGACAGTGAAAATTCAATCAAGATACTGGTGGGATTAAAAATAAAGAGATAAATGATTTAAATCGTCGAAATGGATGAAAAATGTGATGAATTAATGAATGAATCAATCAACGAATAAATCAATAAAGAGATGAATAAAAATGAACAGATATGCATACATACATACAGACAAATACAGTGAGTAGACAGATAGATAAAAAAAAGTTAGACAGATAGACAGAGAGACAGATAAATGAATAAAGGGGGTAAGTTTCTAAAGAAACTGTGGTGCTGCGTCGGTGGGGGTAACAAGGTAATTTGGTAATATCAACTATAAGTTGAAATTGTAAATTGGCCACCGTAAAGAGTTAAAAAGCTGACGTTTCGAGCGTTAGCCCTTCGTCAGGGCGAATGGAGAAATTGTGGGTGGTGTGTGGGTTTATATGCAGAAAGTGAGGCTACGCTATTGGTGGAGGCATGGCGGCGAGAAAAACACGAATAAATTAGTAGAATGAGAAGCGTTCGTTGATACCTGTGGGATTAAGAGCACCGATTTGGAAGATAACTTTTGTTCGAGAGTTTTGCGGCTTTCCGAGCTACCTAAATGTAAGGAAAGACCGCAGATTGCCGTATGTTGCTTAAAATGATTAGGTAGATTAAAGTGTCTAGCGACTGGTTTTGATGCGTCCTTGTCATTCCTTTCTACGTCGCGAAGGTGTTCTCGGAATCAATCACCTAGTCGTCTTCCTGTTTCGCCGATGTATATCTTTCTGCAATAAGTGCAAGTTATGCAATAGATGACGTTGGCTGAGGTGCACGTGGAGTGATCAGTGATCTTAACGGATCGTTTGGGTCCCGATATTTTTTCAGCGTTACGAATGAAAGGACAAGTTTTGCATCGCGCACGAGCGCAATTAAAAGTGCCGGGTTGGTCATTAGTTTGTATTGAACTTCTGACCAAAAAATTGCCCATGTTTTTGTCGCGTTTGAATGAAATAAGTGGAGATTTCGAAAAGATAGTGCCAGTCTCTGGATCGTTTTAAAGTAATTTAAAGTTTTTAAGAATAATGGATTTAACTGAGTGGTTGTGAGGATGAAATGTGACGGTAAATGGAATGCGGTCGGAATTTTCCTTCTGCGACGTTTGTAGTGCTGACTGCCGGTCAATAAGTTGGGCGCGGTGGTGACCCGCTTGAACGACAGAAACAGGGTAGACAGATAGACAGCTAACTTTAGTTCTATCAACTGAGTTGATCATGTAAATTAGCCTATATGGGACAGAATGGGTGGACATCATAAATTATTCATAACCATTAAAATTAAAATTAAAATTAGAGATGAATTGACCGAATCGAAATATGGCGTCCAATTTGAATTACCATTGTTTTGGACTTACTAGCCTCGTCTTGACGTGGAAACTCAAAAGGATTATCACTTGTGTGAGCGGCTAGTAAGTCCAGAACAATGGCAATAGTCCATTTTACAGTAGTGTGCTTGGTTGCCAAGCCTTTGAACGAGAGCGAGGCTAGAGATGACCTTGTTACAAACCTTGCTGCCTTTCAAATGTAAATCACTTTAAACAACAATAAACATATGAAACATATGTGTGAACTGCGGTTATGAGACGTATATAAGAACGATCCTTCGCAGTAAAGCACTATTTGAGCAATAGTGAAAATCAGACCTGAAAAAAATTTCAGGCCTGTACGGGATTCGAACCACTGACCTCTGCGATACTAGTGCAGCGCTCTACCAATTGAGCTAACAAGCCAACTGGGAGCAGGCCATCAAATTAATTCGATATAAACCCGTAGATGATAAATCAAACAACAATAAACATATGAAACATATGTGTGAACTGCGGTTATGAGACGTATATAAGAACGATCCTTCGCAGTAAAGCACTATTTAAGCAATAGTGAAAATCAGACCTGAAAAAAATTTCAGGCCTGTACGGGATTCGAACCACTGACCTCTGCGATACTAGTGCAGCGCTCTACCAATTGATCGTTCTTATATACGTCTCATAACCGCAGTTCACACATATGTTTCATATGTTTATTGTTGTTTGATTTATCATCTACGGGTTTATATCGAATTAATTTGATGGCCTGCTCCCAGTTGGCTTGTTAGCTCAATTGGTAGAGCGCTGCACTAGTATCGCAGAGGTCAGTGGTTCGAATCCCGTACAGGCCTGAAATTTTTTTCAGGTCTGATTTTCACTATTGCTCAAATAGTGCTTTACTGCGAAGGATCGTTCTTATATACGTCTCATAACCGCAGTTCACACATATGTTTCATATGTTTATTGTTGTTTGATTTATCATCTACGGGTTTATATCGAATTAATTTGATGGCCTGCTCCCAGTTGGCTTGTTAGCTCAATTGGTAGAGCGCTGCACTAGTATCGCAGAGGTCAGTGGTTCGAATCCCGTACAGGCCTGAAATTTTTTTCAGGTCTGATTTTCACTATTGCTCAAATAGTGCTTTACTGCGAAGGATCGTTCTTATATACGTAAATCACTTTGTTATCATGCTAACTAGATACAGGTCTTTATCACAACAAGGTCATCTTTAGCCTCACTCTGAATCAAAGGCTTGGCAACTAAGTACAAAACTGTAAAATGGCCTATTCAAATTGGACGCCATATTTTGATTCGGTCAATGGGCCAAAATTGGCCAACTAGGCTTCGTAAAACTCACTTTTCTGAGTATTCGAAGTGTTTGCTTCTAAATCAACGCACGGCTTTTTAAAGATTAAGGATGTATCTACAATTTGCACCTAAAATGAACGATTTTTAAGAAGTAAAAGTATTATCCTTTTGAACTTGAAAATACGCCAAATTCGGGCATTTTAGTGTGAAAGTCATTTTCCAGAGCGATTTTCTGAAAACCCTTACTAGCCTTGAACAATCAAAGCGCGGAAAATTAAAGATTAACTTTTGCTCTCACAGAATCCGTTTTAAGTTTGAAAATTGGCCGATGAGAACCTTTATCCATTTTAGTTTGAAAAGTTGTGGTCGAAATTGCGTTCAAAAATGGCGCTTTTTTAGCAAGCGAGCCATTTTCTTTAGCCTAGCCATGAATTATACATCTGTCAAAGTAAACAATGCCCATTGTTGAAACTTATTCGCCTATAAAATTATTCACAGCTGCCGCGAATTTTTAAAACTGCTATGTGCATCAGCTGTCAAAGTTTCATTTAAGTTAAGTCATGATGGCGTGAGTCGACCAGCAATCTGTATGCAACCAGGAGCTCTTTTCATAGCTCTCTAAATCCCCGATCGCACAGCAATCTGTATGCGACCAGGAGCTCTTTTCATAGCTCACTAGATCCCCGATCGCACAGCAATCTGTATGCGACCAGGAGCTCTTTTCATAGCTCACTAAATCCCCGATCGCACAGCAATCTGTATGCGACCAGGAGCTCTTTTCATAGCTCACTAAATCCCCGATCGCACAGCAATCTGTATGCGACCAGGAGCTCTTTTCAGAGCTCACTAAATCCCCGATCGCACAGCAATCTGTATGCGGCCAGGAGCTCTTTTCATAGCTCACTGAATCCCCGATCGCACAGCAATCTGTATGCGACCAGGAGCTCTTTTCAGAGCTCACTAAATCCCCGATCGCACAGCAATCTGAATGCGACCAGGAGCTCTTTTCATAGCTCACTAAATCCCCGATCGCCCAGCAATCTGTAAGCGACCAGGAGCTCTTTTCAGAGCTCACTGAATCCCCGGTCGCTCAGAAATCTGTATATGATCGGGAGCTCTTTTCAGAGCTCGCTGAACTTCAGATAATTGTGCAAACTATATGCGATCGGAAGTTCCAGTTTCAGAGCTGATTGAAACCCCGATCCGTCATACGTTATGATGCTGTCATGATGCCGCCATACGTTGACGTTGTTAATCCAACATTCGATTTACAAATTAATTGCGAAGGTATTTTGAGATGGAGGGAAGTATACGGAAGGCCCAGGACACTGTTTGAACTATTACAAATAATTGTATCACAACTTGGATACAGACTAGAGAATAAATACTGCTAAATAATGGTCGGGTTGTGAACAAGTGTTAAAGCATCAAAAAAGGTATGCTAATGATCAGTTCCAGTCAGGGATAGAACTATCATAAAAAGCTCCAAGGAAACTGTAATCCTAAAATAGCGCATTTGTTCCTATGCTCTACTTCGTTCCAGTTCCAGTCAGGGATAGAACTATCATAAAAAGCTCCAAGGAAACTGTAATCCTGAAATAGCGCATTTGTTCCTATGCTCTACTTCTTCGTTTTTTTCCTTTCATCGATTCGGAAAAACTTCCGTTAGAGCGATTCAAAGAGTTCATTTATGATATAAGTAACTTTTCGATGAGACAATCGAATCCTAAGCGATAAGTAATAGAAACACCCGCTGTTGATCAAACTTTCATAGGCCTGATATGAAGCGAAATGTAGAGATGAAAGTGTTCTGGCTTTTGGTAAAAATCGAACGCAATTGACTTTTAAAAATTTATTTAAAAATACAACGCTTGGAATACCAAGCTTGAAATACGCGCACTTTAAGTGTGATATCAGAAAGAATGGATGAAACAATAAGTTACGAGGCCTTTGTTTCTCAATACAAATGAATAAAGGCTGATAGTTTCTAAAGAAACTATTTGGGGCTGCGTCGGTGGGGGTACGAAATGATTTGGAAAAATCAACAAAGTTGAAATGGTAAATTGGCCATCGTAACGATTACAAAAGCTGACGTTTCGAGCGTTAACCCTTCGTCGGAGCGAATAGAGGAATTGTGGGTTGTGTGTGCTTTTAAAGGCAGAAAATGGAGCTACGGTTTTGGTGGGAACATGGCAACGAGAAAAACACGAATAAATTAGTGGAATGAAAAGCGTTCGTTGATCCCTGTGGGATTTAGACTGCCAGTTTGAAAGATGAGCTTTTGTTCAAGAGTTTTACGGCTTTCCGTGCTACCTAAGTGTAAGGTTACGGTGGCCAATTTACCATTTCAACTTTGTTGATATATCCAAATTACTTTGTTTCTTAACTCCGCCTTGACAAGTTAATGAGTTACGGCAGTATTTCCTTTGGAGGAAAGCGCGCGTGCTCTTCGACCAATGAGAGCCTCCCTGTTTACGCTTCGCCACTTATATTACAGGCCGCGGTTGTTCGAAGGATGGATAACGCTATACACTGGATAAATCTCTATCCGGTGAATAGCGCAGTACGTTTTGGTAACACTTATCGGCTGGATAGTGATTTATCCGTTGGATAGCGTTATCCGCCCTTTGAACAACCGGAGCCAGATCTATAACATTTTCGCCATGTCGCGAGAACACAATAGGCATTCTGCCCAATGACTGTAGAGAGTTTGAAAGCTGATGTTTCGAGCGTTAGCCTTTCGTCAGAGCAAACGATAAGGAGCTAACGCTCAATAAGTCAGCTTTGAAACTATTTTCGGTGGCAAATTTTTATTATCATTCGGTTGATAAAACCAAAATTATCTTGTTACCCTCACCGACGCAGCGCTACAGTTTCTTTAGAAACTTACATCCTTTATTCAGATAGATAGATAGATAGATAGATTAGTAATAAAAAACAAACGTACCTCTTTACTCTGAATGCCGTCAAAAGGAAATTGATAGCCTTTCCGACCCATCTAGTGGCAGCTTCGGTCAACTTCAGAAAACCGATAGCAACATCAAGGATGTTACACAGACCCTTTGCTAAATGGTCCACTAGTTTACATGATGCCTCGCACAAGCTTGAAACCGCTGACAAAAGAAAACAGTCATCATCATGAAAATAATTTGATCCACTCAATGCTGCTCTTACTTAGACTTTTTCCTGTCTTCAGTGATTCATGTATTAATATTGTTGGAGTTATATGATAATGATAACGATCAATTTTTAAGAGGAATACGTAATGTTCTGAGAACCCCGTTCATTTTCTTATTACTAAATGCGTTCCATCGGTATAACGCGCATGAAACTGAATATGCACCTGCGTCAGAGTATACTTAGGCGAAATCTATTATGGTAAACGTTATTTTTAGTAATCAAATGCCGATGGTTGTTCGGTTTCTTTTTACCTGTCAACTCTCCTTTTTTGACAGATTTATCGCTTAAGCGCCTGTGAACTTTAAAGGATTTGACTGAACTCTATAAAATGTATTTTTCTGTTATGTCACGTCTCTTGACATAATGATCTTAGACATCATATAATCTGTGTTCATTTGTATCTATTTTTGTAATGAAAAGACTACCAACCCGAGCATCCTCCTCCAACAAGCCCTTCGCAAATAACTTTGCTGATAAATCGGCGGCGGCGCAGATGGATGGCGAACAGTTCGTTACGAATGTTATCCAACTCTCGCTTCTTTCTCCAACCTTTGAAAACTTTTTTGATCGCCTTTCCAACCTAATTTACACAGACATTATACTTTTATAGCCTTAGAAAATAACAACAAATGTATCATGACGTATTCATGATAACTTGTCAGTCTAAGAACCAAAACCATGTAACAATGCTGACCTCTGACCTCCCGTTTTTGAGAGAATTTACTTTTTTATTCAAACATTCTTTCCACTGTTAGTAAACTAACTTTATCAATGAAGACAAACTTGCTAGAGTAGATAAAAGAAATGCTATCGAAACAGACTTCACGATAAAACTAAGTCAAAATGCGTTGGGAGTGGACGGTGTAATAAGAAACCCCGTCGCCATCACTCACCGGGGCCAAAGCCTTGCCGATCTTTTTGAAAGTCTTCTTGACCCATTTTCCTGGGAGATAAAAAGGATTATGAACACATATACTCAAACTCAGGCCCGTTTCTATGTTTCACAGCTGACCGGCGGGACCAATTGTACACGCACTCATATGTACTCGCGAGCAATTCTGTTTTAGGAATAATTAATATTATAAGTATTTTAAGTAATATTTCATTGCGCATGATGTTAGCATTATTTTAATTTTAATGATGATAATAAAAAAGCTTGCCTTAGTGAAACTTTTACACGAGAAAGAACGGCAGATGATCAGTGCTCTTTTACAATTAACCTCAATCTTGTTCACAAAACAATTGCTATTGTACATTTTATCTTAACTGGTTTCTTACCGGCAGCGTCAACAACACCTCCGATCCATTTGCCAGCATCATCCAAAAATCCTTTGCAATTCTTTTCAGCTTGTTTGCATTTCAGACTCTTACAGTTGTCACACTTGAGAGACATTTTTCTTTTACATTCCTCTTTCTTCTCGACGACCGATTTTCTAGCATCAGCTAAAGCTTTCTCTGCTGCATCGAAGGCCTCTTTCACTGATTTTGCTGCTGCGTCTAATACCTAACAGAGAGGTGATAACACTAATCAGTGAGTATAGGTTGGTGAAGCTTAAGTTAAACCAAAGGTATGTTAAGTCTTTACTAAAGCAAGTGACTTATTCAGCCGGGGCTTTACCGAGTTTCCAAAAGCATCGGGTGCGACTTTGGGTAATACTGCTCCCCTCTGGATGAGATATCAAGGTTACAGTGGGAAGACTGGGGATCTCACCGAGGCACACATTAAAGGAACCAGCCAGGTCTCGAACCCAGACCTCCTCAGTCCTACGCACTAATCATTAGGCCGCGTCTCTCTGTTTACTCTTTGATTCCCAAAGATCTGGTTTTTAACTCTCCCCTCTTGCTACTATACATTTCCTTGTTAATTAGTTGCGAGAATTTGGTGTTAGATCAAGATAACGACTTTTGCTTGATGAGTTTGAGTATTCGCATTACCTGTTTGCTGGATAATGTGAGGATATTACAAAGAGAAGTTTCATGTTGATCCCCTCTGGGAGTTAAAGAGTTAGGCCGAAATAGTCTAACAGTAAATGTAAATGGTCTGAAACCACGAGCACTCCCTGATCAGTAAAAAAGGGATTTTATCCTCCACAAGATCTTGAAGAGCAGACAAATAAAATACAATTTTTTATAGAGAGTGGTAAAAGCAGGTAGTAATATCACTTACGTCGTTAATTCCACTCAAGTCCACTGTGACTCTGACATAGAACGAGGCTGAGGCGAAGCTCAATGAGTAACTTGCTGACAAAAATACTTCAGCCTTGATGAGGTTCAGGAAATTTCCTTGGATCAGCAGCTCCATGCGAGTCATTGTAAGGTTCAATCGACAGTACGTTGAAATTCCCAGCAGTGATGTGTAACCCTCGACATACGCCTGCGTTAAAAGATCAAGCAGAAAGCAGCAATTAAAAAATTGACGAAGGGCTAACAAAGTGCTAACGCTCGAGACGTCAGCTTCAGAGAAAATTTTCAGCGGCCCGTTTACATTATCAACTCAGCTGATGAAAAAAAATTATCTTGTAGTACCCTTCGCCAACGCAGCACCACAATTTCTTTAGAAACTTACCCCTTCATTCATTTGTGTGATTTTTATGATAAAGGCCGAGGTTTGTCGAAATGTCTGGCTGTTTTTATTTCATGATCGAATGAGAACTTACTTCAATGAAAGGTGGAGCTTGCCTGGCATCCACGTAGAACCAAGGTCCGTTTTGGCTGTCTGACGGGCTGCGAGTTATCGTAGCTATACCAAAGAAATCTATTGGGTCGGGCTTCAAGTCCACAAAAATGACCTGGAACAACACTCTGACCTTAGTTAATATGGTAAAGGGGATTTATAAAAAATAACAGCTAAAAGTTTCCTAAGAATAAATTTGTAGTTATCTCTGTGAAAAAACCGTGTGAATGAGATTCAGTTTAACCATCGCTGTCTGACGGGCTGCGAGTGTTGTAGCGATACCGAAGTAATCAGTCTATTGGATCAGGCTTCAAATACACAAAAATGACCTGCATCTTTTCTGTACTGATTAGCAGGGGAAGTTAAGGAACATATGCTCTTCTCGCGAAGAGTAGCGAACGTAGTTCTTGGTGTTGTGGCGTGGTCTTGTTATTGCTTATACTGGCCCCCATTTAAATCAGCGTTTAGTGTTTAATTAGGCCAGCCTGTCCTAATATCGCAAGTAAGCAGATAAATAAATATCAACTTTGTTGATATATTCAAATTATTTCGTTACCCCCACCGACGCAGCCCCAAACAGTTTCTTTAGAAACTATCAGCCTTTAAATAAATATCAGTCAACAATCAACTCACGCTTGATGATAATTTGACGTGAGCGTATATCTCCCATCCGAGAATGTTGACCCTTCCCTTGATCATGAATCCTTCGTAAATGTACGGTCCACCGGCGATACGCAAATCAACATCAGCAGTAGAATACGAACCCTAAAAATATTGAAATGACGCGCGGAAATATCATGGCTGATTATACTTCTGCTTTATTTTACTAACGGAGACCGTTTACTGAGGTATCGTCTTCACTCTTTCCATCACAAGATCTTTTTAGTAATTCTCCTTACCGTCTGCCATACAATTGTTATGATGTTAGTTTGGAGAATTTTGAACTGGATCAGTCAACTAAAAATCTCCTGATTGTAACTTTCTTTATTCTCTTCATGTGTTTGCTTGTTATTGTTTTGATATTGTAAGTAGAAATTCTGTCTTGGTCATTCATGGGACTGAAGGGTTAATACAACACCAAATTCTCGACGAGCAAGCGATGCAAAGCCATGAGTTGTGAGAAATAGCTCCCAGATAATTTGCTGTGATTTGGTTGACGGTGTCAACTGAGACACATGGTGAAAGGCAAAGAATTGAACTTTTGCCGTTTGTTGTCAGCTGTTTTCGCGGTAAAACGAATTATATTTCGTTAGTGAACCAATATGATACACAGAAAAGTTCTTTAAGTCGAGTTAGCTATCAATTTTTTATAATAATAGAAAGATGTTGCGTTACAACTGATAAATCAAGTGAAAATTTCTCAAAGAGTTATACCAAAACATGAAATCAGTTAATAGAGCAATTAATTTCTTTAGAAACTAGAAGAAAAAAGTTAAATGCGTAAAACATAAATTAAAGTGATTTGCAACATCTCGAACTATGAAACCTAATCTAAATTTTCTTATCAAAATTCTTACAAACGAGTCGAATCACCTCAGCTCCTTCTGGAAAACCTGATTCTGCTACTGGGGGAGGAAGTTGAAAAGTGAATCCTAGAAGCCTGATGATCTTTCCCAATGTGAGAGCTTCAATGGATGCATAGAAGAACTGCGGTTCACCGACACCGACGTATGCGCTACCACCAAAACAGTGACCCTAAGTGACGGACAACAAATTAAATATTTGACTCTGAAGTTGCTAGTACAGTGGTAGTGAATAAAATACTCAAACCATATCGTCAATTATCCACTGTTTATAACGATATTTAAAAAAATTGTATCAAGGCAGTGTCAAACATGCTTCTTAGACATTTGACCCAGCTTTTGGGATTAGCTTTTGGCGTTTTAACCTTACCTCTCCTTTAAAGATGAAGCAGTATCTACTCTCGAGTGAGGAAATAATACTTGCGGCTAGACTGCAATTGAAGCAATTACAGAAAAAAAAACCATGTCCCAGAACCATTTGGGCACTACTACCAACTTGGCTACGAAGCTTCACGTTGAGAGCGAGGCTTCGTTGTATGGTTGTCAAAAGCGCCCATTTAGTCTCTTTTTCTGTTCGCCTTCGAGGATCATTTCTTCTCTTAGTTTTTATCAGCAGGTCAAATCTGTAATATCTACGCTAAAATAGAGTACAGCCAAATCCATTCTGACATCAAATTGTATAAAAACTGTGAGTAAGTTGTTTACTCATGCATTTTACTTACGTCGTTGTTGAAATCCGCTGGTATTAGACAGTCGTACCCAAATTCGACTCGAGCTCCAAACTGTACACCAGTGATAGGTATTGGCGCTCCTACCTTGTACGTTAACCTGCCGTTCGAAATCATAGAGCACTCTTCATATTTAGCAGACTAGTTGCCGGTAAGAAAACAAAGATAACCTCAGCCATGTAGTTTTATTAGTGCGGCATCATCTTAAAAAGAGCTAGAGGCTGGCTTTAGCATGGCAGGTCATGGAATACATATATCTTATTAGACGTTTTGTTGTGTAGTATCGCTGAGCATTTTTACGAGTTGTGCCGTAAATAACGTGTAAAAATACTCAGCGATACTACACAACAAAACATATAATAAGTTATCTATTATCCAACACACCAAATTGCTATTTCAGTGCGGGCAAATTTCGCGGATATTTATTTACGGGGAGTGCGTGACAGAAGTGTGCGAAACGGAACGGAATTGGCGCTTTTTCGTGTTGCTGTTCCTATTTTCTTCAATGAATAAAGAGCTTTCCTGGTTGTCAAACTGTTTTTCCGCTATTTTGTTTTCTTTTCGTAACTTCAATCCAATTCTTCGCTTGCGCGATGCGAGAAAACCTGTCTAACCGGTTCTCTGGAGTACAAATACCGCTTGTACTCGTCTATGGCGTTATTTATACTCTATAGAGCGTAATTGGATAATAAATGTAGGTACTCTACTAAGACAAAGAAAGGCATTGAAAAAAACTTGCTAAAAGAAGACGGTGGAGTAGCACTTTTGTCGCTGCAGATCACGGCCCCTGAACGGGGATTACCAGTGAGTGAGTGAGTTAGTTTTCGGAGAAAATAAAGGAAATAGCTCTTTATGCACACTTGATGCTTTCGAAATTGCTGATCTTGGGAGTATGCCAGACATATGTTAAATGAACGCAGTACTGGCTTAACTCACAATCGAGTCAGTGTTTGACGCTCAAAGGTCGAATATCAGATCTCGAAATCCAAGACTCGATGTCTTGAGGGTAGCCAAGACCTTTCTTATTTGTCCCACGTTCGAGTGAAAAACAAAAATATATTTCTTCAGTCTACGACCTAACTCAAAATTGATCAATTATCTCATTCTCCAGTTGTTGTAGTGTAGTTTCCTGTTTTTACATACAGTTTAGAACACTGCCAATAAAATACTTGAGGCGTATTTTTTTTTCGCCATGTGAGTTTTTGTAATTTTGCAGAGATTTTCTTTTTTACCCAAGGATTTTAAGGCCATCCTGTAAAACGCAATAACTTCGATGGTCGCATAGATCCTTATATGTGGATTGTGGTTGTTGTTAAAAAAGAATTCAAGCATCTGGACGCCTGCGAGTGATTTTGTTTCTAATTGCCAAGCGTAGCTGGCCCCCACATCAGTAATGATTATTCAAGAAATCTTACCCAACGAAGATGTTTCCAAATGAAAGCCAAGGAATAAAGAAAGCTTTTCTCCACATGCCACGCATGCCCAGTTTTCCAGAAACTTGTGTTTCTATGAAGTCGTACTCCAACACACCAAACAAAAACAGTTCGTTGTTAGGAGCTATGATACCGTCACGTTCAATTTCCCCATTGACAGGTACTTTAATGTCCGCGCGGAATCCCAACTTGATATGCTTTGTAGTCTCGTTCCAATCCGCCTAGAAAATGAAAATACATTAGTGTACTTTGATAAATCAAAATTTAAAGAAATCAGTGAATAACAACTCCTTTTAATCCTTGTTGCAGAATCATTTTGAGTGGCCCTAAGATCAATAGTTGTTTTTCCTTTTCTCATTCGACCATCAATCCAAATTTCATGTAGCACGAGATTCTTTGACCACTCTCTCGCTCTCTCTCTCTCTTTGGATATAGCTCTCTCATTAAAGAAAATGAAATCGAGAAGTACTTACTTATTCCTTTTTCATATGATACGCTACAATTTGCACTGGGCATTGTTCATAACTAGGATTGAAATCGAGTCAGAATATGGACCTGAAATGACCCTGGGTTTCCACCGTGAATAGATGTTTTCAGTGGAAATATTTTTTTATAAAACACTACAGCATTATTTTGATAAGTCGGTCATAAAACAGTTCCGTTTCTCTTTTACGCAACTAATTTTAGCCCAGTTCTTACCTCCACGTAGAGTTCAAGCTTATGAAAGTAAAGCCCATCGTAAAGTCGGATATTAGCAAAGCCTGTGGCGATTCGTATCTTCTTCCACTCAAACTGACCAGTGATGTAAAACTTTACTGTGGGGCCAAGGATCATCTTAGAAATTTCGCACATTTTGTTGCTTTTGCAGTCTTTTGGTAAAACCAGCTGTGCTGCTGCAAAGATTCCTATGAAGATAGATTAAAATGTAGTTTTCAAATGACCGTCGAAAAGCCAAAATCACAACGGCCAATCATAACAAAGGTTTACATCTTAATTAGCCAATGAAAACTCAAACTAAAAACAGGCAAACCATCACAAACGCGGTAAAACGCGGGCGAACATGTCATGATTAGTTTTCGTTTTGCGTCTGATTGGTTGGGAGGACAGCGTGAGATTTCTAAACCAATCACAAAAACAACCACGAATTACTTCTGACATTCAGTAGAAAATGGCTGTCACAGGTAGTACCAACCTTTTGGAACAGCAGTTGTCACTTGAGTGTGAAGGGGCTCCTTGGAATACTTAGTTTCGTCATCTGTCAGGATTTGCTGAAATCCTATCTCCTCGGTCGGGTGAAATGATACTCCAATCTAAAGGAAAGAAACGAGTATATCAACTGATAGGAAATCAATGCTTCATATGACTGCCTCAAGTAATTTAATTTAATTTAATAACTATTAGAGCGCTATTTTCATTCAATGATCAACAGCGCTTAACAACTTAGAATACTACAGTAAATTCAAATTTATAAAACTAATTACATGTACATTAATATTAACAATGTATGTTAAAAATAAGAATAATATGGACTATCCATAATAAGGATCTTAATTAGGAATAAGGATCTTAATAAGGCACTTAATTAGTAATACTAATAAAAGTAATTGTCAGACAGGGTACTTTGAGAAAGCTGCACGAAATAAATAAGTTTTCAGCTTACATTTAAAAATGGAAAATGATTGAATATCACGTAATTCAGCTGGCAAAGCATTCCATAAGTACGGGGCAGCAGCAGAGAATGATCTGTCCCCCAACGTGGCAAGCATTTTCCCCTTAGGAGGGTCAAGTAATAAACTTTGATTTGATCTAAGATTATATACAGACCTAGGCTTGATGTCAATTAGTTCAATGATATACCTAGGCGCCCATCCATGAATAGCTTTAAATGTTAATGTATTGAATTAAATGTTAAGTATTGAATTAATGATAAATAACATAGTAATTCAGTAATCCTGGATCATAGGTGAGGCTACAACACAAAAGACCATTGAACGTGGACACGCTTATATTTAAACACTGTTATATTATAAATACTAACACAAAGAATATATGAAATACATATATCTGAACTGCGGTTATGAAACGTATACGTGCACGATTCTCGCAGTAAAGCACTATTTAAGCAATAGTAAAGGTCAGACCTGAAAAAATTCAGGCCTGTACAAGATTCGAACCATTGACCTCTGCGATACTAGTGCAGCGCTGTACCAATTGAGCTAACAAGCCAACTGGAAGTACTTTACTGCGAGAATCGTGCACATATACGTTTCATAACCGCAGTTCAAATCCATTTATTTCATATATTCGTTGTGATGTGCTTGTTAGCTCAATTGGTAGAGCGCTGCACTAGTATCGCAGAGGTCAGTGGTTCGAATCCCGTACAGGCCTGAATTTTTTCAGGTCTGATTTTCACTCTTGCTTAAATAGTGCTTTACAGCGAGGATGGCGCACATATACATTATAAATACTGTGTGAGTTTGTCACGCAGGCTAAGTTGTTAAATTTCGAATACTAACCTAGAAGTATGAAAATCGTCCTTACCTTAGTAAAATATGCGACTCAAGACACCGCAGTTTTGAAATTATGAACAGGAAGGCCAATAACTTTTTCTAAACATCTTTTGAAGTCCGTGGTCACGGTAGGAGTTGTATGGTAGCTGGAACAAATTATCGTAATTAAGCTTACCTGAAGCTCCAATCCAATGGCATCAAGAAAATCTACTCCAATTCCTGACAATTTCTCGGACAATGCACCAAATGATTCGCTATCAAACGAAAATCCAACAGCAAACGTTAGTCTTCCAAATCTGATTCCTGTGATGACCTCAACATGTATCGGCACACCGCCGGCGTCGATTGATCCAGTGAACCGATATACGGCAGCTTTGTCAATTTTCCTAAGCAACTCCACAGGCTTCATGGTAAAATCCCATAATCCTGCCCCCCTATGATTAAAAATATGTAACTGAAAAAAGGAAATCATCGGTGAAAGCACTCAAGATGTAAAGGCACCGATAAACAAGTACTTCCTTAGTTTTATGTACCATTCTTTGCGTTAATTAGTGCCTACCTCACTTGTATTGTAATACGCACTATTTTCATTTTAGCCTTGGAGTTCAAGCGAGCAATTGCCGAAAGAAAATGATGAAATCAAATCAATAAAGAAACAGAATAGTGCGCCAAAAATTTAAACAAGCAACCAAATACATATAACTAAAAAAAACTCAAAACGTCAGCAGAGAAACTGTTCACGATGGCCGCTTTACATTATCAGCTCAGTGGAAAAACCAGATTATTTTTGTATCCCACCACCGAAGTACCACCATAGTTCCCTTAGAAAATTGCCCCATTTATTTATTTGTGAAAAAACGGTTAAGTTAAATACGAAGAATAAAACGTACTTTAGGGCATTGACGAAGAAGTCTGGAAGAGAATTGGGATTGATACCAAATGATGACAGCATGTCCATAAATGTACCAGAATCAGCTTTTCCTTTAGCGTATACTGAACCACTATTGACATCCTTCTTGACTTCTGTATCAAAAACATTTCCTGTATCCAGAGTGTAACTGCCCTTAGCTTTAAATGTCTGAGAGTTTCCTTCTGTATAGTACGAGAACCTGAAATTCAAGCAAGAATTAATGACATGTATCCTGCAGAGCATACTATGCACTAAGATCCACATTCCATGGGTTAACTATTTAACCCCTTAGAGAGACCAGCATTTGGTTTCTCACCACCTTATCACCACTGAATCAAACTTTAAGCTTAGGAGAATGTAGGAAATGACCACCCACTAAAAAAGCTCTTGGTTGTTAAACATACTCTCCTTGTTGGTAACATAGCGAATGCATAGAGGACAGTGTGGAAAATAGGCATAGAGGACAGTGTGGAGAATATGCATAGAGGACAGTGTGGAGAATAGGCATAGAGGACAGTGTGGAAAATATGCATAGAGGACAGTGTGGAGAATAGGCATAGAGGACAGTGTGGAGAATAGGCATAGAGGACAGTGTGGAGAATAGGCATAGAGGACAGTGTGGAGAATAGGCATAGAGGACAGTGTGGAGAATAGGCATAGAGGACAGTGTGGAGAATAGGCATAGAGGACAGTGTGGAGAATAGGCATAGAGGACAGTGTGGAAAATATGCATAGAGGACAGTGTGGAGAATAGGCATAGAGGACAGTGTGGAGAATATGCATAGAGGACAGTGTGGAAAATATGCATAGAGGACAGTGTGGAGAATAGGCATAGAGGACAGTGTGGAGAATATGCATAGAGGACAGTGTGGAGAATATGCATAGAGGACAGTGTGGAGAATAGGCATAGAGGACAGTGTGGAGAATAGGCATAGAGGACAGTGTGGAGAATAGGCATAGAGGACAGTGTGGAGAATAGGCATAGAGGACAGTGTGGAGAATAGGCATAGAGGACAGTGTGGAGAATAGGCATAGAGGACAGTGTGGAAAATATGCATAGAGGACAGTGTGGAGAATAGGCATAGAGGACAGTGTGGAGAATATGCATAGAGGACAGTGTGGAAAATATGCATAGAGGACAGTGTGGAGAATAGGCATAGAGGACAGTGTGGAGAATATGCATAGAGGACAGTGTGGAGAATATGCATAGAGGACAGTGTGGAGAATAGGCATAGAGGACAGTGTGGAGAATAAGCATAGAGGACAGTGTGGAGAATAGGCATAGAGGACAGTGTGGAGAATAGGCATAGAGGACAGTGTGGAGAATAGGCATAGAGGACAGTGTGGAGAATATGCATAGAGGACAGTGTGGAGAATATGCATAGAGGACAGTGTGGAGAATAGGCATAGAGGACAGTGTGGAGAATAGGCATAGAGGACAGTGTGGAGAATAGGCATAGAGGACAGTGTGGAGAATATGCATAGAGGACAGTGTGGAGAATATGCATAGAGGACAGTGTGGAGAATAGGCATAGAGGACAGTGTGGAGAATAGGCATAGAGGACAGTGTGGAGAATAGGCATAGAGGACAGTGTGGAGAATAGGCATAGAGGACAGTGTGGAGAATAGGCATAGAGGACAGTGTGGAGAATAGGCATAGAGGACAGTGTGGAGAATAGGCATAGAGGACAGTGTGGAGAATAGGCATAGAGGACAGTGTGGAGAATATGCATAGAGGACAGTGTGGAGAATATGCATAGAGGACAGTGTGGAGAATATGCATAGAGGACAGTGTGGAGAATAGGCATAGAGGACAGTGTGGAGAATAGGCATAGAGGACAGTGTGGAGAATAGGCATAGAGGACAGTGTGGAGAATAGGCATAGAGGACAGTGTGGAGAATATGCATAGAGGACAGTGTGGAGAATATGCATAGAGGACAGTGTGGAGAATATGCATAGAGGACAGTGTGGAGAATAGGCATAGAGGACAGTGTGGAGAATAGGCATAGAGGACAGTGTGGAGAATATGCATAGAGGACAGTGTGGAGAATAGGCATAGAGGACAGTGTGGAGAATAGGCATAGAGGACAGTGTGGAGAATAGGCATAGAGGACAGTGTGGAGAATAGGCATAGAGGACAGTGTGGAGAATATGCATAGAGGACAGTGTGGAGAATAGGCATAGAGGACAGCGTGGAGAATATGCATAGAGGACAGTGTGGAGAATATGCATAGAGGACAGTGTGGAGAATAGGCATAGAGGACAGTGTGGAAAATATGCATAGAGGACAGTGTGGAGAATAGGCATACTGATATCAGGGTGTAAACGGTAACTTGATGAAAATAAAAGATGGAAACAGGTTAGAACGAACCCATCAAGTAAAAATCAGCAATTTCCCAGCATTGGTTCATAATTTTCAAAACGTTTAAAATATTATGGCACGACTACCCGAATTTCATCCCATGATTTGCGGTTTTTACTTTAAAATGTTCAGGACGCTTTATTTCAATTTGTTTGAAGTGTTAATCTGATGTCAGTAATTTAGCCTGCATAGCAGGTGTTGTTTGGGCGAGCGAGTGCTCAGTATTTTCTTAGCAAAAAATGGCCACCATCTTTGATTAAATGGCAGCGGAAGGCTGGGGAGAGAGAGAAATTTGTACCAAGGGAGTGAGTGATGGTCAGAAATTAGGAGAGGGGCTGGGGTGGGGGAGTGAAAATTTTCTCTTCGCTGCGTCCCACCCTCTACCCCTATAGTCGACTTTAACTCTAAATTAAACATGGTTGGTTAAATAAACGATCGCGCGCCTCTTAAGGTTAACTCGCCATAATAAGACGGCTGCATTGCAGGCTATCACTAACCTGACATCCGTCAACTTATACCCGGAAATGGGCACGTAGTCTGCAGATCTATCGACCATGAACTCGTATTTTCTCAGTGCCTGCGCCTCGTCTATCCATATAGAAAAACCTAAAACATTTTCTGCCTGATCAGTCGTAGTCCACCCTGGAATGGCGGAGATCCGATCGTAGTAGGTTGCTATATTGTCCACGACCGTCTTAATAGTTACTGGATCGACCGTCTCAAAACACACCTGTCACGGGGAAAGGAATGGTTTTATAAAAAGAAATTCACATTAAACAAGCTTTTCGAGACTGAGATTGCGCGATAATGAGTGATGGAAATTTCCTGTTAATTCATTCAGATATAATGCGTGAAAACCACTGAAACAAAAGATGAGCTCTGTCTGAGTGTGTAGTACCAGCTTAGACTCTTGGATAATTGAGTGGAGATGGACAAGGAAATTACAAAAATGACTTAAACAAAGTAATAGGGACATAAGCATGAATTTTGAAAAGAACAAATCCAGTACATTGGTCGGTTTATATTAGCGCACTTAAGTGTGAACATTTCCATACAGTCTGCTTAACTGCATCTGCTTTTTTGTAAATATTTGTTCCTTTTCATACGCGCAGAAGTGGAAAGAAAGTCTTAGCAGCGAGAGGTGTTCAAAGGGTCTAATTAAAACCGATTAAAGCCGAACTTATGCGACGAGCTCTTGATGCATGGCTATTGAAGTGATTAGCCATAAGCTAAACTGAGCATTAAAAGCCATCAAAAATCCAGCGGTGCCACTCATTTTTAAATGAGACACCTAAATAGACTGGTAGTTTTCATGTGTAGCGGTTTTCTTAGCCAGTAACTCCTAGTTATTGTGTATCAACTCACAAACCTTGGTAAGGTTTTTCTTTCCATAATCATCCTTGTCGTCTGGCTCGATTAGAATTGCAAACCATCCACTTTCCAGCTCAGATTTGATAAAAAAAAAACTCGTATATACAGCGTAAGGCACATCTTGTTTGTAAGCTCCAGTAGCTGAGAATTTTTCCGTTGCTGTACATTCGAGAGCAATCCAAGAATTTGGATCTGCCGCTGTTTTGTCTGGTTTATCGGGCTGAGGTACTATGGAAAAGAATTCAAATAATAGATATATATACCGAATGAAGAAAAGAGCTATGAATTCTTATATGTTTGCCCGACTCCGGGTGTTAGGTGTAGCCGCACGAATGATGCCCGATGTATTTTGAACATCCTATCAATGAGCTTCTTAAAACTCCGGCATTCTCCATGACTTTAACCTTGCGACAAGAGGAGGGTGGACATCCTTTTCAGTTCGGAGAAGCATTGGAACTAGTCGCCTCATGCTACAGACTTGGATAAGCTACGGTAGAATGACCTTCTTCAAAAACAGCACGAGCCCGTAGAGTGAATGCAATTTGTAGTCAATTTGTAGAGCTTATTTATTCCAAATTGCTCTAAAAGCCATTTAGTTGTTTGGTACCAATGCAGCTTTAATTTCTTCAATTGTCTGTAATGTTTAACATTAGTTGAGGTATTTTAAATTTTGCATTTACCGGTATGTAATTATCCCTGAAAAAAAAAATGACCGACTTACACTGGAACTATTTCTTACCAGAACATCCATCTGCTTGTGTGGGACAATCTTTATTTTCCTGCGCAAAGCCAACACAGTCGTCTCCGCCATTAGCTGGAGGAGGATTGGTACAAGTTCTAGTTCGTGTCTTGTGACCTTGAAGACAATACTTGGGTTCTGTGCACGTGGTCCAGGCGGACCAAGTTGAAAAGACGCCGTCCACAGCACCTGGAAGAGTATCGTTTGTCGCTTAGTATCAAAAAGAAGTAAAAAGCGAGTTGAGGCATAAAACGATTATTTTTCTATTAGGTGATTCCTCAGAAAAAAAAAAAGTCATCGAACAATATTTCTGAAACTTCCCTGATATGTTCCTTAGCTGGCATTAATCACACATGTTGTTAAATCGTTTTATAGTACATTTTGCAGACGCTAGAAACAAGAGCTTTTACAGTAACGCTTGAAAAAACCCTGATAGGTAGAAAGTCTATAACATATGGAAAAATTTAAAAAATACTTTGTGGAAAAATCACAAAATGTTTAAACGTTCGTCAAGTTGCTTTCTCGAGTAACGGGCCTCGCACACATTTGTAGCGATATCTTTTTTTCCTTTCGATGTTTTTCTTCTAATTTCTCCAATTTAACGAGGATAATTTTGTACGCCAAAATAACGAAATAAAAATATAGGTTACCGAGCTCGTTCAAGGACTAAAGACCATCTACCTCTTTACCTTGCCCCGTGATTGAAAAACAATACTCGAAATGCGCGCTTATGCGCATGATGACGTGATTTTTATGCGCAGTACAAGATACGCAGTGCAATACTGAGGAATCATTTTAAACTAGGACATGTCCCAACTTTTAAAAGACAAAATATATATTTTTTGTGTATGTAAAAGAAAATATGAACGGGACTAAAATGTATGCTTTTACATTATTTTGTGTATGTACAACAGTTTGTTAATCTATTCGACTTTGCCTCTTCCGATTTTAACATATTGTATATCAGATGGATTCTAGATAAGCTATTCATCTTTTTTCCTCAGCAGTCCTTTCATGAGCTCAACTCATTATTGGCCATCTAGTGAGACTTTCGTTGAAAATTTCTTACCAGGGCATGAGGTCAATTTACAGCTTTTGGCTTGATCGAAGTCACCACTGCAATTTTGACCTTGATTGGCGGGAACAGGGTTGTCGCAGAGTCTGCTTCTAGACTGAGTACCAGTGCCACACGTTTGACTACAAGCTGACCAAGCTGACCATGAGCCAAAACCACCATCCACTGCACATAAATAAAAAGATGAAGTTATGAATTAGTTGATAAGTAAAAAGAATGAATGAGCGTGAATTAATGAGAGTGAATGAATATGAACAAATGATGTAACAACTGAAAATCTTCTCGTGACATTGTAAAGGGAATCATTCATTAACCTGGACAAGGTGTGAAGCAAGCTTTAGTCACTTCCGTGTCGTTACCAGGGCAGCCTGCTCCGCCATTCATCGGAGGTGGTTGATTACAAATCCTGCTTCTTCGTAAAATAGATCCACCTGATATACCACATGTCTTGGTACACGTTTCCCACGGGGACCAGGCACTCCATCCTCCATCAAGAGGGGAAGCTAAAAGGAAACGAAAATTTATTCAAAACAATAGCTCATACGCCTTGACGGATTTCTAACAGTTCAGCATTCGTAGAGGTAAAACGTTTGTTTTACAATTTGACGATAAATCATTCCGATAGAATTGAAAAACTTGTCATTATCAAGGAGAAGAGTTCAAAATGACGCTTGATTATAAATGTAAAAAAGAAGAAATGATCAAGCGACACAACTGAACAATCTAGTTATTTTACATTTGAAATCGCTCTTGCTATTTCAAGCGATAACCCATTAGGTAATTTTCCTGAATGCACGATTGCCATATATTCTGGTCCTTTCAAGTGCAAATCAAACCTTCCACTGGAACTTCCACACTCCTTGCAGAGTGTAGGGATAGTAAAAACTCAGGCTTTTACAGAAAAGCCCAGTGAAAATGCTTTCAAAGCGCGCGCTCATGGCGACTTAACCAAAAAAAGGTCGTCACCTCATGATATTGAACGATAAAGTAACTTCCTCAAAATAGCCCCGCAAATTTCATGCCGCCAAACATCGCACATCAAACTTCATCACGGAACCAGTAACCAATCAGCTGTAGTTCTCAAATCAGCTGCAGGCTAAGGAACGTGTGTTACAATCACATTTAAAATTATGGGCATGTATAGGGGATAGGCTAACTTACTTTTCTTTTTAAATGAAATTCTAGAAATTACGATTTTATCGCAGCAAAAAAATGCTATACATTGGACCTTTACTTGGAACATGTTTCTGCTTAACATAATATAATCAAATGATTTACCTTAATTGCTGTCAGTGATTATAAATAAAAATTTTTTTGAATAAAAGCCGCGCTAGAAACGCTTCAAATTAAATTAACGTTTCACCTATAATCCAGTGAAAACGGTACAATCCGCTAGAATTTTTCATTCTGAAACTTTGGACCTGAAAGTGATCATCTGTGACAGGATATCAAATTCCTTACTTGGACATGGGGAAATACATTCCAGCTTCGTTTGAAATGTGTCTCCAGAACAAGGCTGCCCGTCAGAAGTAGGGATGGGGTTAGTGCACGATCTTGTCCTGTTTACTACAGATCCCCCGCATGGGTTCTCACACAGAGACCACTGACTCCATTCTGTAAAACCGCCGTCGACTGCAACCACATTTTCAAAATTACGTTAGTGGCTATGGAGGTCAGTTGTATGTCATGATAATGGAATATTTGAAGACAATGATTTAATTTTAGAATAGATTTAAACGTTCAGGTTCTTTCTTTTTGTTCCATTCGTCCATTAAAGTTTGAAGTAGGCAACAAGTTTTGCAGTGCTCTGGAGAACCTTATAAAAACGATAAAATCGATATTCGGGGATTTATGAATGAATTGTTAGGGAAATATTTTTAGTTAATGTGGTATAAAGGAAATATGGACTTAACAACTGCTTAACTTCATGCAAATTTGGAATTTTCTAGCCTTGCGGGAGCCTTGCTATCGCTATTTTAGGACTTTCATCGTTATACTGTTGACCATTTCAATTACATTTCCAAAGGAGCCGACAAGGAGAATTAGTTTAACAATCAAGATTTTCTTTAGTTGGTGATCATTTGCTGTATTCTCATGACCTTAATCTGTGACTTAGGGCTGACATTGCAAGCAGAAATCTGATGCTAGTCACCCTTACTTATGAGCCAAAACGTATCGCTCAGTACGAATAGCACGCAATGAAAATCAACAGAGTTTGTAAGTGGTAGAGATATCAGTTTTGGCGAAATACTCACTCAGACAATCTAACTGCTCGGCACTATCTCCACCACAGTACTTCCCATCCTCAGTCGGGATGGGATTGGTGCAAGTCCTTGTTCGTATTCGCTGATTTCCCGCGCAAACGCCCGCTGCGCAGCCGCTCCACGCTGTCCAACCGGACCAACCGCCATCCACTGCAGCGCCAGCGTACAAAAAGTTAAAAGAAAATATATTCAGTAATTAAAGAACGTTTCGTGATTTGCTAGTTTTCCAAACATTTTTGAAGAAATGAAAGAATTCGAAATATTCGCATATGGTATTATTATCGTGCAAGGTAAAATGATTCATTTTAAGCCGTTTGACAATGAAAATAGTAAAAAATTAAGTGAAATAAAGAAGTAATTATTTACAGATGACAACATAACATCATATCTAAGTCAAACTCTCTCCATCAAAAGAGGAGTTATTTACATGTGAATAAATAAAATCAGATCTAAGTAATAGTCTCTCCATTAAATGTTTTTATTACACGACTCGGGCCGTCAGAGGGCCAATAACTAAAATCAACCAATCAAAATGCTCTATTGCCGGTCAATATTCTCTCAATATTGGACCGGGCACTGTCCCGAATGGTCCCGAATGATACTGCACTTGTGTCCCTCTGACCTTCAGTCGTATAATAACTCTCTTATTAACCAAGCTTGCTCGGAACCGTACTGGAAGAATATCGGTCCTCGGTCTTTTTTGTACGGACCTCGCTGCGCTCGGTCCGTACTGTCAAGACCTCGGGCCGATATTCTCCCAGTACGGCCCTCGCTCTTGGTTAATAAGATATATGTATAGGATCTATTTTAAGCGTAGGTGTTTTTTGCATCGCCAACTGGAATCAAAGTGATGAAGTATCTCGACAACTGAAAATCTTTTGTAAGAATATCTTTCATCAGAATGATATCAGTAATAAAGTGAAGCGGAAGAGTTTATTGAGAACTTTCTTGCGTGAAGATGTAAAATAACAAACACGTATTACCATAATTTTGTTGAGAGAAATTTAATGGAAGGAAATATAGCTTGTTGCTTTTTTGACAAGAAAAGCTAATCAAAACGATAAAAACGTATTTTTCTTTTTGATAGCAAATTCCAGTTCAATTTTTCTTCCAACAAAAGTACGGAATAAAGGTGTAAAGAGGAAGAATCTGGCCGTTCAAAGGGTCTCAAAAGTAAGAATATCGTCTTAGGCACGAAAAGTATATATGTACACATTAAAAGGAAATCATGTATTGAAGTAGCTACCTTCTCTCTGAGTACTGATTGCCATAAATTGAAAAACAAAGACAAAGCTTTTCAGAGCTTTGATTATGATTGAGTAGTACTCATTTTTCTTAAAAAAACATTCGAGGGCCGTCTCATGGCTAAGTTAATTAAAAGTGAAAAATTAACAGAGGGAAATAAAGAAAATCTTAAGTAAAAGCAATTTATTAACTTCTCTTGGTAGGAGTTACCTAAAAAAACTTCAAAAATTAATGGCTCTTGGTTTTCAACTAGTATCACGGAACACTGGAAATCAGATGAGTTTTAATGAGCTAAAGGCGGCTAATTCAGCTTCCAGTTCAAATATGGTCCCAATATTTTAGCTTTAAGTTGCTAACACATGAACACTTTAATTCAAAATGAATCTTTTACTCACCAGCGCCTCTCGTAGAATTCCATAAAGTCGCTAAAAGTAACAGAAAATTTAAGAGTTTTAAGTTACTTCTCATCTTGAATGAGTTAAAAAAATGAAAATTCATGTGAACTGTTAGGGGCTAAAGCATAGCCAAGCACTCCTATCCTATGGAGTGTTGAATGTACATTCACTCAACAGAGAAACGAATGATCATGATGCGATTCAACTACATTGATTTATACACAGCTGAAATAACGCCTTATAATATATTTAGCTAGGTGAACAAACAAGAAACGATGGTTGTTACCGATGCCAAACAGCTAAAGTGTTGATTTGTGTATAAACTCTACTCTTGATTTTCTCCCACCTGAAATAAAAAAATCCAGAAAATGAAAATCATCATTCAAATCTTTGACCCATGGAAGATTCTTTAGCGCTTGTAATTTCTCAGTTAATATTTTTGGATGAAATATGTTAAATCATTAAAAAGTGACACTTTGAATATCTCTTGGCGAGTCAAATTTAAACTCAAGACTCTTTTCGAAATGATATTTATCATAAAAATCCGCGGTTAAAATGAACTTTGACTCTTCAACAATCAGATCAGAAATGGTTTGAAATTTTCATCATTCTATTTTTCTCAAAATGTACCATCCGTTTTCAGTTTCCAGCAAATGAATTAGCTAAATCGCATGTCGTCTATTTGAAAACTGCTTGCATAACGGGTTATTCGATAGAGTCATGTGCCATAATCGGAAAAACATTTTTGATGTTTAAGTTCTCTTCAATAGAACTATAATAAAAATTAGCGTATACCAAAAGAATATCCAATGTATTGTAATTTTCTTGACCACTCAACCTTAGCCGATAAGTTCATTTTTATTTCCTTAATCGATTCGCGAATCCTACACCAAGTACATTAATTTTCGAATCAAGATACATTTTCCACCAGCACTGGGAGATTTAATTACATATAATCCGAGAACGACTCTCAAATCGTTTGGAGAAATGTACAGCTCTAGAAACAAATTTGTTTCGGATACGCGAACAGGTGGCCGGTTCTCATGAAAAATATTTCATGTGCTCTAGTAACATTAATTACTTTTACAAAACAAATAAACATTCGCGACGTAACAATTGAAAATTTTTATTTTTCTTTTTAAATTTTTGAAAATGGATGGAAAAAATTTCTATTTTCCCTTATTAAAATATACCACCGGAATTCTACAGTCTCTCTATCTTAATTTATTTGAGTCAATTTTTTCCAGCAAAGATTTTTCTTACAAAGGTATGTTTCCCTTGTGCGCTATTAAATTTTATCGGTTAATATTTTTTCAGAAAACATCATGTGTTCAAGTTCAAGTTTTTTTCGGATACTATCTCTTGTCATAAAGTTTATAGTACTTTACAAGTTGAATGGAAATCATTAACGCTGAACGAAAAAGATGTGACTTGGTCACCGCTGATCAAATAAAATTTTAAACAAAAATCTATGAATTCATAAAATTATGTCAAAGACACTCCTAGAAAGTTTGAACTTTTCCGAAATCATTAATACCTATAACCAAAATGATAGGTTCACAATTTGATTTTTGGAATAAACTCTTTACTCTAGGAGGGTTGTCACGAGATGTGATTAAAATTTCATGATCAGTAGTAGCGTTCACTGGCAAACATTTAACTGAACCATTTCCAACAGATTCAAAGTGATTTAAAATTGATGTCTTCGTTACCATTGCCACGGGTGTGCTTTGGAACGATGCTGTCTCTGGAATTAACCTCACGTTATTTAAATGTAGCATTAAAGTGTGTATTGGGATTGAGGAGCTTCTCCTGAAATTAAAACTGATTGACAGACTCGATCCAGCGACGGCGACGTGACGGAGAAATATCGTCATTCATTGTTTATCCAGCCGTGTCAACTCCGACCTAAAACACGTCTGAGGCTGTAATGAATTGAATATTGCAAAAGTCATATCATGATTAGAGCTGTTAACCTTTTTTTTGCGGACGAAGGAATCGAATGAACTTCTTATCACGTATGATTGGTTCTACAATAAATGTTGGGCATTGATTTAAAAAAAATGCAAGATTCCTCGGTGATGACAGAAACTTGAGATTTAAAACTACTTTTCTGACGCTTTCTGTTAATCATCGCGGCGATCAGTTTTTCAGGGACATCTAAGCTTAGTTTCGTCGTTATTATTTCAGGCATTCCGTGAGAGGTTTAGTTCGACATTTGGGAATGTCCAGGTTCACCCACAAATCGCCGTTGAGGCTTTAAAGGAATGCGTGAGTGCAAAGTTTCCTCGCGTAGGCTGAAGAACTAATTGAAAAGTGAGTGAAACCTCTACATAAATGAGATAAAATTTTAAATATGTGCAGGAAACTATCCTTCAGCCGACACTGGACTATTTTTACGTTAATCTATAACTCTTAGCTGAGACGTTATACACAGGGGATCGCTCTCTAATTCTACGACTCAAAAAACACACCAAAAAAAAAACCCCCGTGGTCTCGTACACACCTCGAGTATGGAATACTGTTCGGTCCTTCTCTACATATGCTTAGAAAATGCCCTTTACTCACCTTCAGAGAACATTTGGAATTCATTTGTGAAATACATGTAAGTGTAAACATCGTACATCTTACACGCACTTGCCTAAACTTTATCAATTAGAGCGCTTGGATACACGTAGAAAGATTTGAAAATTTTGTTAGCTTGCCTGATCTTATAAGGGATCGTTATTATTGATTTGAAAGCTTGGGTCATTCTTATTCAAAGAATAATTATAGCTGTATTTTGAGCATTGTTCATTGAATTTATAGATTGATTTCACGTAGTATTTAGGCTTACTTTAGAATCAAGTTGTGTAAAAATGTTAGATAGTTTTATGGGTTTTTAATAAAGATCAGTGAGTTTTTTTTTTTTTTGGTTTATTATTTTTATATTTTTTTTTTGTTCCTGATGACTCACTAGTTTTTCAAGTATAGCTTTTCGATTCAGTTCGTCAAGAATTGATTGGAAACCTTTGATTACTAATAGTGCAGTTTTGTTGAATTCGTTTGTACCTGAAAATGATGTCTGTCCTCTAAAAAGGGAGGCTGATCGAATTGGACGTAAATATACACCGGATTGATTTCAGGTTTTCTAATCATGCTTGCATAGTCAGCATTTTCCAACTCTGTTCGGCTGAGCTTAGCGACAAGCTATAGCAATTGATTACATTCAATTCAACTTGCTCTGCTCTGTCATTAAATCTTTCCTTCTTAATCTTTTCCGTGGTTGGTATAATTTTTTACGGTCTTTCCCTATCTTGCACTGGACCGATTTAACAAATGGTAAACACCACAGCATACGCTATTGAGCTATGGATGCACGCGGCATGAAAGAAACGTAAGAGTCGCGCGAGGCGATAGCCGAGAGCAACTCTAGCTTCTTGAGTGTTTGAGTGTTTAGTAAACCTCCTATGTATCCATAACTCAATAGTGTACGCTGTGGTGTTTACCATTTGTTTTATAACATAACATTGATAAATTGTAGCAAAAGAGTTTCCTTTTTTTTAACATTGAAATCTTACGTGACTGGAAAACACAAGCACGAGGAAACTGGTCTTTGTATTTGCTGACATCAGCAGCGCACACTCATGGGCAAATGGTGGACACTGAGATGATCAATCAGAGCGCGCGCTTTACTTTGGTTAAGTCATAGATTTTCCTCGGCATATCTATGCGGGTGTCAATCTCAGGACTCGAGTGGAACAACTTACCTACCCTACATTCAATCATTTTTTTATTTATCTTTAAAACGTTGGGTTAGTTGAGGTCTCCGTCAGAGACAAGATTAAAAAAAAATTATAGTTTAGGATTGCTTATTGCTGCTGACACAGCACAATCTTCATAGCATTAGAAAAAAAAAAGGCATTATATAATGACGCCAGAAGGTAGTGTTGTAGCCGATCTTTTTAGCCCCGACAGATTATAGCGACGAAGGTCCTCACGAAGGACTTGAACCATTATACTGGGTAGATACAATTCTATTGTGCGTCAATGTTGGATTGCGACAACCTAATTCCACGACATGATTGGCAAGAGGGACAATTGATTAAGTTTCTGGCAGGTGCAAGCATATCATAATGCTATGATGTGATGCGAGCAACGTACCATTCGTTACGTTAACATAGAGTTTTTAATTTTTTCATACCAAAAAAAAAACCGCAAGAATCCCTTCCTTTTCCCTGTTGTTTGCAAACTGCTGCCTTGCATTTTTTAACCCTTAACATTCTTACATCCATGACGGCATATTCTCCACAATGTTCTTTGCGCATCCCCCATGGCGCTGACTAGGAGAATCTGTTTAACAATTAAGAGCTCTCAGTAAGTTTAGATCATTTCCGTTATTCTCCTAACCTTAAAATATGATTGAGGGGTGGTATTGCAGGGAGAATTTATATAGATGCTCAGTGGCGGATCCAGGGGGAGGGTCCGGGGCATCCGGACCTCCTCTATCAGACCTGACGCTTACAACTTTGAGACTGAATTATTAGATCCGCAGGATCTTATATCACTTTTTAACTAGCTGATTTTTTAATTAATGAATCCAAGTAAACGGTAAGCGGCCAAGGAATTATAACGTGCAACCGCGACTGGTGGAAGGGGGTGTGGGGGGTGTAGGGGAGAAGTAATTTTCCTCAAAAGAGTCAAACAGTCCTTTCTGAACCAAAGTTTGGACCCCCCCAATAAAAAATTCCTGGATCCGCCTCTGATGCTAATATCTCTCAAAGTTTAAGGGGTCGAATCTTAGTAAACTTGAAAGGTAATTTCTCTCTCATCTCGGTTACTGCAGTACCTCTCTTTTTAAAATAACTAAAATGCCCACACATTTTGATTTTATATTCCTAAGTCAAAAACGAAGTCGGACTTTCGAGGTCAATGGACGTTGAAAATGTCACTTAAGAGTAGAAATCGGGAAAAAAGAAGATCGAGCATTAAATTCGCAGGTCTGCATGTAGCAATTGATGAAATAAAGTCGGATATCGAAAGTTCGCAGTCGGGGATTAGGTCATAGGAGGCTTACAAGTCGAAAGACGTAAATTAGGTCCGATACCGTAGGTCAGAAAATTATACGTCAATGGTCGGAAATAAAACTCCAAACTCTGAAATCCGAAGTCTGAAGTTAGAAATCCTAAGCCGCAAGTAGGAAAATTGTATGCGAATGGTCGGAAATAAAACTCCGAATTCCGAAATCGAATGTCCCAAATCTGAACTCCAAAGTAAGAAATTAGAAGTCCAGAGCCACAAGTCGGAAAATTAAAAGTCGATCATCCAAAATAAAACTCCAAATTCCAAAAATGAATGTCCGAAATCGGAAGTCTGAATTCGGGCATTAGAAGTCCGAAGCCGAAAGTCGGAAAATAAAAAGTCGTCGGTCGGAAATAAAATTCGGCACTCAGAAATTAAATGTCTAAGATTCAAATACCGAAATTAGAAGTCGGAATTACTGTCGTAACATAAATTTGTTGGCTGGTAATAAAACCAGTGACAATTAAACATCTAATGATTGAATGATCATTAAATCTTGAAACCCAAAGTAAAAAAATATTATCAAAAACTGGATCATTGGATAATGCTATTCAAGACTTTTTATTGGCTTAACCATCATGGTATATGAGCCAATATACCATAATCTAATATATGTACATTAAAACATCCTGTTTCTTCTTACAAAATAAAGTCGAGAAGATTTGTCTAATATCTTGGGGGCGTTTTTATTAATAAAACAATTATTCCACTCGCGTTTGTTGGATATGAGATGATTATAGCCAACTCGGCGCTACGCGCCTCGTTGGCTATCTATCATCTCATATCCAACGCGCGCTCGTGGAATAATCAAGAGTCCATTTTAGAAAGGTAGGCACAAAAGTGAAGTTTTTCAGGGATGTTTCGAGGTTTAGTGTTGTATGTTTTTTGTTTATGTATTATTTATTTTTACTTGTTCTTTTTTTTATTTCTTTAGTTATAATTTTTTGATTGATCTATTTATCCTTTATTTTCTTATATATTTCATTTCTTATCATTTTCTTTTTGATGATCATATGATACATATTAATATAAGGCACTAGATCTTTAAAAACTGCTCCCTCGTTGATGATCAGATCTTAGCTTCCTAGACACTGCAACAATTACAGCACTTCCATAGTGATAACAACTTTTTGTAAAGAAATCGTAGCTTTTACATCGCTTCCTCTTTGAAAAACACGTGATGCATAGACACCGTAACTATTAAGCTGCTTCCTTGATGACAACGCACGATGCACAGACACTGCAACTTTTAAACTGCTTCCTTATCGATAAACGCATGATGCACAGACACTGCAACTTTTAAACTGCTTCCTTATCGATAAACGCATGATGCACAGACACTGCAACTTTTAAACTGCTTCCTTATCGATAAACGCACGATGCACAGACACTGCAACTTTTAAACTGCTTCCTTATCGATAAACGCACGATGCACAGACACTGCAACTTTTAAACTGCTTCCTTATCGATAAACGCACGATGCACAGACACTGCAACTTTTAAACTGCTTCCTTATCGATAAACACATGATGCACAGACACTGCAACTTTTAAACTGCTTCCTTATCGATAAACACATGATGCATAGACATCGCCACTTTTAAACTGCTTCCTCGTTTACAAACACATGATGCATAGAAACCACAACTCTTTAACTCCTCCCTGTTGACAATCGCATGATGCACGGACACCGCAACTTTGAAACTGCCTCCTTGTTGACAAACACATGATCCATTGACACCGAGACTTTTGTACTGCTTCCTTTTCGTGAAATTTCGAAAGTATAAGGCAGGTTTTTAAGCCAAATCCTGCAAAAAAAGAAAATACTCTTAAAAAAAGATAAGAAGGGCGAGACCGAAGACTGGGAGTTAGGAGCTGGGATCGCCTTATTCCAGCTGACTACTTGAAATCTGAATCCTCGCAAGGAACTTTTCTTTCATTAGCTAACCTTTTACGGTATCATCTGCTTTCTTTGATCTAATTTCTGAATATAAAATGTATTTTACTTAAACATGATAGTCAAGCTGAAATAGAAAAGTGTTTGCAGTAAATGTGGTAGCAGACTTCCACTTGCAATTGAAATCTCTTAAAATTAAACGTTCCCAATTGGGAATTCAAAAGAGAGCAAAAATATGCTAACAGCAAGTCAAGCAAATCTGCATAGCTATTTTCTGTGTCACACTCACCTGATGTCAGGCTGAACAATGGTTCACTGAAGTGAAGTGCAATTAAGATTAACTTCACCAAAATGTTTTGTCACTGTTTTTTCTTTTTTGTTTTCTCGAGAAATGTATAGTCTATAGATAAATTCACTATCATAATTCATGAAATCACAATATCCGAGCTGATTATATTCTTACCTGAACAGTTAAGCAGCTCTGTTCATATGTCAAGCTCTGATGGATGTTCACAAGAACGCTGATTTGAAAACCAACTTGAATTGTGCAGGTGTTTGATTCCAGCAAAACAGTAACTGCATCTGTAGAACCTATTGATCACACACTCAAGAGGCAAACAAAATGCATTGCTTAGTGTGACATAAGAACAATAACTGCATGAGTTTCGTATACTTCAGCAGGTAGGGTATCTGACAGCCAAGTCTGTAGATCTGAGGTTTGAATCCTCATGAAAGTCGACCAAAAATTTTTATTTCACATGGCAGTACCTGTCACAAAGGTCAACCCACGGTTTTTTCTCAGCTCAGCTAGTAGAGCATTTAATACCGAATTACATAGTCTGAGGTTTGAACCTCACGTTTGTTTACCGAGAAGTTTGTCCTACTGTTCTGCCGTAAGAACATTTTGTAGCCAAGATGAATAAAATGAGGTCTGAATTCTCACAAAGATCCGCCCAAATTTCTTCTGCTGTCCAGCTGATAGAACAGATGACGAAGTTTTTAGATTTAAGGCTGTTTTTTTGTCTTCCCAGCTGATAAAGTGATGCGCAATTTTTCTGAGAGATAATTGATTCTGGACTGACGTAACATAGACAGTTCGTGGGGCCCCTCTTAAGTTAAGTTCTGAAAGCTTCAGTTGCCATTATTGTGTTCTGCAAATGCAATAGTTTTTCAACATTGTTCAGTTAAGAAATAGATTCTCTCCAACCCGGCTATAGTTGTTTTGTATTATCTTTACTTTGAATGTCAAGGGTGCCGGAGAAAAGAGAAAATACAATCCCTGCTTGAAGTAAGACACAGTCCTCTGGTGGTTACAGCCGACAACTGACTTGTCTGGCCTCCGGGTTTGAGACCTATTTAACGACTCAATACTCGTATCAAAAAAATTAAGCAAAAATCAAAAACATAAAAACAAACCGATACGAGCTTATCATTGCCGAGGCACCAGAGGGTGAGACCGAAGTATGGGAAATCTGCGCTGCACCACTCCTCGGGACGTGAAAATAAAACAAGCACTGAGTGGAGCGCACGAAGCTACCGCTAAGTTCAAGTGCACTCTTGGGGACAGATCATTCACTGCGGCTGCTCCAAAGATATGGAACGCTGGACTATATAGGGAAAGAGAATGATTTTGATAAGTTTAAGAGACTCATTGGGACGCACTATTTTAAAAAGGCCTATGGCGACCTGTCTTAAAGCTTTTGTGCCTTCTCTTTTACTTCTTACTTGTTGCGACTTATGCTAGATTACCTATAGGAAGGAAATGTGACAAACGATTAAGCTTTAGTATATAGAGAGCAGGTAGTGTAACTTTTGTCTTAGTCTTATTCGAGTGTTATGCGCATTTGATCACAATTCTTAATGTTAAAATGCGCGATAAAAGCGATAAAGTTATTATTATTAAACCCTATCCAAAGCTGCCTGAGCAGGCTTTTATAACTACCCCAACCCCAAATGTAAGTGCGATGTTTGCTCTAATTCAGTCTGTTTTACTAGTACACGCGACGGAGACAAAAGTGCTGAAATGTGTAAGTAATCAAGGCATAGTTGTAGCATGCTGCATTTTAGGCATTGGATTTTTGGCAGAAACGCATCACACCTACATTATAGAGGTCAAAGTTGCCCTTAGAAACCTTTTTCCTAATTTTTTTTCTTTTTTTGTTTTTGTTTTTTCTTTACTCGAGGGGTGACAGCCTCCGCGATCGCTTTTTCGATGCTAAAATCGTTCCCCCATAACAAAGCACTCAGTCGTTAGCTTTTCTTTTTCTCGTGCAGAGTTTGAGCTTTAAGCATATCGCGACAGAAGAATCTTTGTGCTCCTTTTTTCAGCGCAACCAATATTTATTGGGTTTATGCCACTATTTTATATCAGTTACAACGTAAATGCTATGGTTGTTGTCACTCTCTGCTAAGTACATCCATGAATTCTAATCAGAGATATTTGCTCTGTGATCGCTTCATAGCACACTCCAGAGGTTGTCTATAGTCTGAAAGAAAACAGAAATAAACCCCAGTCAACATAACATAGAACTGTATCGGTGAAGTTACCTAAGGTGTGTAACCTACAAGTAAAATTGCTTCCTCCGTGCACAGTGGCCAGCCTGCGAGCAGATTCATATAGGTGCTGGCTTAAATCTGGCAGGCTTCACGGTTCATGCCGTACCGCTACAGACAAGAACCGGCTGCTTGCAGGCCTTACAGCTGCTCGATTCTCTGCTCTCTGTAGACTCCTGCTTGTGAACATCAATCTTAGTGGTCTCGTACATGGAAACTGTTGAAATCCTAGTTAACCCTACGCCCCTTCATAGCCAGAAAAGCTTGACGCAAACACGTTAAATTACGATTTCTTCGCCCAGGCCGTAGGGGTTACGAAAGTGAAACCCTGACCAAGACGTAGAAATTGAAAAGAATAGATCACACGGAATTGTCAGTGGACAACTTTTTCAAGTTATAGAATAAACAAATCGTTGTGCCTGTTAGTGATACACATTCCTCTTAAGAACTTTTCAACAACAAGAATAGCAATATAGCATAACAAATAAATCACTTTTTCTTGGGAAAAAAATTGTAGTGTTTGGGAATTACGAAATGATACTTGTACCAAGATAGAAAGTCTATGTAAGCGGTATGGGACCTACTCCTCCATCAATCCAACTTAAACCCCTAAATTGTTATCAAATTCAACGAATATATGAAATTCATATATCTAATTGTTATCAGTTGACTATTGTTGGGTTAGGAGAGGGGCGGGTGCATAGTTGCTGATATTTATCCTTGGTGCTGTGCGTACATTTCCGTTACAAGCTCCTGTATAGACTCCACAATACGTAATAATTCCAATAACGATAGGTCCTAAGAAGACATGTTGGGAAAAGTACATAAAAAATATTTCTTACCTATTGGGGTACGACACCGGGTGGTGAGCCCGCCTGGACGCTAATTCTGACCTGCCTAGAGACCGAATCATGCTTATTTGTAGCCGTGCACTTGTAAGTACCAGAATCAGCTACAACAGCAGTGGATATGGCATATTCTACGCCAGCCAACTTTCCATCCAGGTCATATATATTGGTTATTGCCAGGCGGTCCGTGGAAGGAAGAGAGCCTGTAGTTGAAGAAGTAAAGATGTTGAAGACTAAGAATATTGCAATTCCTACAGACTGGATTAGGCATAGGTATAGATGAAACGCGAGAATATAGGAGCAGAGAGAAGCTGTGAGATTATTAATTCTTTAGTTTTTTAGCGAACAGTACGACGTGCACAAACCAGTTGTTGTTGAAAGAAACTTTAATAAGTGAAAAAATTTATAGGGAGTCTCGAAAATTTTCTAAGTGAACATTAAATGAGATCTTTGTTTGGTTTCAATGCGACACTCTTTTGTAAAAACTTCCCAGGAAAGCAAGAGTAGTTTTTCCTAGAACGAAATAGTGTTACCTCCAATTTTTTCCCACGACACTGTTGGGGCCGGGTCTCCTGCTATGTAGCACACAAGCGAAATGGATTCATTCTCGTAAGTTGCATAA
The DNA here is from genome assembly GCF_964205215.1 of Stylophora pistillata. Classification (NCBI taxonomy): domain Eukaryota; kingdom Metazoa; phylum Cnidaria; class Anthozoa; order Scleractinia; family Pocilloporidae; genus Stylophora; species Stylophora pistillata. The sequence goes on from NC_142521.1 coordinate 42,305,572, forward strand.
TCCTGTGATGGAATGATTTCCGTGATAAGAACAGGAGCTGGAACAAGAGAAACAAACAAACAAACAAACAAGATTCCTCAGAATAGCGCAATTATATATTCTTAGCTCATAAATTAGAAGAAGATTTAGATACAAAGCTGGATTGTAGAAAAGCTTGAGGCTAGTCGACAGTGGTTGATTATGCTTCTTTGAACTCAGTTACACGCCACTCTCTACCTATCGCATCATGCATGTTGACGAATCGTCTCTTGGTTACATCCTTATGTAAAAAAATGCAAAATAAGTGTCTACCAATAAAATCGTTTTGACTCTAATTAAGAACTATTTCGGCCAATTTCAATGGATCCAGGCGTAATTGAGGAAATACTTACACAGGCAGTCTTCTGAAGATGTGCTTCCGGTGCTGGCTGTATGTGTTCCAACTGGGCATGCGTGACATTGAGTTCGTTGTTCATTGTCCTGATATGTGTCCATAGGACATTCAACGCATGGCTCAACGCCATAATTAGTAGAATAGTAACCAGGGTTACAGACAGCTGAAACGTAAGACGTAAACAAGTTATCAACTGATTCATGATCGCGAAGAACGCCTTAGCTAGTAGTCTTTCTTTGAATCGCGGTTCACATATATGATTATCAAATGTTCAAAGTCATTGATTCATCACTTCACGAGTGTATTACGAACCATTATAGTGACCAGCTGCCAGTTGCCTTGTTAGCTCATTTGGTAGAGCGCTGCACTGTGTAGCAAAGGTCATGGGTTAAAATCCCGAGAAGGCCTTAATTGTTTGGCGTAATTTTCACTACTTAAAAGTAGCGCTCATTGCAGCGAGGTTCGCTTTGGTATGCACCCAGTTCGTCTCACAACTTCTCTGGTCAATATTGTTCACGCTTGGGTAATTCCTCATGAAATAATATTTTTTTGCACCACCCCTTCCCTTATCCTTCCTTTTGATTGTCGCTCACCCCCTCGGTACAAATTTCTTTCTCTCCCCAGCCTTCCACTGCTGTGAAAATGAAAATGGCGGCTATAATTTTCACCACAAAAGAACTGAGCACTCGCTCTCCAAAATCACGCATGCTCTGTATACTAGTTACTCATTCAATCATATTAAATAATATAATAATGATGAAAATAATGACCTTTGCAGTCTCCAATTGATTTAGCTCTCTTTGTAACACTGAATGTGTTTTTCGGGCATGGCACACAACCCATGTTTCCATCCTCGTCCTGATAGAAGCCAGGGGTACATTCTTTACATGATTTGGTTTTGTTGTCAGCATAGGTTCCCGATGGACAGTTTACTAAGAACACAAAAGTGAATAATAATGAGTAGCTACTTCACCAGACAATCAAATCCATTTAAACTCGGAAGATCGCGTAAAGTTATTTCAAAGATTCTGCAATTCACCTACTACCCAGGCTTCTTCTATGATTGCTCGGCGCGATATATTCTTATTTGCGCTGAGGGGAGATTCAGAAGACGTATTTTATTGCAATATTCCTAACACTTTAATAGTGCTAATCTGTTTCAAGTTTACTCAAGCCGAAAAAAAATGGAACACTCACTGAAAATTAAGAATTTCTTTGGAACTACGGGGAGAGTGGTGTTGGAATCTAGGTGCTTATTCTTGATCTCTGGAGAGACGTCGACGACAAAATTATTTGCGAGCCACTTCAGTTAAATTTCTGTGGAGTTAAGTATTGTTTTTTGACACGTGCAATTGTACAAGGAAAATTCTACTTTGGCAAACGGCTATGCAATTTGTTAAGTCGGAGAGGTTACTGCACACAGAGCAGTGTTCCTTACTGTTAACATATTTTGGAGGGTATGCAAAACTCTCAGAAGTTAACATAGCATATAGTTAAGCGGTTTTTACTTCAGAAAAGCAGTACACTTAGAGAAGCTTTTATCCTTTTGGGCACAGTTTCAGCTAGTGTTACTATGTTTGAAAAGCTTACTAATGAACCAATGGCATTTTAATTGAAGCACAACCATAACTGAGAGATGGAACCTCTCTTGGACTTTTATGGAAAATTCTTCCTATCGCGAAAAGACATGCTGGCATCATGGCAGCACACATGGAACTGCAGAGGTTTGTAGGCACTTTAATTTTCTCTCGTTTAGCGAGAGCATAACAAATTATTTCATTTTGACCTAATAATATATGCTGACTTTTGCTCTCGCTCTATGTAATGGCACTTACAGCATATACTTGTCGCGCCAAAGTCCTGTTTTAAACTTCCATCGGGGCATGGTGAGCCTTCTACGTAAGTTTGATAATCTGAAAGAGAAAATAAAACTCCAGTTATTTCACATGGAACTGGCCAGTTCGCGCCAAATTCATTTATTTCAATAAACATGGCAAGAGGTACACATCGTATCCACCAATTTACTCAACAGCTAGTTTTAGTGCCTTTGTCTTCATAAACTTCTTGTTATGATAGAGATGTTGCTGCTTTTCTAATGCAAATTTCTTTGTTATCATGCTAACTAGATACAGGTCTCTATCACAACAGGGTCACCCTTAGCCTCACTCCCTTTCAAAGGCTTGGCCACCAAGCCCTCAACTGTAAAAAGGACCATTAATCAAAGAACTCCTGAGCTAACTGAGTACTATTAGTATCAAGAGATAACAATTTTCTCTTGATAGCATATAGCTTAGCATCCACCTCTTTAGAATAGTTGCGGGCTTCTTCTTCGACCAGAAGGTCGGAGATTATTATGATTCCAATCCGTTTTCATCACCCCATGCGATCTTTAAATTGGTGTTAAACATTCTCCTTTCTTTTCAGAAACAAACTACGTAATAATTGCGATATGTCGTTTATTACATCTCACAGTTTACATGTTCGCTATGATTGGTCAATTTAGCGGGCCGTATCAGCAGCCCTCTCCACTGCAAGGCCCGCTAAACTCAATCTTTTTTTTTAATTCGGAATTCTCTCCCTCTATTTGATACCAGAGATGTTAATCGCGTTTTCTCCGTCTGTTCTGTAAGTTATGGTCCTTTTTTTCCGCTGGGATTTATGGCCCTCGCATTTCCTGCTTGGGCCTGATAAATCCGAGCGGAAAGAGCTCGGTCCGTTACTTACGGAACGGACCTCGAGCTCGGTTATTTAGCAAGAGGTATATGCTCTAAACATGTATATCTGTATCTTGAAGAAGATACAGTAAATCCCCATGTTCCTTCAAAATACCCCTGACGCTTCTTGCCGAGTGCATGATACATCTTTCGTCACAGAATTTTTTACTTACGAACGCAATCTGTGGATTCGGTCAATATAGACTTTCGGTCATTCTGCGATATCCACTTGTTACCCATGCACCGATAAAAAGGGACAATCATTTGTCCAGGAGGCAGTCCGGGTGGAAGTGGATTGAAGTAGTAACCAGGATTACACCGCAACTGCAGGAAAAAGCCAAGCTTCGCAGCCATGCCGTTCTTTGGGTGAGCAATTGTCACACATGTTGAGCCTGAAAAGCCATGATCACATGTTGACACGATTTTGACCTTTTTCAAGAATGATTAGAAACTAACTCAGATTTGAAAATAGATTAGAACTGGTTGTAATAGAAATTGTACATAAGGAAACTCAGTCGTGACATGGTTTTTTTCTCCAAAACTACTGTCGTAAGGAAAGTGGAAAACAACCACTTGTGGCTATCAGAATCTGAAAGTCTGGATGCATAAAAGCTTGCCATTACCACGTACCTTCCAGAGTTATGTTAAACGTGCAATAGGCAACGTTTCCTGCGGCGTCTGAAGCCGTATATCGTATGGTTATAGAAGTGAAAGTTTTCATCTCGAATCCAGGCTGACGATTGGATAACACACTAACCACTTTTACATTGTCGCTAAAGGTTGGCGGTGTCCAAGTGACATGCTTTTGTAGAGAGTTGGTACGATCGGAGAAGGACGCCGGGCAATTTTGGACTGAGGGTGGCGTTACGTCTGAAAAAATATTTACGTAGTCTCTTCTTACTTCAAAATAACAAATAAATCGCAATAAAAGCGATAAGCTTTAAGGCGGAGAGTTGTGAACCGAGTTTTACGCAGTAAGCGATCATCAGACTAAATATTTTTTTCTGGAAGCGAATAAATTTGACTTTCAAATTGAATAACTGTTGGGGTTGCATTTGGAATTGTTTGGCTGCTGACCAGGCAGATAAGAGTAGATACCTTACGTATTAATTGCCATACAAATATCTGGCACCCAGCCTCAGTCAAGACAAGCAAATTAGTTTTGCAATTTTATTTTGTAAGTGAATAGTCAAAAGACTATAATCGCAATCGAATCGAAAGAGATTATAAGTTTATCTCTCCTAAATTCTCTTGCCAACCATCATTGGAGGGTGCCTTTCAGATAAATAAAATATTTCACTATTAAGAGAGATTAAAACTAACCATTCACTGTCACGTGGAAGCTACAACTCTTCTGTGTTCCACTTTCACTGGTTCCTATCCACGTGACACGATGTCTGCCAACAGGGAATGGATAGTTCTCATCATAGTTGCTAGGCGACACTTTCACGTTCTTCATGTTGGTTCGAGGAAGCTGCCACTTGAACCCAAGCACTACTGTGGACTTGTCTGGCTCAAGATCTTCCACTCTGTCGATTGGACAGGCAATCCATGGGTCTTTGTAAACTGTTAAAAGGAGAACGCGAGAAAAAAAAAATTAAAAGTCCTAACTTTGCAAACGGAACTCGTCATCTTATATTTTCTTTCCCACACAAACAATCAATAGTATAGAACAGAACATACAGTTAGAGGAAATGTTCTGTTTGTATAAGAAAAAAATCGTCATGTTTCTCGGAAGAAGTCATGCATCTCGTAACAAAGTGATAATAATTGGTTTATCATGTATATTTGACAAATACTGTTGTAATTTTGTATGCGGCAGGCGAAAATCTACGTAACTGAAAGAGCGAGTGCGCCTAAGACTACCAGGGCCCAGCTGTTCAAAGAGCGGATAACACTATCCAACGGATAAATCGCTATCCAGCGGATAAGCGTTAACAAAACGTACTGCGCTATCCACTGGATAGAGATTTTATCCAGTGAATAGCATTATCCATCCTTCGAACAACCGGAGCCAGGAGTATAATCATGTTGGTTTTTTTTTTAAAATCTTATTGGGTTCTTCGGACTTAAACGAAATGTTACTAAATTACGGTTCTGTGCTTTCTAGTGAATTACACTGCAGTTTCATTTCAGATTTCGTTTCTTCGTTTCGATCCTAATAGTGTCCTTCATTGCTGCATCAACATACCTCTCACGCATGACAACGGTGCAATTTCACTCCATGAAGTATCAGCCTGACAAGTCGAATACCTGGGCCCACTCAGTTCATAACCGTCATCACAATAAAATACACAACGTGTTCCGTACTCAACTTCTGTTCTGGAACATGAAGCTGGAATCACTCCGCCATTGTCTGGTACAGTCAACTTCGGACACACGACCGCTATGAATTGTAAGTATATCATTAGATGTTTAAGTGTATGTGGGTTTTTTAGTGAGAATTTTCAAACGCAATTAAAGCTATCTTTAGTCATGATTGCTTCCTCGTTCAGAGCTTAGGGTCCACAAATGCAATGACTACAAAAAACAGTCGGCAAAAGACAAAAAATATTTCATGTCAATCCAATTAGCCTTCTACCTTTACAGTAAGGAACAGTTCCTTGCCACATTCCATCAAGTTGGCAAACCAAGGATTGGCTCCCGCCTGCGAGGTTGTGGCCAGCCACACAGCCATATGAGCACACAGTGTTGCGCCTGATATTTGAGCGATCGTCTGTACAGGTTGTGGGGGAGATTTTGCCTCGGAATGGAGCTTCAAGCGCGGGGCAGTAAATTTCTGCAAGAAAAATTAGTGGGTTAAGAAGATCTAAAATATATTTTTCTTTGAAGATTTGATCGAGATGGCGAAGATTTTACAATGGGACAAGTGAAGATTTTCTATTCAGTGTTCCTCAGTCTAGCCGATCTGCTAGTTATGAATCAGGACACAATGAGTCAAATCAACGAATGAAATGGTGGTAGAGATGGAGGCGGCCGAATTACTTTTTACGTTCGTTTCCGTGAGACGGTTTGGTCAATATCATGGGAGGTATTGGCTTTAGAACACATATGGATATTTTTACTTCCCTTGATATCATTGAAACTGACGCTGAAAAAATTAAAAGAGAAAAAAGTATTCATAGATTTTTAGTATTCATAGCCAGGTCGAAGTGCGAGTCTAAACCTTTAGTAAAATCTAGTGTCTCAATGGATTACTCTCCCTAATGAGTCACTGGCACTACGGATTGCATCATAAATAAAAGTGCACCTTCACATCCTTTGTCATCGTCCATCAGTCGATAACCAGCTGGGCAAGTGCAGTAATATCCTCCTTCATAATTACTGCATTGACCCTCGCAGCCACCATTTTGCAAATCACATTCATTAACGTCTATATACACAAAGAAAACAAAACAACTCTGCTATTTGAAAATAATAACATGTATATTTACTATAGTGCCGCTTCTAATGTGTGCAAATACCTCTTCAAGTGACCGGAAGTACTACTTCCGGTCACTCCCCGGAAGTAGTACTTCCGGGGAGTGACCGGACTTAAGGTCCGTTCTGTAAATTGGTGGACAACTCTTTAGTTTTCCGTTACGATTTATGGCTCGCACTTTCGCGCCTTCGGATTCAAAGGCCGACGGCAGTGCGCGTATTTACTAAGAGATAAACTCGTTATATTAATATACTTATTGTCTGAGTGAAAGAACCGGATGGGAAATATTCGGCTCGAGGTCATGTCGTAAGGATCGGGTGTAACGAGGTCTGTGCGTCATGAACGAGTGTCAAAAAATTTCCCGTCCGGCCTGACCTCCGGCTCGACCGCCTCCCGATTAGCTCAATTGGTATAGCACCGGACTGTTGTGCGGGAGGTCGAGAGTTCAAATCCGGCCGGATTTACTCAGGGTCTTTAAATAACTGAGTAGAAAGTGCAGCCTTTGTAATAATTTCTGCAAACGGTTAGACTCTCTAATCTTCTCGGATAGGGACGATAAATGGAGGTCCCGTCTCACAAGCCCTTATATGCGATTTAAATTTGTGGGAGGTTAAATAACCCACACACTCCTCGAAAAGAGTAGGGCACGTAGTGCCCGGTGTTGTGGTCTATCTTTTTGCAGTGTCTATCCAGGGTGAATTGGGGGGAGCGGTGGTGCCTCGCTTGGACCTTGCGTTCCGTTCGCACTAACCCTTCCGGGTCTAGTCACTCACACCCGGTAAAGTTGTTAAAACTAAAACAAAACAAATAAAACAAAACTAAGACCTAGCTCAGTCCATGAGAATTTAATCATATGACGTCTGATTAAGTTTCAACAATTCCTTAAAGCTAATTTTAACTGACGCGATAGAATAACGCGGTAGACTGGCGGGCGCGGGAAAACCACACAAAAATATTCTACTGAAGAAAAATGTTTCCTTTAATCTTATTGAGTCAGAACAAGAAACTTGCAATTCATCGAAAAACGCAACTTATTTTTTCTCTTTTTTTTCACTGCTTTCACTTTTTTTCTGCAACAACAACGAAAAGTGTCGCCGCACACGCGCATTAAAGCTGGAAGGTCTTTTTCCGGACCGGCGGCTGGTTACGTCAACCCGTCCGGCCCTAAACGCGTCAGCTCTTAACATGATTTTCTAGAAAATTGCGTGAACGGGGCTGGACGGGTCACATAGAATGGCATCACTCGATATTAATCAATTAATTACTCATATAGACGAATTAAGAATCATATTAGCAAACAATGATATCGATATTGTTTCCATAAATGAAATGAAACTGAACGAGAGTCTTCGAGATCAAGAAGTTCATATTCCGGGATACGAAATAGTTCGCCGCGATAGACTAACAAAATGCGGCGGAGGGGTATGCTTCTATGTAAAAACTTCAATCAACTTTACAGTACGAAATGACCTACACATGGATACACTAGAAAATCTTTGCTTGGAAATCCATAAGCCAAATTCAAAATCTTTTGTGATTGTTACTTGGTACAGACCACCTGACTCTCCTATTGGCATTTTTTCACCTTTTGAATCCCTAATTGGGAAATTGGATAGTGAAAATGTAGAATTTTTTGTACTGGGAGACATGAACTGTGACATGATCACTACTCGATATGACAATAACACATCCAAATTAAGGAGTACTGCTGATGTCTACGGGCTCGAGCAGCTTATCTCTGAACCGACGAGGATAACACCCACCTCATCAACTCTAATTGATTTAATCTATACCAACTGCTCGGATAAGATTGCATGTTCGGGAGTTTGTCATATCGGAATAAGTGATCATAGCATGGTGTATGTATATAGAAAACTTGCCCTGAATGGGATGTCTAACGGACATAATTCTATTACATACAGAAATTTCCGAAATTTCGATCGCCAATAGTTTCGTTATGATATTCTATCTCAATGTTGGGATAATGTATACGAGTCTTCCAACCCAAACGTGATGTGGCAGCAATGGAAATGTACATTTCTGGCTATCGCTGACGAACATGCCCCACTGAAAACGATGCGCGTTCGTTCACGGAGTTCTCCGTGGATTACCTCTGAATTGAAAGACCTTATGCATAATAGAGACATATTAAAAATCAAAGCTAGCAAGACAAATGATCCTAACGATTGGGCATTATTTAAGAAACAAAGAAATATAGTCAATTAGCAAATACGCTCAGCTAAGCAAGTTTATTACCAAAATAGTTTTAATAAGCAAACGAGCGACTCCCGAAAGACCTGGCGGACTATAAACGAGCTAACTTCTCGAAAATCTGGGAAAACGCCAGTGGCGTCACTAAAAGTGAACGGATTAACGATAACTAATCCGTTGGAGCTATCAAACGAATTCAATAACCACTTTGCTAATATTGGTCCAAAACTTGCCAGTGAGATAAATTGTGATAGTGTTAGCTATCAAAGATATCTTACCGCAACAGATGAATGGTTTAAGCTCCAACCCACCAATCCAACTAAAGTATTTTCACTTTTAAATAAACTAGACAAGTCAAAGGCAACAGGCCTTGACAAAATATCTGCTAGGTTTATCAGGGAATGTGCTGATCTTATTTGTGTGCCGATATGTGATATTTTCAATCAATCTATTAGCCAAGGGACGTTCCCAGACGACTGGAAATATACAAGGATTACTCCTCTTTATAAACAGGGTGACCGCGGTGATGCTAACAATTACCGCCCAATATCGGTGTTTCCAATAATGGCGAAGGTGTTTGAAAGGATAGTCTATGAACAGTTATATGCCTATTTGGAAGAGCACGATATTTTATGTCAAAACCAATCAGGGTTTCGTGCTAATCATTCAACTGTAACAGCTTTGTTGGAAGCGACAGATTCTTGGGCATATAATATTGATAACGAGAAAATCAATGGAGTCATTTTTCTAGATTGAAAAAAGCTTTTGACACTGTTGATCATCAGATCCTTCTATCGAAACTAAACTATTATGGTATACATGGAAAATCTTTCAGATGGTTTCAGTCATATTTGGAAAACCGAACACAAAAATGCTCTGTCAACGGGTCGCTATCCAGTAGCTACTCGTTGACTTGCGGCGTCCCCCAGGGGACCATCCTCGGTCCATTATTGTTCTTATTATATATCTACGATCTTCCAAATTGCTTATCAAATTGTAAACCGAGAATGTATGCCGATGACACGCACCTCACATATGCGGGAAGCAATCTTGAGAACGTTCAGTTTTGTCTAAATGAAGACCTAGAAAACGTCTTCAACTGGCTACAAGCGAACAAACTCACGTTGAACAAAACCGAATTCATGCTAATAGGGTCGAGGCAGAGACTGAATACTCTCACAGCTTCACCAACAATTAGAATGAACAATACTCAAGTGAGCCAGGTTACAGCTACAAAATCGCTTGGTGTAATAATAGACGATAAACTCGATTGGCATAGTCACATCGAAAAACTAACGAAAAAGATCGCCTCTGGTATTGGGGCCCTAAAGCGAATTAGGCACCTGATCCCAGCATCAACCTTACATCTCATCTACCAAGCTTTAGTAAAACGTCACTTTGATTACTGTGACATTGTTTGGGGTAGCTGTGGGAAAACGCTACGAGACAAACTGCAGATATTGCAGAATAGAGCAGCCCATGTGTTGACATTCTCTAACTATGATGCTGATGCAACTGAGCCACTCGAGTTTTTAGGGTGGAAAAATCTTGTACGCCAGCAGGAAATCCATAAAGCCACCATGATGTTTAGATGTCTGCACGGGCTAGCTCCAAGGTATCTATATTCAAAGTTTACGTGGCGTGACTATGCTTATGACCTCAGGGACTCTGAAAATAAGCTTAATGTTCCACTACCGCGCACTAATTATTACAGAAAAAGCTTTAGCTACAATGGTGCCACATTATGGAACAGTTTGCCCCGCGATATAAGGAACACAGAGTCTCTGGGGTCATTTAAACGTAAGATCAATGACATCCTTTAAGTCTAACGCACGGCATTCACGGAAAACAGCTTTAGTGTTATAGCATGTAGTTTTAATTTTAAATATCTTAGCGTATATGATGTGTATTTTTATAGGCTGATGAATTGATCGTGTCTAAATAAAGATTACAATACAATACATAAGGAATGATCATCATACGCACCTTCGCATCCGTATTTATCATTTTTCAACTTAAATCCTTTTCTACATTCACAGTTAAAGCTGCCTTCACTGTTGGCACAAATGTGTTCACATCCCGCGTTGTTCAGGTTGCATTCGTTGAAGTCTGAATAAAACAAATAACTTGTTATCATAAAATTGAGTTTGCAAGATATAATATAATTCTCATTTACAGCTTATTCCGGTGTTACTTGCCACGCTTTTAATTAATATGTGTAGATAACATGATACTTTGTCTTGGAACCTCAAAAAGCCTCTTCTGTCCAGTATCTTCTTAATATTGAAGAGTTCACTCCCCCAATCTCGGCTTGAGCGGAAGATTTACGTAAGAGTTTATTAGACCAAGTCCACTGGATATGCAAATGAGTATGACACATATCGGAGAATCAGGATTCTATCTTTTATTGGACAATGTAGTAGTGCCAATTAAATTTCCCTTGCTTGAATATTTTAGTCTGCGCTAAGTGACTTAAAACCCAGTATCGTTGTCAAGACCACCCGAAATGTGAGTCAATTTTGGTAAAATTTCTTACGTGTTGATTGTTTCTTACCTTCGCAGATGAGTTCACTGTTCTCTTTAAGCTGGAAACCAATCTTACAGGCACAATGATAGCTTCCTGGAGTGTTGACGCAAACGCCATTGATGACATCGCAACCGCCGTTGTTAGCCTGGCATTCATTTTTATCTAAGTACATTACATGAAAGGATAAGTAACGGAAATAAACCAAATTTTCCCAGGGCCACCATGGCGAAGTTGCATGTATAAGAGTTGAAAGTCGAAATCTCGATCGAAGTTATCTATAGAAAGAAAATGATTTCTAAAATTTTACTCCTTACCCATGCAAGTTGTTCCATCATAAGCTAAAGTGTAGCCAGGCCAGCAGCTGCACTTGACTTTCAGGTTGCACAGGTTATAACAAACCTGCGAGCAGCCGCCATTATCCAGTTGACAAAGATCCGCTAGGGCACCTAAAAAGCACAAAAATTTGATCAAGGTCAAACTGAAATTAGCTTGGCAATCAATTTGGTTGACTTTTTCCTTTGAGGTCTAAGATAGATCAAGGTAAAAGTCCTCCTCGCTTAGTCTTATGCCACTGATCTATGATCATTTATAGTAATAGGATTGTACAAACAGCGACTTGTGAATTGATCCCGCCGTTTTGTAAATTCTGTCAACTTGAGCTTATTGATGAAAACGATGTCAATTGGAAGAAGGCCAACATCCTTAAGATGAAATCATAATTCCAAGCATCACTGTCACTCAATAATGGTGACAAGAGTAAATTTAAAAGTGTTCTTTTTCTTATAAGCTAGACATCAACATTTGGTAAGGTGTTAGCTTGCATTCGCCACCTTACTAAGCTTTGTTTCACAAAGAGTACAGAAAGTCATCTTCATTAATAAGCGCTCCTCTATTGAATGCTAATTAACTGAGAGCAAAGTTATGATCAAGGCAAAATATGACACAACCGGCCATAAGCCAATGTTGACAGAAATCCTCTTCGGCAAAGTTCCTTTGACAAGCGTTGTTCAGAAGTTCATTTTACTGATGTTTCTGGCGAAAATATTTTCAATGAAAGTCCATTAACCATCAAGTTTTTTGCCGGAGTAGAGACAGCAAAATGAGCTCATTATCATGACTAAGGATAATAAACTAAATTATAAGCACATACCCACTCTGGAGTATACAGTAACCTCGCACATGGTTAGAATTCCTTCTCCAAACATCTGCACTGACACGTATCGTCCCGGGATTGGTGGATCACACTGCACCCTGAGAGCTTGACCCTGGCCCACAGTCCTCACGCGGTCGTGACATGTTGGATTCTGTAAGTTATCTTTATTGACTCCAACTCTGACGTCAAAGTTCTTAAGACGCTCGAAGTGGTTATACCGATTTACTATCATTACGTCTGGTTAAAAAAGACAAACAAATGTGACTGTGAAATATTTATTACAATTTGTATTTTCGAGGCGAACAGTTTATATCGCTAACGAAAAATCGCAGATAACCGACGAAAAGAACCGTGCTAGATCGCCAATTAGGATAAAAATATTTTGAGCCATTTTTGCGCTGCGTAAAAGTTTCTCAATCAAGAGGAGACCGGAAAGTATTAGTTTGGCGAAATAGAGAACACTTAAGAGGCAAATTTAAAAAAAGACGGCATAAGGACGCCTAAGGATAGAGATAAATAAAACAAAATAAAACATCGTTCAATCGATGAAAATTTAAGTTAGCTTGATCATAATTCACAAGCTCTCAAATGCTCCGTGGTCCTTTCGGAGTAAAGCCACCATGTTCTGCCGACGACAATAGCGATGTATTTAATATTCTTATGATCGACTCAGAATATATATATATATATATATATATATATATATATATATATATATATATATATGTATATTTCGGGTCGTATAAGAAAAATATTTAAATGCAAGGATAGGTTTCTACGCTTTTCCAGATGTTAGGACGAACGGAACATTTTCTATCTGCCCCTACCCACAGGAGTGTATTGTTAAAGAAAATGCTGTTGAAAAATTTAATGATCAGATATGCTAATGCTAACCACTGACCAAGTCTCGTCAAGTAATGGGGCCATAACTACTTTGCATTTTTCATTTGTAAACTTTTTATTAACATGTCTCTTAATTACCTGTCACGATATACTCTCGTCCAAGATCAACTCTCCACCATGGATTCTGTTCTTTCTTGGTGTGGGTACATGACTTGTCATCATATTTACTAGAATAATTTTCATCAACTGCTCGGCTACTGAATCCATTGTAGGCAGTGCTTGATTGTTCTGTTCCCTTTTTGAAAGCAAGATCTAAATGCAAAGGAGAAAATAAGGAATTCCTCTTACCCCTCTCTAAGAATGTTTATATATTTACAAATGAATGAAGGCTGATAGTTTCGAAAGAAACTGTTTGGGGCTGCGTCGGTGGGAGTAAGGAAACAATTTGAATATATCAACAAAGTTGAAGTGGTAAATATATTTGCGACCGATTTCTTTTGAACACACTCTTGTTGCCAGTCTGGAGGTGTAAATCATATAGAAGCTCGCATTGTCATTATAGGGACCCTATGATACCTCATTCTCTAGTTTTTGACATTACAGTTGAACCCTGATACCTCGAGCCCTCGGTAACTCGAATTCCCCGCTACCTCGAAGCAAAACTGATTTCCATTGGATTTTCCTCATGTATTTACGGTAATTTTAACCCCTATAACTCGAAGTACTGTTGAACCCCAGTATCTCGAATTGTCAAGGGGAATTGAATTTACTTAGATTTATCGGGGTTCGAGTTATAGGGATTAAAATTATGGTAAATATAAGAGGCAAATCCTGGTGAAATCAGTTTTGCTTCGAGGTAGCGGGGAGTTCGAGTTACGAGTTTTCGAGTTATGGGGTTCAACCATATATTCAATGCTAAATATACTTTCAATGTAATGTGCTTTACTTTCCTTATGGATCTGGACACAGTAAGTAATAGGCACAGCAACATCTCGCAGTAACAAGTGATCATGACAATTTTTTTGTATGACCATGTACAATTTTTGATAAAAAACTTTGTTACTTTGCAGTTAAGAATTGCTTTCTGTGTCTGGGCAATGTTGTAAAGTATTCTATTACTCACTTTTAGCAAACTTGCTACACACACTGACAATTGGTTCGTCCACGACCTCAAATCGCTGATCCAGTCTCGCTTGATCAAAATAGGTGCACTTGTCGAGGCGAACGAATGGATCCGCTGTTAAAGAGAAAGATAGTTGTTATGAGGATAAAAGAACTTCAGTGAATGACAAAACCAAATTGTAGGCTAAATTTGTGGTGTTAAATGACAACAAGGTCCCATTTCAAGATTCTGCCTGTTCTCCCGTTAGAGAATGATGGACTACCTTGGTGTTATCCCTTTTGATAAGAAAGTTTCTCATGCTTTATCATTTTTAATAAAGGGGGTAAGTTTCTAAAGAAACTGTGGTAGGTAATTTTGGTTTTATCGACTGGGTTGATAATGGAAATTGGCCACCCTGTAGAATTTCAAAGCTGACTTTTCAAGCGTTAGCCCTTCCTTTATCATTTGCTTCGTCTTCTACATTGACGCTAAAAAAACTAAAAAAGGGGCTCGTGGCAAATTTTAGTTACCAAAGAAATGGTATAGATCCACTGACTGCAAACAAGGGGTACCTACTTGGAATAAAACTGAACAGAAGGTGTTCCTTGGTAAACGAGCTGTCGCTGTTTTCACATTTGCTATTAAGCACTAAGTCTTCGCTCGATTTTGGTCGCATTGCCTGTAAACATTTGATTTAAACTGGAGGTTAATAAACTGATACAGAGTAACTTAGGGAATGGAAGTAGAGGCAACAAACAGTCGTTATTGTAACTTCGTCGTCCTCCGATTTCGCTTGGTGCATAGTGGAGCGTCGCGAAGGTTAAAAACTCACGTAACAAGTATGTGTTTCGCTGTCGCTAGAATACTCGTTGTTTGATTGGTGGGCTGGTAATTACGGCCTAAACTATAGTAGTATAAAAGTTACGGCCTAAACTGTAGTAGTAACTATAGTCTTCTATAGTCGCAAGCCTTTTTTAAAGTTGCATTAATAATTATTGCGAGTTGGAGAGAACTGTTCAATGAAATGCCCGCCTGCGATTGCAGTAAGAACTTACATTCATAAACCTTTTTATTGGCTTTCTTTTTGGAAATTTATCCAGAAAACCCTGGCATTCGTTTTAGAGAAAAATAAAAGAAAGTGGAGCACCACCACCACTCGGTACTGAACTGGTTCATCAGACGAATGTTAAAAAAAAAAATTATTCATTTTAAGCCATGTGTTTAAAAAACAAAACTTTTATGAGTTGGTTTGGCTCCTCGCTAAGACTTGTGGTATTGATGACGACGGCAAAAACGAGGAGGACGACCATTTTAACTAAAATCACTTACGTAAGCTTCAAACTAAAAAAAATGCATTATACTCACTCCTGATTTTGGATTGACACACTTTTTGCTTCCAATATGTTGTAAGGATCCTCCAGCAGTGAAGCTAAACTGATGTCCCCCACATGACGAATATAAACCAAGAACAACACCATCTTTGACTGCTCCCATTGGCTGTACACACTTGCCACTTTTGGTGTGTTTCAGATTACCGTTTTGTAGAACAAACTCTAGTCTGATTGAAAAGAATGTCACGTTGAATTAATTACCTTATTAGAGGAAATTGACGATGCACTTTATTAACGCCGATTTTAAATTAAATGCATCTTAATTTACATCGATGTTGATTTGATTCACAATTGTTTGTTTTATAATACATTATTTACTTCAATAAAGGTACATGGACGGGCTCAAACCTGTCCATGCACCGGTACGACTCCCTAAGAAAGGAGAAGAGAAAGGAAATTATACTTAACAGCTGGAAAGCTGCGGGAACAACTGAAACATTAGAAAATGCCAGGGTCCAAGGGAGTGTTCCCTCTCCAGATCCATTTACAGAGCAATAACACGACTACAATTAGCTAGCAATGACTGGAAATGCTGCTGTTTTTTTTTTCTTTTAGATATATATTCATAGACGCTTGTTTTAAATAAAATTCGCGTAAAATAAAGTTAGGCGTATACACTCTTTTCTTAAATTTCGCGCTCATTTGATGTATGTAAACCTAACTTATAGAAAATTGGCGTTAGTTTCGTGCAACGTAAATTTTCTTCCTATGATAAGGTAACTTATATTTGCGAACAGATTTGTGAGTGTTTCCTTTTCTCATAAAGCTCCTGCTCAAAACTGAACCAGAAGGGCTCCTTCTTTATTACATCCTTGTTAAAGCGAGCATCAATCTATTATCCCTGATATTATAACCTTATAATCATTTGTGATCATCATCATCATCATTAGTATTGTGACAAGGTTTGTTTTTAATTCTTGTAATTCTTTAATTTAATTTCTTCTCATATTATAATATTAAGGAAAAAGGTGATGCTAGTTAGAGGATTTTTGAATTAGAAACTTGTTGTCACATGCATGTAAATCCTACCTGCTTTCGCTGCACCCACTATGAATAAGCAGCTTAGTTCCCTCTCCGACGTTAATTCCACCGCCTTGCGGGTGAATGCACCATAAGGAGCCGAGGTGAACTAATGAACCTGGACCATCCAAACTTGTCGAACCTGGAGGAAATAAAATACTTAGCCAGGGCCTCACCCGAAAACATTTTATGCATGAGAACCTTATCAGTAAAACATGCCTTCTTAGGGCTTTGCAGTGTAACTAGTAGAAAGGAATTGCGGTTGAAGACAAAGGAAACGAAACCTACCAGACAGTACCATGATTAAAAGAGAAAGAGAAAGCGGCAGGTCGTGTATAATTTATTTTTACTTTTGGCTCTTTCAGACCCAACGTATCGAAGAAAAGTCATAGGGATGTTCTTGAAACCAAAGCGATCCAAAAGTTTTGTGGTTATATTTTACATAGACAACTGACCCACGGTCCAGCACTGATTTGCTCTTCTTCTCTTGATGGATCTGACAGTCAAGTCACAGTGGAAGTTCTGATCGTCTTTTCTCGGATCACATTTTTTTTGTTTCAGCTTTGATCCCTTAGTTGCTCCATCTGTGTCAATGCATAGCTTTGAATATGAGTTCTGTTAATAAATTAAACAGTAATGAATCAGATTTTTTGTGGACAACGCCATTCCACCAAGGCATCTATCACTGACAACTGTCGCTTGGTAGCGCAATGAACCATAAAAGATATGTTCATTTTTCTTGGCTTTCTTCCGTGGCTTTGCATCTACAGGGACATTTATGATGGGGAAGCGAATGATTATATTTAAGTATGTGTGTAACACTCAAATTATTAGCCTATAGACTTACCATTATTTGCCCCTTGAGGGTGTAAGCCCAGTTCTGCTTTTCATCAGTTGCATTGCAACCCGTTACTTTGATAGAAGAGCCATCACTCTTGGAATCCACAAAGAGACAGGGGCCTAGTCTGTCATCTGTGGCCGATTGCTGATTCTCTATCATGAATATTTCTACAGTACAAAAAAAAAAAAAAAAAAGAAAAGAAAATCACCAAAAAAAGAATTTTATGTTTCCAGCTTGCGATGATATTTGTTTTTATCATCTGAGACCCATATAATGCTGCGTAGAAAATGATTGCTCTTTTATTCCAAAGTTCCAAGCTTGAAAGAAATTATTCTTTACGGCACCCAGTAAAAGACAAAAAACGAACATGAAAATTTTTTTGCGAGAAATTCAGATTGGCTTTATCATGGTAATGCCGATAAAAATGTTTTTTTCAATCAAGCATCACATAGTACAACTAACACATCTATTATCCGTGGTATGCTTTTTTTAAGGTTTTTGGGAATATACAGATAAAAAGAAAAAAAGGGAATCGATTATTCCTAATAAGAGTTAGATTTTTCATTATTTTTTTACCCTCATTACCTGACATCTCAAAGTCGGCAAATGGATTAGGATTGTCATAGTAATTTTTCTCCGTATCCGTGGGGTTCTTGGGATTCATCTTGTCTTTGTACCAATCAGTGGCTTTATCGGCCCCACCCCTTAGACTTCCCACAGGATTATTCAGGTTGAAACCGATTGCGAGATAAAGGCGTTTTCCAAATATGGTCAGATCAACTGCTGCGTTGAATATAAAATTGCTGTGTCCACCGCCTGCGTAGGCTGCAAGTCCAAACTCGAATAAGATGCTGCATTGAAAATGGCCGGAGGGAAATAAGGGTTACATATAAGTCAAAAGTACAGGTAGTGATAATGTGGTATAAATGCAAAGAAAATTTTAAAAGTAGACAAATCTTTTTGTATTTGAGCGAAATATTAAAGAAAAAAAAGGAAAATGTGCAACGTGCCATATAAAATGTAGAACTCAGAACATAAAAGTACAAAAAAACTCACAGACAGCATACAGACAGACAGACAAATTGATTGATAGAGTGAGAGTGAGTGACTGACACACAGACTAACTTACAGACAGGAAGACCGACCGACCGACCGACCAGCCTACCGACTGACAGACCGACAGACTGACAGACTGACAGACTGACTGACAGACAGACAGACTGACAAACTAACTGACTGACTGACTGACAGAATGACAGACCGACAGACTGACAGACCGACAGACTGACTGACAGACTGACTGACTGACAGACTGACTGACTAACTGACAGACTGACTGACTGACTGACTGACTGACAGACTGACAGACTGACTGACTGACAGACTGACAGACTGATAGAATGATAGACTGACAGACTGACAGACTGACTGACTGACTAACAGACCAACAGACTGACAGATGGACAGATTGATCGACTGATTGACTGACTGACAGACCGACAGACTGACAGACTGACAGACTGATAGACTGACAGACTGACTGACTGACAGACTGACTGACAGACTGACTGACTGACAGACTGACTGACAGACCGAAAGACTGACAGACTGACAGACTGACAAACATTTCATTTACCTGTGCACTCTAAACAGCTGAGTCAGGACAAAGTTGATCGCTTTGCTGACCCAGTTACAGGCCATCTCAGTTAACTTCAAGAAGCCAACGGCGATGTCGAGGACGTTGCAGAGACCCTTTCCGATAAATTCGACGGCCTTACAAGAGCCATAGCAGAGGTGAGAAACCGCTTAGGAAAAAGATGATGTTGAGAAGTGATGAGTTTACATAACTATAGTGTGGGAACTTGACAACTTATTCTGAGTGAACCCAAGGGGTTCTTACGAGTATTCTGTTAAGCCGTTACTACTGTACACATGTAACTGAACATTTTTTCTCTCTCATTTGATTTCATCGAGACAGATTTCGTGAAATGTGGGTGTAACCAGCTGGTGATGTTATCAAGAGACGCCTAGCGTCAATATACTCAAAAAAGCTGAACAGTTTCCAACATGGTTACGTTTTCAATTGCAGTTTTCAGTATCCTGTCGATCAGTACGTTAATCCAGAAAAAAACTTGATAATAACAACAAAAGTATGTGTCTTGTTAACCAGTTTTGAGCATAAATCTTAATTTTCCATTTTGCATCAGTTATCTGCTAAAAAAAAATGATATAATAAAATTGTGAAGAGAAATTGATTTATTTTCACTCCTAGGTGTGAAAGAGTTGGACAACATTGTAAGCGTCAGCAACAGATAGTTTTACTTCTGGTTACCACCGCACTCTCAGCCCTTTTACTTTCAAATTCCAATAAGTAGATGCCCCCCTTTGATTGCTATGAATTTCCTTGAAAACGAGACAAGAGAATTTGGTGTTGCAACCAGATGAAGTCCTTAAACTGATCAGTTCATCTCTTCTCCTACCTTGTTTGCAAGATTACATATAAAATGGTAGAGAGAATTTGTATGTGTAATCAAATGGCGACGAGTGAAATTAGGAAATAATTTTGACAAAACACAAGTGAAATGATTTCCTAATTTCACGAGAAAACCATTTGATTACCTTTTAATATCGTGGGTGACAAATTACGTTCACAACAGTAATTGTTTTTACTGGTTCATTCTATCGAAAACCGAGAACATGAAGAAGAATATGGTTTTCGTTTAAAGCATACATTATTGTTAAAGTTCGTACTTTTCTGAGTTTCTTCACAAAAAATACCTTTCAAATTCTTCGTGCCTGTTAATAAATTTCGGCCGTTTCTTTTAATTTCGTAACTTCTTCAGGGGTCACGGTCTTAAATCTCGACGCCATCTTGGCTCTGATCGAGATACAAGAGATGTTACCATGGCAATTTTGCGCCAAAATTAAGGAGTAATTTGTCACCTATGATATTAATATATTTATCCCTTTTAAGGACAAGAGTCAGTGAAGGGTTAAAAAGGAACCTTACAATATTTCAACTAACCTTTACATCCTCCCCCTACAAGACCTTCGCATATAATTTTGCTAATAAAACGACGTTTGCGTATGTGAAGGGCAAAATTTTCATTTTGCATATCTTGTATTTCTCTTCTCCTTTTCCAGCCCTTAAAGAACTTCTTGATGGCCTTTCCAACCTGAAACACAGCGTAATATTCAACATCCGTAATAACGTTGATGATGATGAAGATGACAGTGAAAAGAAAATCGAGCATCAAGCTTACATGACTACTCGCTACTGAAGAAACTTACTGGAGCTAAAGCTTTCCCAATTTTCTGGAAAGTCTTCTTAATCCACTTGCCTGAAAAGGAATTATCACATTAAAACCAGCAGCACAATTCAATTTGTAACAGGTTGGCTTAGTTAATTCTAGAGCGAATGCGGTAGTCAAAATAACAGAGGAACAGTTCCTCGGTAGCCCAAAATAAGTAGGCCCACTTCTTGGGTTACTATAGAAAAGGAACGAAAACATAAAGAAAAACAAACCAATAAGAACAACAAAACAAAACAGTTTTGCATAGTAAGGTTGCGTGGTTTTCTTTGGGCGTTTCTTCAATGTCGCTTTAGCTTCAGCCAGAGGCATAGCGATGACGGGCGCTATGACTAACCCCCCTCAAGAGGCAAAGCGATGAGGGGCGCTATGACTAACCCCCCCAGAGGCATAGCGATGACGGGCGCTATGACTAACCCCCCCCCAGAGGCATAGCGATGACGGGCGCTATGACTAACCTCCCCCCCCAGAGGCATAGCGATGAGGAGTGCCATTACTAACCTCCCTTCTCCCCTTACCTTCCTATCATTGTGGGATAATTTTCTTTTTGAAATTCAACAAAATACAAAACTTATGATTTAGCTAGTGAAAATGTGCGAATCTTTCCCAGAGCTTGATAGCTTTAGAGTTTTTTGACTCTTGTACCAGTTTTTCCTCCGAGCCCGCAGAGTCACAGGATAGAGCAATGTTATCAACCATTCCACCTTAGACAAGCAGAAATTCATAACCGGGAGCCTCCAGCCCCTCACCTCTTCCCTTTGATAACAGTTCTATATCCCACTAAATTAGCTTTTGTCACTTAATGACAATTTCTACTGAGGGCCACAAGCTAAGGTACTCATTGAACTCAAATGTATATTGGTGTTGGACGGTACTTGATATAAGAACTAAAATCTCAGATACACCATGAAAGCATTTATAAGGAGAGCGACTTACCGGCTGCATTAACTATCCCACCGATCCATTTGCCAGCCGCATCCAGCCATCCTTTACAGTTCCGTTCAGCTTGAGCGCATTTGAGCTTTTTACAGTTATCACACTTCAGTGCCATTTTTCTTTTACAGTTTTCCTTTTCTTGGATGACTTTATTTCTTGCATCAGAGAGCTTCTTTTGAGCAGCATCGAAAGCTCCCTTGACAGCTTTGGCGGCGGCATCTAATGCCTGGAAAAAAAGATTTCACAATAGCTTTTAAGCACCCGGATAGAAAAAGGTGAGTTAAATCAATTCAATCACGACGCTGATGGCTTTATAAAGAAAAGAAAGGTCACCTAATGCAAAATGGGCTTTCTGTTATCCTCTGTCTCAAACTTTATCCTTTTTAAAATGAATGAATTTTTTTGGATTTCTAAAATATTAACCTTAGTTTTTATCTCATAATTATGGCATAAAATAGCAACTCAGAGAAAGGAATACAATCTTCGATGCCGTTCGAAAAGTATGTTGATTGTGTAACGAGGTCCTAAAAATAATTTGCACGATGAGTTTGATAATCAAAAAACTGTAAAAACGAAAGATAAAATCCGACGTGTCGGAGTAGTCATGACTCCATTATCAAGGAAAACATATAAAAAATCATGCAAATTGCAATTTATAGAGCGTTTTTGGCGCAAAGAATAATCGGAGTTAACATTGACCTGTTACCGGAGTTAATATTTACCTGTTTGGCCTAGAATCGCCTTCAGAAACAGATTTGTCTCACTGAACGTATTACTCGGGCAATAAGGGAAATTGAAACCTCCAATATCACCAGCTAAACATCTTGAAAGTGACTCAACCAACTTTTTTAGTGAGGTAGGTCATAAGATAATTTTGAGGATGAGGGCACGAAGGAATTTACTTACGTTGTTTATTCCACTTAAGTCAACTGTGACTCTGACGTAGAACTCGGCACTTGGGAAAATGATGCTATAAGATGCAAACACGAACAATTCAGCCTTGATGAGATTCAGGAAGTTTCCTTGGATGAGTAGTTCCATTCGGGTCATTGTTAAGTTCAGCCGACAGTAAGTTGAAATTCCCAGAAGCTCTGTGTAACCCTCAATGTAAGCCTGGTGAAAAAGAGTGTTGTTTATTAGTGCCTGTACAATGTAGGCCTCGGTTGTTCGAAAGGTGGATAACGCTATTTGGTGAAAAACGCAGTACTTTTCATTAACAATTATCCACTGTCAGTAGTGATTTAATTATCCGTTGGATAGTGTTTTTAACCTTTGAACAACTAGACCCAGAACCTTGACGCATATGAAAATATGGCATCCCAGTCGACAAAGTCTGCTTGTCGTAAGTGGTCATATACATACGAATCTATGTTCTTCTGCGCATGATAATGTATTTGGCAAGGGCAAAAGATTGTACCTAGAGCGCAACGCGAAGTCATGCATATATGGGGGTAGGGTTGAATCTTGAATCCCAGAACCATGCCTAGGTTCGGCTAAATTTTTGTACTGGTATGTTTTGTTTATCTATCTTCTTTTTTACCCCGTTTCTATTGCTGTTTTTTTTTTCAGATGATAAGAAATGTTTTATATAGGCTTGATTGGCCTTGGTATATTCGTCGATGACAAATAAAGCGTAGAGTTAAATTATTAATTTGAATTATTTTATTTTATTATAAATATCATATTGAAACTGTATATCAACCCACCTCTATGAAAATTGGAGTCTTTCTTGCGTCAACATAAAACCAAGGTCCTTTATCTTGCTCGGAAGGGCTACGAGTGATTTTCACAATGCCCAAAATATTGATTGGGTCAGGTTTCAAGTCCACAAAAATTGCCTGTTGAAGAAAAGTTTTCTAAGGCTTTGAAAAGGACAACGGGAGGTACTTACAGTGCACGCATTTTCCGTCCTGTCATGTATGGGAACCATCACCTCCGAAATGTGGATTTGATCACCCCATAGCTGTACAGAGATTGGGTGTGGGTTTTGAGTGGAGTAGAAGTGGAGGACAGGTATCTCTTGGATGCATTAGGCTCAGAAATTTCAAGTATTGGCAAATCTATGACTTCTAGGACCTTGAAGCACTGAGCGTTTTAGAAATAGAAAGGCCTTAGGCAGCCGTCTCCAGTTATCTAATAATATCTGCCCACTGACAGTAGATGACTGGCGTTGAATTTGCCAGCCCTTTATACTTCAAGGAAGAAATCACAAGTATTCCGTTGATAACAGTCACAAAAAGAAACCAGCCCCTAAAAGTTTCTTACCACATCTGATAGTTTAATATGTGCAAATATTTCCCATCCCAGAATATTAACTCGTCCTTTGATCATAAATCCTTTGTAGATGTACGGGCCGCCTGCGATTCGCAGATCAACATTGTCTGTTGAATATGAGCCCTTTAAAATAAAAGTAAAACAAGAATTTTGGGATTATGTTTTGAAGGGAGCAAAAATAAATAATGCTGGTAGCCATGATGTAGCGCCGTCGTGAGTCGGGATCCGTGATAGAAGGACATCCAATCCAGGGGAACTTAGTCCGGGTGTTAACCGTATAGGAGGTGTCATAGTGTATCTTTTACATAAGATTAGGATATGCTTTAATTCTGACAATTGATCACAGCATAAGTTCCATAAGGAACAGAATGAATTGATGACTCGAAGGATAGCTGAGAGACCAATCAATGTACCGCTGAGGCGGAGGAACAAAATTAAGAAAAGGTAAAACTCTACCGATGAATCAATGTCTTCAGGCAAATTCCCTGATTTTGTAACATCCCTTTTTCAACTCTCTATTTTCACTGGCTCAAGCTTGCGTATTTCAACAAAGATAGAGAAACGACCTCCTTAGATGTAGCCTCCATTCTGTCCTGCAGATTTTGGAACTAGAGGAACCTCCTTAACTCAAAGCTTCTCTTGGTTATATTGGGCAATTCAAGTTCATCACGCAGAGCTGATGCTTTTTTGAGATGATGTCTCTCGACACTTACCTCGACGCCTTCTGGGAAGCCAGTCTGGGCAATTGGAGGTGGAAGAGGGAATTTCAATCCCAAAAGTCGAATGATTTTTCCAAGAGTCAATGCTGTCATGCTGGCATAAAAAAACTGAGGCTTTCCGATTCCAAAATATCCACTTCCGCCGAAACAATGACCCTATCAACAAGACAAAGAAAAAAGACCCAATTTGCATACATTTAACAAATGGTAAACACCACAGCGTACACGCGGGAGGTTGCTAAGCACGAAAGAAGCGTAAGAGTCGCGCGAGGTGATAGCCGAGAGCGACTCTAGCTTCTTGAGTGCTTAGCAAACCTCCCCAGTGCATCCATAACTCAATTGTGTACGCTGTGGTGTTTACCACTTGTTTTATAACATAACATTGATACATTGTTGCTAAAGAGTTCCCTTCTATTTAACAAATCTTACGTGACCAGAAAAAACAAGCGCGCGCGGAAAAATAGTCTTTGCATTTGCTCACGTCAGCAGCGTACACCCATGGGCAAATGGAGGACTCTAAATTGACCAATCAGAGCGCGCGCTTTACTTTGGTTATGTTATAATAAACGTTAGATAATCATTACTTTTAAATGTTTTTACTTAAGTTAGTTTAGACTTTACACCTCCTTTTGTTTTCCAGATGACTTATATATTAAGGAGCGGGAGAAAATTACTTTCAGGAGTATGTGAGTGATTAATTTGTACGATTTTTGAAAGATTTGAACATTTTGTACCAAATGCTGAAACTGTATTGCTGTTTTAATGTAAAATGATGTTGATGTTACGTACATCATTATTAAAGTCTGCTGGTATCAGACAATCATATCCAAATTCAACTCGCATTCCAAACTGCACACCAGTGACTGGAAATGGCACTCCAACTTGATACGTCAACCTTAAATCAAAAGGTATTATTGTTTCTTGGCAATTAAACGCAAACGCGAAGTGCTCAGATTATAACATGCAGTTGCTTTAAAAAACGTGACCCTCCACGGGATTTTGAAAATAAAGGTGACACCACGCCTACGACACTGACACTTTAGAACAAAATAACATATTCTAGCTTACCTCCTCAGTAGTTTCTTTCGATTTAGTGAACACAGAAAACATATTGTAGTGTAAGATATCAAACAATGGGGCGGAATACATTGAGCTATAAAGCGTGTCAAGGTTTCAAAACAAAAGGAAGCGCGTGAAAGAACACAACAGATCAAGCGTGTGAGAAGGGCACCCAATTGCGTGAAGCAATTTCTTTTTAAATGATCATTAGAAATCAATAGCCAGATGCAAAAGAAAAAAAAGCATCTAACCTTACCAAAATATCGACTGTGGCTCAGTTTGTAGTTGCAAATTACTAGGAGGAATGGGGTCAGGCCCCGTCGACGCTTGCATGGATTCATTTAACTTTTCATCCATTTTTCCATTTTAATTCTATTGACTAGTCATAATCCTGATAGCTAGAATCAGAAGCCATAGCTTTGTGAGCTGCTCCACCTGGTCTTACCCGAGGAAAATGTTGCCAATGCCGAGAAATGGAATGAAGAAGGCTTTCTTCCATATTCCTCTCATGCCCAATTTTCCAGCAACCTCCTGTTGTAAGAAATCGTATTCCAACACACCAACCAGAAACAGTTCGCTATTCGGTGCTTTGATACCATCGCGATAAATGTCACCATTCACTGGAATCTTTATGTCTGCACGGAATCCCATCTTTATATGCTTGTTCGTGGCATTCCAATCAGCCTAGATAAGATTGAGGGAAAACGGTCTTAGAAGTGTTTTCTGATAAAGCATAAAGAAACGAATATAGCTATATTGTAGAGCAGCCGGAACGTTTCCTATCCCCAAAATATATATCATTGCGAGGGTTAACGAAGGTTTAATTTCTTCTGAGGAGGAACTTGCCAATACCTACCACACGAAAACAGATCAAGCTGTGTCCGTTCTAGATGATTTGGTTTTATCAACTGATTTGATAATGTAAACTGATTAGCTATTCTAAAGAGTTTCTAGGCTGAGGCTTCAAGTGTTGAAGAATGTCAGAGCCCTCCGTTAGCCCGTCTTCGTTCTCTCTAACGAAGAGATAACGCTCGAAATCTCAGCTTAGTAACTCTTTACTGAAGCTAATGTACATTATCAACTCAGTTGATAACACCAAACTATCTTGTCAAACGCATAGATCTTTCTTAGTAATGGCTTCTATGAAATCAAGGGCAACAAATCTATACCCTCCTCCCCTCCCTCCCCTCCCAGAGTCTTTGCCTCAACATCTTGAAGAAGTGCAATAAAAGGTTCTTCATTTCAGCCGTAAAACTACTTCGATCACAAGCAGCCAAGATATGTCATTTAGAATGTTGAATGAATAATATTTCAATGTTGCCGCCTACTCGCGCATCCTACAGTTGTAACTTACCTCCACGTACAACTCAAGTTTGTGAAAATAAAGGCCATCAAAGATACGGATATTAGCAAAGCCTGTAGCAATTCGGATATTTTTCCACTGGAAGTGACCTGTAATGTACCACTTGGCAG
Organism: Stylophora pistillata; assembly: GCF_964205215.1. NCBI lineage: Eukaryota > Metazoa > Cnidaria > Anthozoa > Scleractinia > Pocilloporidae > Stylophora > Stylophora pistillata. The sequence continues at coordinate 42,332,940 of NC_142521.1, forward strand.
TTGGCCCCACGATCATCTTAACAATTTCACAGAATTTATTGCCTTTGCAGTCTTTTGGTAAAACGATTTGAGCCGCGGCGAAAATTCCTGCAAAAAAGTGCAAATAAGGTCATTAATATCTGTTTGCAATGATTACTCGCCGAAGTACGTAGATTTGAAACATACCGCAAATTATTTGTTGAGTTTTTGATGCACTGTGTTGCATAAAAAAAAAATTTAGTTTTACATTGGCAACAGCACCGTGGAAAACAGACTTCCTTTGAAACAAAGCGTTGTCACCGGTTACTCCATAAAATGCTTTTAGTAGTGGCTGCCCTTGTAGAGCATTTAAGAGCATTCATTTTGTTTCTCCTTGAGCCGAACTAGATAAGCTAAAGCTAAAATGTATTTATCTTAGGACAAAGTGCCACCCTTATTTTCAACCGAAGATCATAAAGAAATCAAAATCTTTGTTTGTTAAGTAGTCTGTTAACGCCCCATCCCTTCATTTTATTCTTTGGATTTTCTCTATGGAGCCGAAATTTTTGGAATTAAAATGAACAAACCTACCTCTAGGAATGCTTGTGGTGACAAAACTATGCAGCGGTTCTTTTGAAAACTTTGTCTCCGCATCCACATAGAGGTCCTGAAATCCAAGGCTCTCTGGCGGGCAAAATGATACCCCAATCTGAATGAGAAAAGGCAAAATAAAGGTATTTTATTCCAACATGTACAAGACAAAACAATATTTCAATCATAGAGCTTGATATTCATTTTCTTCACCAATTCATAATGCATTATATTTTCAAAATTTTTTAATACCGTTTACCTCTAACTCAAAGCCAAGTTTGTCCAGGAAATCCACTCCGATTCCGGACAGTTTTTCTGCAACTTTTCCAAAAGATTCCCGGTCAAAGGCAAACCCGACAGCAAAAGCTGGTCGTCCAAATCTGATTCCAGTTATTATCTCAACATGAATTGGGACACCGCCAGCATCGATTGAGGCTGTAAATCTGTATACTCCACCCTTTGCGAGCTTCCTTAAGAATTCAGCTGGCTTTAAGCTGAAATCCCACAGACCAATTCCTCTGTGAAAAAAAAATAAATTTATAAGTAACGCATGTATATATCATGCGAACCCAGTGTTAAGAATTTAATTATTCCCAGTAGGCAGTGTATTATCAAGCAAATAAGGAATCGATAAAGAAAGCAATAAAAAGCACTTTTTAAAGTATTGTGTAAATGGGTGATATGAAAACAATGAGTGAGGACCACGACAAACTATCCTGAGCTCAGCTAATATCCTTTATTTCGAGTTGATTCTTGAAAGCCAGGCTAACTTGGGACACAAGAAAACCATTAAAAGGGTTTGGAGATTCATAACACTTTAGAAGTTTACTACTTACTTCAAAGCATTCACAAAGAAATCTGGCAAGGAGCTAGGCTTTAACCCGAAGGAGGCCATTACGTCCACAAATGTAATAGAAGATGCAGTGCCTTTAGCGTACACTGATCCACTTATAACATCTTTCTTCACTTCAGTGCGGAATGCAGTTCCTGACGCGATATAATGATCCCCCTTTGCTTTAAACGTCTGAGAATTACCTTCTGTGTAATACGTGAATCTTAAGTGGAGATATAAAGCAGCAATGATTATTGCTCTGTTTAATGAATTGAGGCTAATTTAAATTTTAATCATGAACATTTGTGGAATAAGATTTCTTTGTTTCAGGATTTTAATCAGAAACACCGACACAACCTTATAATTGATTTTATTACACAACTCGGGCAGTCAGAGGGCCAATAACTAAAATCAACCAATCAAAATGTAGTCCAATATTCTCTAAGTATTGGACCGGGCACTGTCCCGAATGGTCCCGAATGATACCACACTTGTGTCCCTTTGAACTTCAGTCGTATAATAAATCTTTTATTAACCAAGCTTGCTCGGGACCGTATTGGAAGAATATCGGCCCTCGGTCTTTTTTGTACGGACCTCGCTGCGCTCGGTCCGTACTGTCAAGACTTCGGGCCGAGATTCTCCCAGTACGGCCCTCGCGCTTGGTTAATTAGATATATGAATTAGTAAAGATAAAATTGGATCAAAGCGATAGAGAATCTTTTAACTCCGATCACTTCTTATACATTTGAAAATATATTAGAAAGTGTCCTGGGAATATCCGATCTCAGATGACATTCTCTTGAAAGTGTACTGAAAATACAGTCACCTTCAAACCGACACAAATTCTTACCTAACATTTTTGACGACGAATCCGGTAAACGGCACATACTCATCTGATTTTGCGCACTGAAATTCGTATTTTCTAAGAGCTTGTGACTCGTCAATCCAGATGGTAAACGCAGGAACGGTTTCACTCAATTCGGGCTTAGTCCATTCCGGTATCGCGGATATTTTTGAATAGTATGTTGCTTTATTTGTAACAACCTTGTTGATGGTCAGCGGATCGATTATCTCAAAACAAACCTGAAAAAAGATGGACAAACGTTAAAAAGAAGTGAATATTGGGAAAATAACTATACGATGTCACTGTTTTAGTTATGGTACAAAGTTCTTACTGTGGTAATGTCAGTGATCTAAGATTTTAGAAGACAAAAAACATGAAAAAATAAATAAAGTAGAACAAAATAATTAGTACTTTTTTGTTTCTTAATCTTCCTATGACATGACACGAATTGATTTTTTTTTGAGATTTGAACCCTATATTCTACTTCCGGAATTAGAAAGAGCAGTCCAAGTCAGATACTGACATCATTACTACATTTACTTCACCTACATACCTTAGTCAATTTTTTTTGTCCGTAATCGTCTTTATCATCAGGGACTACTTGGATGGCAAACCACCCGCTTTCCAACTCAGTTTTCATGAAGTTGAAGTTTGAATATACAGCAAAAGGAACATCTTGTTTGTGAGCCCCGGTAGCTGAGAACTTTTCGGCTGCTTCACATTCTATAGCAATCCAGGATGCTGGGTCTGTTGGCGTTTTGTCTGGCTTGTTGGGTTGATACGCTTTTAAAACAAAACAAGGACAAAGAACTGTCAGTTTCCCCACCACTAACCAAAAGGTAAAATTTGACATATTTTGGGATGTCAGTATCTAAAAGATCGCCAGTAAATTTATGGCGACGCGACTAGTTCCAAAAGACTGGGATTTACACAATATGATGTTCTTCAGATAAAGACTCCAAAGTAAAGTCAAGTCCGGTCTGCTCCTTCCTTCTCGTCCTTCTTGAACACGAATCCCTCTCGCAAAAGTAGTTACGATTTTGCGCATATCCATATTTTGGCTCGAGGTTTCTGCGGAAAAGTTGTCAACAGTCCAACAAATACTTGTTTTGAAAATCCTAATTCAACGAATTTAGAATTCTTACTTGTACATCCATCCTCTTGTGTGGGACAAACCTTTTCCTCTTCCACCAGACCAGCACACTCATCACCGCCATTTGCTGGAGGAGGATTTGTACAGCTTCTTGTCCTTTTCTTGATTCCCTGCAGACAATATTTAGCCTCTGTGCATGCTGACCAAGGCGAATACGCTGACCACCCTCCATTTACCGCCCCTAACATTTTGGTCGATGAATGTAAGTATTTGCAAAGGATATAATTGTAATATTAATTTTGATTAAAAGTACTCGGCTCTTTGTTTCGTCATTTACCAACACAGTATACTTTGTCTGACTGTTCATAAAAACACATGAGAATTACAAACCTGGACAGGACTTGATTTTGCAACTCTTTGCCTGAGTAGGGTCCCCAGTGCAGTTTTGTCCCCCACCGGTAGGGGTTGGGTTATTACAGAGTCTACTTCTTGACTGAGTGCCAGTCCCACACGTCTTACTACACGTTGTCCAAGGTGACCAAAGACCAAAGGCGCCATTGACTGTGAATAAAATAAAGGTAAAAATTAATAGAACGCCTCCGTGTTTGACTCTTTAACTGCGTTACACTGGAAGCATGGAATCAATCAAGAAATAAACGAACAAATGGACAAAAAAATAATCAAAAAAGAAACAAAAACAAAAATTTATTAATGACAAAATAAATCAAACAAACTTCAATCACATCAAAATAATTTTATATATATATATATATATCTAATCATCATGAGTTCCGAATTCTTGATTGCTCGTACGTGAAATAATGTATCAGACAAAGATGTTTCAATAGAAGTATTCTTTTAACCTGGACACTCTGCGAAACAAGCTCTCGCCGTTTCGGTGCCGTTTCCAACACACTGTTTACCACCATTCATTGGGGGTGGTCGATTGCATAACCTCGTTCTTCTCAGAACGTTTCCTCCAGGTATTCCACATGTTTTAGGACACTGTGTCCAAGGACTCCAGGCACCCCACCCGCCGTCAAGAGGACCAGCTAAGAGAAAATATGGGCACAATGTAAATTTAAGTCTCAGAGATCGCCTTGCCAGTTTACGATCATACATTTCATAAACTCACAAATGTCAAAAGGCAAACTGAACGAACGACTTTCATCTTCTTATTGGTATATATATAAACTCTTTAAGTATTCTCTCCCTAAAATTCTGTCGTATTCTTTTTTTCAAAGTGTGAAAGCTCAATTTTAAACCGCGTAGAATTTACAATTTTACGGAGACGAGGGCTCAAAAAGTTTTCATTTATTTCGCACGACAGGTGGCTAAAATTCAATCTGCATTTCCCTACATAGTAACCGTTTCCATGACAAGATTTACTTACTTGGACACGGCCAGATACATTCAAGTTTCGTTTGGAATGCATCACCAGAACACGGCTTCCCATCGGGAGTGGGGGTGGGGTTGGTACAGGCTCTACTTCTGTTTACCACAGATCCCCCGCACGGATTGTCGCATAAAGACCATTGGCTCCACTCTGTAAATCCTCCGTTAACTGCAATGGTTACAACATTAGTAGTTAACCGGAGACGTTAAACAGAGGAAAAATCATGATGTATGAAAAGTATTTTATATTTATGAATAAGAGGAATTACTAATTTTTTTACCAGTTCCATGTGTCCCTTGTTTTATTTTGCCAAACAATAAAGAAAAAAAGATGCTTATTAGCGACGAATTTTAATGAGGATATCCCTGTTTACATGTAATATTTAACAGAAAAATATTCACGCTCACTTATTGGGTTAACTCTATAGATCGCTGATCTTCTACAGCCACTGAAAAGTATGTTGGTACTTACTCATGCAATCTTTTTGCTCCGAACTTTCTCCTTCATCGCAATATTTTCCATCGTCACTTGGTACGGGATTGGTGCAAGTTCTCGTTCGAATGCGCTGATTTCCCGCGCAAATACCTGCTGCACAACCGCTCCATGCAGACCAACCGGACCAGCCTCCATTCACTTTCAAGAAGAATAACGCAAAAAAAAAAATGATAATGATAAATAAATAAAATAAACAAAGGAAAAAGGCTGAGGTTAGACATTGATTCTCAGAGAATATGATTTAGGCTTTAGAGCTGAAAAAGTTTTCCAACAGCTTAAATTATCTTTGGATCTGTTCTTATTCAAAACGACAAAAAAGAAAAGCGCTTTAATATCACAGTGAAATAAAATTAATAAAAGTACCATGTTTAAGAAGGACCTCGTCAAAATTTGTTGAATCTCAGTTGATATAAAGAATTCTACGGGACTTAATACGCACTTTTGAGCTTTTCTTGGGTAAAATGCTCTCAAGAAATTATGAAAGCGAAAACTCAAAAAGGATAGGTAGTTTTTAAATAGAATCTCTAATCCATAAAACGAAACTACTCAAATATCGTCAGAACGCAAGTGTAACAAAAAGTCCTCGGCCTAATTCCCCACAGTATCTTTAGTTTACTTTTATCATCGTGAGAAATCAGCGAAACCTCTCTATTCTTACCGAACAAAAAAAGAAAGACTAAAATATTTTGACTGATTTAGAAACAAAGATACGATGACAAATTTATAACAACAAAGAAATACTAACCTGCTGCCCCAACGTAATTCCAAATTATCACTATTAACAAGAACAAAAATACTAATACGACAAATTTGTGCATATTCCTGAACTTTTTCTTTGAATCTCTCTAATAAGCCAAGAGAGACCAAAGCATAGCCCTTGCAATCCCCCTATCCTATGACTTTCTTGTCCTTCTGTCTGAACCGTGAGACAAATTAAGGTTCCAAAGTATTAAAACGCTTCATGTGTCTAAAAAATTAAATAAAAGTTATATTCATAGACACCTGAGTCGATTAATATAATTTGTTGACGAAGCTGTATCAATTTTGGTGTGCAACGGACTGTTTGATCTATGTAATTACTGTTATTCCAGCGAGGCCAAACCGACGGTTATTTTACTGTACGTAATACATCAGAGATGTGAACTTCTTAATTACTAGAAAGCCTTTTGAAAATTTGATACTACACATTGGATAAATCCAAATGTTGCATAGAAAACAGTGATTAAGACTTATAAGCATTTCTAATTCAACAAGGTCTTTTCCTTTGTTGTAACCAAACTGCACTGAGTTGGAAATAGAAATAAATTGGACTCGACTAAATCGTCTTGGGAAATAATTATAATTTGTTTCCCTCACACATTCTTTCTACCTACCAAGAAGTATATTGATTTCATTCAAACGTATCAAACTTGCTCAAATCTTAAATCTCCCCTATGACTAAAGCAATCATGCTTAATCGGATTGCTCTAACCTCCGTTTTTTTTCCTATCTATTTTAGCAGCATAACTGATTTGTGAACTTTGAAGGACAATATTCTGTTTTCCCCAGAAAATCACAGGTGTACATTGGGTACACAATCAAATTTTACTTGATTCCTGTAAGTACATTTGCTAAGTAACTATGACGTCCGGCTCCAAGAAGTTGAGCTAGCATATTTACATCACCAAAACACATTCTAAAGGTAAAGCGAGAATTCTATCGAGCAGCACTCTCCACAAATATGCCGTAACTAATAAAAAGGTGTTCAGTGGTAGTAGAAGGTGAACGCACAACAATTTGGAGGATGTGTGTTTGGTAGTCAAGCGGACAACTAAAACGGAGAAAATGACCCAATGTGTGTAAAGCTGGGGAAACTGTTTGAGTTCCAAAGTCAGATGGCCAAATAAAGTTCAGTTCGTTAATTACTGCACAGCTCTATTATTGATATTGGTGCTTTAAAGTTTTCTTTTCTCCTTTTACCCAAAATAACGCTTTAAATACAACTATTGGGAATTCAAAGTTTTGAATCAGTTTCCCAACGAAACACGAACTTACTGTCTTTAGATTGTTTTTAAGGAGGTAAGTAAAAAATTAACTGTAAAGCATTAATTTGAATATCGAAAATGCTGTCCTTGTCTTTCTTTTGCTCCATTTATTAGCCTCGATTGATTTTTTTCATTTCTCCAAGGTAATATCTTTGATATGCCATACACTCTTACTCTTACCCCAGTGACTTAGTTGTCATAGGAATCTATCGAACTGATGAATGTGGAAAATCGTTTAACTTTTTTTATCATTATTTATCGTATTGAACCGTGTCCATATTCATAAGAAAGAAGGAGCACGTGGGCCATTGTTCTCTGCGGATTGTTTTCTCTTAATCACCATCTCTAATTTGCCCCCAGAGAAGGAAAAAAATTTTGCTAATGTACGCGCAAGAGTTATTGCTCCCATACTTAGTTGGAGGCGCTTTCAATCGTTTGCAAATTCGCCTTATAGGGTTTGATTCCTGCCTTTATCTACCCATAGGAATATTTAGGACTTTTTTTTTGTAAGACAAAGATGACGGCGCCAGGAACCAAATTCTCATAAACCGATGAGCTTTTGTCTGGAGAAAAACGCCTCCATATGGAATTACTTTTATCTATCTTTGAGGAAACGTTGAGAAAATTGTCATTAAGATCATGTTCTGTATCATTTCTTATCAAGCCAAGATCAAGAAAAAAACTGCAAAAAAAAAAGCTTAAAACTTTAATGCATGTCTTTGCATGCAGATATATTTCCAAAACTTGCGTTTTTTCTTGTGAAATTTCATTTCACGAAAGGAATTATAAAAAAACCTTTCCAAGGAAAAGAAGCACATTTCCGATGCGATGCTATTGTAAAACCCGCACAAGATCACAAATTTAAGAGTTCATGTAGACAGTTCTACACCCAAGCTGAGCTACTTTTTTCCATATACTTTCGGCTAAATTAAGTTTCCAAGTAAAAAGTAACATCACGAATAGATATAATTGTAGAAAATAAAGATGGCCAAAGTTTTTAAGCCGCATGTGGCCTAAAAACGGCGCTTTTTCAAAGAATCTTGAACACTACTTTGATTTATAATGAAAATCTACAAGGCTTGATAATTTTCAAATAAACTTTATTGAATTTTGTCACCCTCTGTCAGCCCATTACAATACTACATATTTTATTCCAACTACTCCCGCTTTTACCACCGATTTAAGCGTCTTACAATTTTACCACTGTTTAATTTTTCCATTTTATTATCGGGATTAGCACTAAAATGTATTCCTTGTCAATACATGATCCACTGTTTCAATTTTCGGCTTTAAGACGTCTGTAAAAAGAAGTCGAAGAGGAGTTATACGTCTAATATGACAGTAATATGTAATATACAGTCACACCTGCACTTAGCACTCATCCACAGGGAATAGTGTGGGTGACCGCTTAATACAGGTTGTCTGCTTTAATAACGGTTCCACAGAATAGGGGTAATATAACAACGACAAAAAAAAAATGCCATTTTATGCCATAATTGACCACTTACTGTACAATACTCGCTCAAAATACTGCTAACATTGATTTTGGGAGAGAAACATGGTTTAAATTTTCCACTATTCTTAGTTATATTTTATTGGTTCTGCTTTAACAGGGACGCGCTCAAAGGTGAACAGGTCATGTCCGCTAAACTGAGGTGACACCTTAATAAGAAGTAAAAATCACTGTAACTACGCAAGTTCGGGACTCTGACAACCGACTGCTTGATACATAGTGACCGCTTAATACGATGCCGCATAATACAGGGTTTGACTGTATTTCACAAGTAATTTTGATCTAACAGCATGGCCCAGGAATCGATTCAGGAAAATATCATCGAGATCATTAAAAGTTCATTTTTGGGTTAAAAGGACTCTGACCACTACTTTATCATAATCAGAGAAAAGGAAAGTTTCAAGCCACTACGTAAACAATTTAATCTTACCTTTAGCTATTCAGCTACCTGAAGTACGTCAATCCTGACACGCTTAGCAATTCCCATAAATTTATTTTCAACACTGCACTCGTAAGTTCCAGAATCAGAAACCTCGGCGTTATCAATGTTGTACACAACACCATTCAACTTTGCGTCCGAATCATACACATTTTCGATGGTGACTCGCCCAGAAGGCATAGAACCTGCAGACAATGAAAGCAAATCATTAGATTGTATAGCACGGGTTTGTAACGCAGTGGTATATTCTTCTGTTTTTGTTAATGCACAGCTTATCTATCAAACCAATACTGGCTTTGTTTAAAGAGTCACCACTTCTTTGTTTGAACAGAAACTCCAAAGGTTTCACAAAGAATAGTGTATATGGAGATGCGTATGGTGGCATCCTCGTATTGCGTCGTTTGCAGCATAATGCATAATTTATGTCTTGGTGACAGGCAAAGCTGTAATAAAACTATTAATGTCGGTTTCATGTTTGCCGTAATTGCATTACATAGGTCCCCACTCAACGGTGATGTTATTGACGGACGCAAAGAACCATTACCTCCAACTTTAGTCCACTTAATCTTTGGTATCGGGTGTCCCTCAATGAAACAAGCAAGTCTTACAGTTTGCTGCACACGTAGGACTTGACTCTCTGTTGGCATGGTCATAGTGATGCTAAGGGCACCTAAAAGATAAGAGGGGAAAGTCCTCAATTCCAAGAAAACTATACAGCAACCGATGATCTGAAATTTTTCACTCTCGGTTTATAATCAGTCAAGTAAGTTCGCTCTTAGAACTAAAAAAGGCTCCTTTATCCGGGTTTGGGTATTCTTTAAACTCAACCTCCTTGCGTTGAGTGAGTTAGCTGTAAGTTGCACAAAAAAGTCTTATTATTATGAGATAAGTGTTCTGATTGGTTCACTCGACTCCAGTTATCAGCTCATATTCTGAGTCAACTCATTTGGAAACGTATTGCACTAATTTGCCGAGCTGAGAAAAAAAAGCCTCCAAATATCCAAATGTTCTGGATTTAATAAAATTTGACAATTAATTAATTCGCATTTGTTGGATACGAGATAAGTTGTAACCAACGAGGTGCGTTCACCATCTCATATTCCTCGCCGTGCAGACATGAAATAATTGTTAATTATTCGATGTTACAGTTTCTCGGTCGAGTCAACCCCTGTCGAATGAGACACTGAAATTATACAACAAAAGGTGATTTTTATGATGCTGTCCTAAAGGTCCTGTGCAATTTAAAATTTAGTAGTTCTTATTTTGAAGCGACATTTTTGATAAGGGTGCATTATTCTAGGTAACAATAACACATAGCGAGGAATCACTTACAGTAGCAATCATCTGCCGAAGAACTTTTTTTGTTCAATGTAGTCGAACCTGCTGGGCATGCGTGACACTTAGTTCGTTGGTAGTTGTCTTGGTATGTACCCACCGGACAGTCCAGACAAGGATCGACGCCACCATTTATGGAGTATTCACCAGGCCTACAGATTGCTAAAACGAGGAGCCACACATAATTAACGAGTACAAAAGATTGATTGCGTGTTTAACTGGGAGAATTCTGACGGACATACTATTTTAAATAAGACTTGTGCCGGTTTGTTTTTTTCAAGTTTCGGTCTCATATAAGTTGCGTATGAACTGCGTCCAACTGAACACCTGTAAAGTATGGCGCCAACATCAACATCTTGTAGTCAAAGGGCCGGTCATTTACTCGATTTATAATCCAAACTACGGTTTTACGCAAGCAGTTGGCCTTACGTATTCTTTATAAGAAGGTTGTGACATCGTTCACAAAAGTAAATATTCGGTTCTGTTAAACAACGGCTAAACTTTGTTTAAATAACCGGCCCAAAATATCTCCTTACGTTTGCAGTCTGCTCCCGATGTAGATCTGATCACGGTACTTGAAAAGTTCTTTGGACATGGCATGCATTCCGTCATTCCGGGTGTGTCCTGGAAAAAGCCGGCTGTGCACTCTTTACATTTTCCAGAATCTCCATATGTTCCCGGAGGACAGTCCACTGAAGAAATGAAGATAAGAAACACGTCACAAAATACCCATGCAAATTGCAAGCTCACACGAGAAAGGATAATCCATTTTTCACAAAATGTGGTACTACCACGTTCGACTTGTCTCATGATTAGTCAGTTGTCGAAATAACGAAGTGAAAGACGCGCATAATGGAGGTGAAGTTCCTTGAAAAAAACCATGCGATCGTCTCAGCGTATACACTAGTTAGCTAAATTATAATCGACTACAGTAATTAAGTGGTACGAAAAATTATGTCCGCACAAACAAAATACACACCTCTGTGTTCGATTCAGGTCTCTGAAAAACACGTGAACGCCCAATTAGACAAAATAAAAAGTGAATTTCGCGAATTGCAACATACCACACATGTCTCCCATCAAAGTTGAACCTTCTTTGCAAGCTTGCCCGTCAGGTTCAGTGTAAGCTGAAATGAAATTTGGAAAAATTATTTTTGTATAGGTAGTTACATACTAATTGATATTCTTCCAAGCAGAAAAATTTAAGCATTTGTTTGACTTATAATTTTCTTTCGGCTCCTTCATCGGTCTATATTGTTAACGTCAGTTGTTTAGTCTTTTCTCTCTATATAAGTTTCCTATCGTTATGCACTTTTTTTCTTAGAAGTAACGATTTGCTTTTTTTTTTGTAAATAGAAAGAACATCCAAAAATTATCCTTACCCGCGCAATCTACATGCTTGGTCAGCTCGGATTCTCCATCATGCTGTGAAATCCATCTGTTTCCCCGACAATCGTAAGAAGGATGTTCGAGTAGTCCAGGCGATCCGGGGGGAGTTGGGTTGAGAAGGAAGCCAGGGTCACATCGCAATTTTATAAAGGCGCCAGGAATCTCTTCCAGCACGCCATTCCTGGGCGGATCAATTGTTCTGCACTTTGTGCCTGTCAGACAGAAGAAAGCAAACACTACCATGAGGAATTAAATCACGTGGTATTGAAGGGTTGTGTTCGTAAAAAGCTAAGCCTCGGCATTACCTTGATTATTTGGTTTTCTGGGGCACACCTGTTTTAGTTCATCGTGAGTGGTGCCCCACCAGATTTGACAAAGAGGTCATTCATTTATACATTTTATTGAACACATCCCCTTCTGGGGCTTTTCAGTGAACAATTACATAATTTACATACTTGATACTATACATACAAAACTAACTAATAACACGTTAAATACAATATAAGTTACTTATAACTTTAAGAATAGAATGGTTATTTAAATAAGAAATCATTCAGGAGATGCCTTTTCAAAGCTCTCTTAAAAGAAGCTGGTTTTTCACATAGTTTCAATCTTTAGTCAAGTTTATTCCAGATGGCTACACTTCTAGAATAAAAGGTCCTCGGACCTATTGTAGTTTTAAAAAGGGGATTGTTGAGTTGTTGAAAGTTACTCGTTATATGCAAATGTAAAGATAGATGAGAAAACTTGTGGGTGGTTGCATCGAGGAAGAACAACACGCGCACAAAAAAGTGTAAATGGATGAGATAATGTATTGTGGGAAAACAGTTTATCGATTTACATTTTTTTACCTTCGACAGTGACGTTAAACGTACAGTTGGCTTCATTTCCCGCAGCATCAGTTGCAACGTATAGTATCGAAATTGTTGAAAAAGGTCGCATGTCGAAATTTGGCTCACGATTGGATAGCACAACGACAACGCCTACATTATCGGTAAAAGTAGGCTCCTTCCATGTAACTTCCTTGTAAAGTGTGTCGGTTTGTTCCGTAAATGACGCCGGGCAGTCTTTAACTGAGGGAGGGGTCACATCTACATAAAAACAGAGCAATTCAGTTTTATGTGCCGGAAGTAATCCTTGATTGCATTGGTGTTTCTACGCTACACTTGTAAAAACACTCTCGACATCGTGTCAACCAATCAGATTAAAAATCTAAACATTGTACCTTAGACCTTGTCAATACCATCATTTTGTGTCTCTGGCAGTTAAGATGTTTCCCTTGAGTTTTCACAGCTTATTGCAATATTTACCTTTGCTCTAATTATTTAGCAGTAATGTGAATACTTTTGGGTTTCCGTCAATTAGTGAACCAAAAGGCTCTCTAACACTAGCATGGAATTAGTTCATTGAATGAACTAGCATGTTCATAGATTCTTCAGATGGATTTAGGTGCCTTTTTTAACCGGGGAAAAAAGTTTCGCTGTAGTTGCTTTTCAGTTACGAACAACATTAAAGAATTTTTCGACAAACATCTAGTGAAAGCGATGAGTTCATATATAGAGTAAGATATACGTTACTTTTCCAAGAATCAATTGTAAAATAAAGTAATCTCACCGACGACGGTTATGAAAAAGGTACAGCTTATCTCTCTCCCAGATGCTGTTACTGTCCACATGACCCTGTGTTTACCGACAGGGAATAGATAATTCTCATCATAGTTGCTGGGCGATACTGTAGGGGAATCCATGTTTGTTTGCGGTTTCTGCCACTTATATCCGAGTGCTACTGCAGACTGGTCTGGTTGAAGTTCTTCTACTCTGTCCATTGGACACTTGATCCACGGACCAGTTAACACTTATAAAGTATAAAAGTAAAATGTTTCTATGTACAAGCATGTGAATCTAAGTCCTGAAGTGCGTATACTTTAACATTGCAGCATTTAGTTGAGGTGTGCATTAATAATGACTCTCTCATAATTTTGAATGCTATACATGTATGTAATAACTAAATGGACATTATCATCGTGAAGGACTGATCAACCAGGTAACTAAAGGGGGATGGAAAAACAACCGAATTTCGTCATTGAAAACTATTACAAGCACTCGACATTTTTCAGAATGTTTTGTATGTTACAAGTTTCTTTCCTTACCTTTTTCGCAAGCAATTGACGCCATATCAGACCATGAATTATCCGTTTGACAAGTCATAAATCTGGGACCTTTTAAGACATAGCCCGCATCGCAGTTGAAGAAACACTCCACACCGTACTGTGAATCCCTTTCGCTACATGAAGATGGAACCACAGCACCATTGGCCGGTACAGTCAGCTTCGGACACATAACCGCTGTGAATACATGTGAATTCATGGTTGTAATTATTAGCAAGCAGCCAGAATAAAGCTTCCGATACTGATTAACTGTCGTTGGAGTAGTTTTGCCCAATTATACTGAGGTGTAAGGTCGATTTTAAAGTCATGTTGTGATAGCTTTTGTGATTATTTTAAAAAAATGGCGGATGGTACCGATTGATCGGTACCATCTTTTAACTTCTAGAGATGCGAAATAAGTATATCGTGTAACAACCAGCTTCCTCACCAGTCATTGCTTTTCAAGCACATACAAAGCTTGATTTATCTGAAAAAACAGTGCTACTTACGTTCACAACGTGGGACTGTCCCTTGCCATAATCCGTCAATCTGGCAGACTAGTGAACTATCACCTACAAGGTGGTATCCAGTTACGCACGAATACCCACACGCAGTGTTAGGCGCAATATTTGCACGACCATCAGTGCAGATTGCCGGCGTTATTTCTCCTTTTAATGGAACTTCCAATGCTGGGCAATAAATCTCTGCAATAAACATATTGGTGCTAAATGATGCGTAAATTAAGTAAAGGTAGCTAATTTTTGATAGCTTTCACTAAATTCGATTTACGCAGGAAGACTGTTTTCAGCAAAGATTGTTGAAAATCCACGCGTTTATGGGTCATGAGTGGGGGCTTGACTTAGGCCAAAGAAGACGAAGACACACCTTACCACACCATTCCTCCTTCTGCTTTCTTTAGTCGCTCGTCGACAAACTGACTATGGATTCAGTTTTTAATTTAGTATTCGAGCTCTTGCTTTGGCGAAAGTTAGAAATAAAGAATAATGCTATTAATTGAAGGTTACCTTCACATGTTTTGTCGTCATCCTTTAGGTGATAGCCAGCCTGGCAAGTACAGTAGTATCCGCCTTCATAGTTATGGCAGTTATGGTTGCAACCTCCCTTGTCTGTATTACATTCATTAATATCTACAATGACAAAATTATGCTTATTGTTAAGTTCTTACATGTTGGTTATCTTCCAACCATCCGTTTGCTAACTTAGCTTGTGAATAAAAACGTACTGGCATTTTATTACAATTGTTAGAATCTGATTGGCTGCGCTACTCGCTACCTATTATGTGATAGATAAATTAATTTTTCCTGCACGTACAAGACCCAAATCTACCTTTTCAAATACGTTTTTGTTGTGGGATAAAACTCACCTTCGCAACCCATTTGATCCGATTTAAGTCTGAATCCTGCCCTACAATCACAGTTAAAGCTACCATCGCTGTTGCTACAGATCTGCTCACATCCAGCATTGTTCATGCCACATTCATTACGATCTAGGAGATTTTAAAATAAATCTGTTAGAAAATAAAACGTAAAGAAAAATCATTTTATGTATGATTTCCGAATGAGACCTAAACAATGAAACCCACTGCCTTCGGTTGGATTACGGATTGGCAGTGCCAAAACTGAGCACAGGGGTACATAAGAACCATATCTGATAACAAGTCACGTATTGATAATTAATAATGATTGGCAGTGCCAAAACTGAGCACAGGGGTACATAAGAACCATATCTGATAACAAGTCACGTATTGATAATTAATAATGATGTAAGAATTAGTGATTAGTTAATTGTTATTAATAATATACTAGTATTAGAAATGAGGATCGTACTACACCAATGACTACAAATCAAGATTGCTATACATGTCAGACGAAAACTTTCGACTTCTTCGCCTAAAGAGGGCTAGTATTATGTGGCAGTCGAAAGGTCGCCATCGATACAATTAATTAGCTTGAATCTTACATTGTGCGACAAACAATTAAGGGTTCATTCATTTATAGAACCACGATGAACAACAACATTTTCTATAACAATTCATGTATCATTATTTGTGATGTTTTCATTCTATTGTGGCCAGAGCGAGATACAACACTTGTAAAGTTTCGTTTGTTGACATTAGTGGAGATTGTATTCAGCCGGTATTAATACGGAATCTCTTTGACAGAAAAACTAAAAAGAATTAACAGAAAATGCCATGGCATAGTCCTTTAACTCGTAATGCGTGGCTTGTATCTGCTTCTATCATCTCTAAGTCACTCACCTTCGCAAACGAATTGACTATTCTCTTGCAGATTGTATCCAGCATTGCACTCACAGTGGAAGCTACCAGGGCTATTTACACAGCGACCATTTGCTTTGTCACAGCCTCCATTATTGAGATTGCATTCATTACGATCTGTGTTGGTAAAAAAGGATTGTGCAAGAGGGTATCATGAGGACTTAACATACCAAACACAAGATTTTTGTCCACTTGATTTGTTCAGATAAGAGATTACAAACTATTTTTAATCTCTTTGTTCAGATTGTTCCGTATCATGTCGATCGTGGGAAAAAAAGTGGACAATTGCTTGTCGCGGAAATTGGATGAAGAAACGTGACACACGCCCACAAAATGAAATTGTTGACTTATAGAGTATTTCAAAAACACAACGACAGAAATAATATGAAATTTGTGATAAAAAGCCATGATAATTCAAATCCAACTTGAGGAATCTTGAGCAAATATTGAAAAATGAAAAAAAGACGCAAGTAAACAAAAAACGAAACAAAACACCGAAAAACAACGGCAAGACCATCAGCAAAGAAAGTGATAACGGTTTAAAATCTCATTTTGGTAGACAATTAATTTGACAACACAATTTCGTGAGCTTTTCCAATCGCCTCCACTTCGCTATTACTGTACTTTATGAGGAGGCACACCGCATGCTTACTCACCCATGCAGGTGGTTCCATCATAAGCGAGAGTGTAACCAGGTAGACAGCCACACTTGACTTTCAAGTTACACAGGTTATAACAAACCTGGTCACAACCGCCATTATTCAGTTGACAAAGATCTGCGAGAGAGCCTGGGAAAAAGTAAAAAGAAAAAGGGAACCTTTACTTTGTCTTTTCAAATAGCACTGTAATTGCTATAAAACCATTGACTGGCAGTTCAGTTTTCGCTGATCAGGGAGGAAAGAATTCAATGATTTTTTCATGATAAAAAGAAAATATTTTCCTTCTCGAGAGGAGGCTCCTGAGAATTATTCAGATAGTAAGAGTCACAAATATTCCTTAAGAGGGTAAAAAAATAAAAATAAAAACGTTAACGAAAATTTAGGGCAAGAAGAAGAACATGATATGCTAACCACACAATGACGTCAACAAAGATAAAAAGTAGCCTTACATGTATTTACATGACTACAAGTCCTTACAGTTTGGCAAAAGCGTTTTGCATTTGCATGAAAAAGTTATACTACCAGTAATGAAAAGAGACCAAACAGCCTGAGCTTGATAAAATAAGATTCCAACGTAATGTTGAGCCAAGAAGATTCAAAGATAGAGTCAGAGGCGCATTTGAAAATATATTAGGCTTAGCTTAGCTTGCGAATAATCATGTTTTCCTCTCTTAATCTAGTGATCACATTGCTTACGTCATTGATACCATTACTTACCTACTCTTGAATAAACTGCCACCTCGCACAAGGTTAGATACTCGAATTGATACATCTGTACCGACACATATCGGCCTGGGATTGGTGGATCGCACTGCACCCTGAGTGCTTGCGCCTGGTCCACATACCTCACGCGGTCGTGACATGTCGGATTCTCCTTGTTGTTTTTGCTGATCCCGACTTTCACATCAAAGTTCTTAAGCCTTTGATACGATCCATGCCGATTTACGATCAACACATCTGCACAAAGAGAGAATGCGTGATGAATGTTTTCTAAATATTTTTTTACTTGTGAGGAGTCTTTTTTTGTCTAATAACGGTGCGTGAAAGTAATGAATACAATGCAAATCAGAGTAACTACATTGTAATGTCATTTTACCTTAAATATGATTGTATCTATTTCATGCAGTTGAATTACTTCTAATGTAGCCGGAAGTTGGAAAACAGGTATGTTTTGGAAGAATAGACAACATCGTTGTTAAATCAAATTGTGTTACGTTTAAGATGACTGAATGCAGTTTACAGTCAGTGTCGGTTTCTCTCCAGCATTAATTAGCTGAATTTCTGAGAAAAAGTAAAGTTAAATTTTATGATTAGAAGTTGGTGTTACGTCTAAATAAACCAATAATCACATTTAATTTTCCAATATTTAGGCAAGGACTAAGAATCAGTGAAAAAATCAGATAGTACTCCACAGAAACATCTTGAACACAGTCTCGCTTCAGTATTACGTACCTGTCACAATGTATTCCCTTCCAAGATCGACCCTCCACCAAGGGTCTTGCTCTTTTCTGGTATGAGTGCACGATTTATCGTTGTAAAAAGCGGAATAATTTTCATCAACAGCTCTGCTGCTGAATCCACCATGTGCTGTACTTGATTGTTCAGTAGTCTTATGGTAAGCAAGATCTGAATAATGGAATAATCACAGGCTCCTGTGAGTTATGTAAATCCGCCTAGCTCCCGCTTACGACTATGATTTACAAAAGAAAAAGACAGGGCCGGGCTTGTATAAAGCTGTGTTAAGATAACCAAAGGTTAAAGTGAAATCTGATTTTAGATCTGAAAGCTTTAATAGAAAATTTAAAAGAATTCTTTTCGTGTAGAAATTGATTTTTGGATGTTCTATAAAGAAAGGAGAAAATTATCTTGAAAAGGGTCTTGAACAAAGGAAAAAAGAAACCTTGAGTTAGCAATAATTTGCCTTTGAACAACTGGGCCCAGAGTAATAAAAGCCAATTTCCAAGTTTCTATATCTTACTTAAAATCAATGCTAGGAGTAGTGCTCAACCTTCTTAAGGTATACGTTATCGTGTAATCAAGTGGTGAGAACATCTAACTGACCACGAAAGAAATCGTTCTTCTACTGGTCTTAGCAGCCGCACAGCACTTCCTCAAAAGGAGCATTTTAGAGTGTTGCGTCACATCCGAGATATTAGGGACTTTAAGAAACCACAACGGCGACGCCAAGGAAGACTTCGATTAAAAAATGAATTTCTACTCTTAGTTAGAATTTCAGAAATGGCTGCAGGAGCTTACTGTCTCATACAGCGCCGCAGCTCAACTTCAGCATGACGTATAAAGTAGCCGTTGAGTTCCAAATGGAAATTAAAATAATTTGCCGTCGCGGTTGCGGTTCGCACACGACGCAAATTTTGGCGATTTCACGTTGTTGTTTTGCATAGGACGGTTAAGAAATGTACAAAGTTTCAAAACGCACGTGCTGAGCTATTGTTCTGCCAATCAGATCTGTTGTTTTTCTACGTCCTCGTTGCCGTCGTCGTCGTGGTCTCTTAAGGTCCCTAACAACTGCAAAGGGTCTACAACACCGTAAACTTACTTCTTGCAAACTTGCTGCAAATGCTCGCAACTGATTCATCCATGATTTCAAAGCGTTGATCCAGTCTCGCTTCCTCAATGCTTGTGCACGTTTGAAGAGTAACGTATGGGGTACCTGTGGAAAAAGAAATAAGTCAAATATTAGCTTTTTATAAAAGCGACCTGGAAAACACCATCCATTTTTAAACTCAGCATAGTAATTTTGCGACTCGATCAATAAATGAATAGATTATGCATATGAGTAAGTCATTGGCGCCATGGATTTATAATATATAAGAGCTTCAGCGCTGAAGGCAAAGTAACTTCTACCTGTCGTTAACACAATGTAACCGATCATCGTGATAAAAATTCACGCCTACAGATAAAGTAGCGTTGACTTTTGGTTAACGATTGCTATACCATGGAGTCCGATTGAAAAAGCAATAACAGCCCCTCTACCTAACATCAAAGGGGATGAACTAAGTTTCGTTTTTCGTCAAGGGAAAATAGGAAATTTCAAGCAAACCCATGTGTCAATTAGAGATGTCAAACAAACTTACGTCAATGGAAAGTATTTAGGTGTTCCTTGTACTAACACTAAACATCGATGGGTAATGAGCAAAGTTTTGTTTTTCGTCATGGGAAAATGGGAAATGAGAAACAAACCCATGTGTCCAGCAAAGATGTCAAACAAACTTACGTGGAAGGAAAGTATAAAGAAGGTGCTCCTTGTTTTGTGAAAAGTCATTATTTTCGCAGTTCGAATTCAACACCAGTTCGTCACCATTGCCCGGGATCGTTTTCTGGAAAAAAAGGTTATGATTACCAATCGTACTTTCACTTTTGTGTAGAATTTATGCAATCGCACCTCTCATTGTTCTAGCCTTTTAAATATAAAAAGGAATTTTGCTCATCACCTGCGAAAAGTAGGCTCCTTTGTAAACTGTTATACTATAGCCATAACCAGAGTCACACGGGGAGTTTAAAACAAACTCCCAAAATATCCTTAACAACATCATCTCATCGTGGGGGGCGGGGGAAGGGGGGCAACACAGTGATTCTTATGCCCTCAATACTAGACGGATTCGGCCAGCATGTTTACTTACTCTTACATATACCCATGCCGTCAGGTGTAAGAAACAAATTGTGCAGTTTTAGATTTTCATTAGCAGCACCACATGGTCTGAATTGGGAAATGTCAACAGGGAATTCGACACGTTAGTGAAAGTCTTCCCTCGTCGCTTCGTGTATTAAGGGCGGTATTTTCAACAAAATGTACCTATGTGCAAATAATGATCTAAATTTTTGTTGCATTTTCCATACTCAGTCATGTTCTAGGGTTGACACATTTTCTGCTTACAATATGTATAAGGCTTACTATATATATAAGGGCGGGTATTTTCAGCAGAGTGTACCTACGCGCAAATAACGATCTAAATTTTTCTTGCATTTTCCGTACTCACCCCTGATCTGGGGTTGACACATTTTCTGCTTGCAATGTGCTGTAATGAGCCTCCAGCAGTGAAACTAAACTTGTGTCCATCGCAAGACGAGTACATTCCAAGAGTAACTCCCTCAGTGACTGCTCCAATTGGCTTTGCACACTTACCACTCCTGATGTGCTTAAAATAGCCATCTTCCAGGGCGAATTCCAATCTATTTGCAGAACTTCCGCTGTTCAACAGAAAAGACAGCTTTTAAAATCGTTTGAACATATTCAGCAGACGTCTCAGTCTTCACTTTAACGTCTTGTACACTTTCTAACTCTACCTGAGTCAGATTCAAACCCAAAACTGGCAGCGAGGTCGAGTAAAATATGTAAATTTAGTGTAAAGGTATAGAGACTTAAGGAAAGAGAAAAAGGGTCACAGTCATTTTTAAAATTTTGCTTTCAATCTCTCTTTTATTCTTTTATTCCATTCTAGGCGTGTTATCGCAAGAACCGAATTAAAAAACCAGGGTTTCCTTTGTATTCGAGGTCATTTCAATGAAAACGATAATTAGTTACGTTTATCAAAAGGTTTAAGATATTGGTCTTTGTGAATACACTCGACATAAAGTAGAATTGTTCATTCTACGATGCAGTTACTTCCGATGTGGATCGCAACGTTTCAATTGCATACAGCGACTCCTCTTCAGGCTTAATGCGCATGCGCGCTCCTCTGGCAATCGATGAAGTTTGCAGGACTCGATCCGGCCCTTTCAATGCGGTTCGACTGCGTTTACCTCCAGAACACTCCACCGTGTCTCTCCATGTTTCTGGTTTAATGTATTTATGAAACTAGTAAATCCGTTTATCTTACCTTGAAATGTAACATCCCGCGTAAATAACTAATCGAGTGCCATCCGGTACTGCATTAAAACCTCCATTCTGCACATGAATGCATTTTAAGGAACCGCGGTGAACCAGAGGGCCTGGGCCATTGATTGTTGATGTACCTAGGTGGGAAACACATCACTGCTTAAAATCAAAGTTTTTGTGGCTGTGTGCTAATTGATAAAGGCTGAAAGTTTCTAAAGAAACTGTAGTGCTGAGTCGGTGGGGGTAACAAGCTAATTGGTTATATCAACTAAGTTGAAATGGTAAATTGGCCACCGCAACGAATAAAAAAGCTGACGTTTCGAGCGTTAGCCCTTCGTCAGAGTGAATGGAGGAATTGTGGGTTGTATGTGATTTTATATGCAGAAAGCGGAGCTACGCCATTGGTGGGAACGTGGCAACGAGAAAAACACGAATAAATTAGTGGAATGAAAAGCGTATCAACGAACGTTTTTCTCGTTGCCACGTTCCCACCAATGGCGTAGCCCCGCTTTCTGCATATAAAACCACATACAACCCACAATTCTTCCATTCGCTCTGACCAAGGGCTAACGCTCGAAACGTCAGCTTTTTTATTCGTTACGGTGGCCAATTTACTATTTCAACTTAGTTGATATAACCAATTGTTTGCTAATTGTCACATTTTTTCGCCAACTTGACATAGGTCTGACCAGCTTTCTCCTTCGTTGATATTGTGGTTCAAACTCAGAAATGTCAAATTTAATTACAATAGATTATAATTACAATATTTAATATGAACTGCAATATATGACTTCTTAAAGGTTTTTTTTTTTTTCAACCTTTTGATCACGTGCTCCGTGTGAAATTTATGTGTAAAATGGGCTTTGTTCATATTTGGTCAAAAGTTGCTGTTGAGATTTTGAAGCACTTCCTTGAATGCAAGATTTTTGGATGTATGTTTTTTTTTTTTGGAGCGGAGCTTAAACGTTTTTCTTAACTCACCTAGCGTCCAACATTTATCGCTTCGTCTTCTCATTAGAGTTCTCACAGTCAAGTCACACTGGAAGTTTTGATTGTCGTGCACAGGATTACATGTGGTTTGTCTCAGTTTGGTACCAGCGGTAGCGCCATTTGAGTCAATGCACAACTTAGACCAGTAGTTCTACAAATTTGATGAAATAGAACTTAACAAACGATCTTGTTCAGTAATTTTCCTAATTTTCACGTTTGAGTTTCTCCTGTGTCTTGAAATAGACTTGTAGCTTAGTTGTAAATAGCGACTGAGGGGTGATCTTTTTCTCAGGTAAATTAAAGGTATTTTGGGTGCATATTACATGGGCAGTCACCATAAGTCTGGAAATAATGGTAGCTGCTTAGATCGGATCAGTTAACAAAGTTCGAGAGGAAGATTCCGATAAAATCAAACCTGCCCGGACAGAGTGGATAGCTATCAAACTGCATCCATTTTTCTGATGTGTCCCTATATAGATTTTGAAGTCTGAACACATGGCACGTGTTCAGACTATGCAGTTACTAGGTGAAGCCCAAAGATTTTACATGTACGTATTAAAACTTCACTCCGATGCGATCCGATCCCTTCTTTTAAATCAGGGGCCAAAAACTTCGCCAATGCGAGTTTTAAAATCACACTGAAAGCGACTTAATCATTAAATCAAATAAGCAAGGACAGCAAAGCAGAACTATAATTCTTTACAAGCAAAGGTTGGATTTAATTAATTTAGTATCTACCGATAAGGTATGCGGCGCCATATACCAACCTCAATTTGTCCTTTAAGAGTGTAAGCCCAATTCTGTCTGTCATCAGTTTCATTGCAGCCCGTAACTTTAATATCAGCTTCGGATTTAGAATCGACATACAAACAGGCACCAGTTCTGCTATCTGTTGCCGCTTGCTGATTCTCGATTAAGAATGTTTCTGAAAGCAGAAAACAAAAAATAACCGCTCCTTTTAAACGCCGTTTAACTTGAACCGATCGTTTGGAAAGCTCTTAGATTTTCTTCATGCCACAGACGTTTCTATAATTCAGAGAGTGGGAAAGAGGAAACTCAACTTCTGGCTGTAGTTCACATCTCTTCCTTTCTATTGTTTTTTTTTACCTGACATTTCGGAGTCGGTATACGAATTAGGGTGGTAGAAAAAGCTCTACTTCCCCGACTAAGAATGCTACTATTTCTTTTTAATTTGTGTTTTTTACCTGACATTTCAAAGTCAGCATATGGATTTGGACTGTCGTAAAAGTTCGACTTTGGTGCGGTTGCTTGTTCGTTATTCATATTGCTCTTGTACCATTCCGTTGCTTTGTCGGATCCACTTCTTAGGCTTCCGACTGGATCTCTCAAGTTGAAAGCGGTGGCAAGATAGTAGCGTTTTCCAAAGATCAGCAAGTCAATAGCTGCATTGAATATGACGTTGTTCCTGTCCCTGTCTCTTGCGTACGCTTCAAGGCTAAACTCAAATTTGATACTATACGGAGAAAACAATTGAATAAAAATCAGGACTCAGAAAAAGGGTAATTAATACATTGTCATTCGACTGACAACAAACTTTCACTTGACTCTAGCGATGACTTCCGCAAAGGAGGTCGAAATGTCAATCACCACCAACGACAACAGTCCCTCTCCGGACTACAATGACGCGGACGATCGCACTACACTTTCAAATCTAACTTTGCGGTAGCCAATATTCTTTATCAAAAAAAAAGATATCGTTTTACACTTTTACCTAGTCAGGTCACTCTTATTCAGTTATCAAGGAAGTCAATTTTACCAAATACTTATGTGACAATGGCCTCGACTTTTTTAGTAATGTTTTACGATTGTTATGAGGTTAAAAAGGTTTGTTATATACCTAGACTTTCACTCAACAAAACGAGCACTGTGATTGGTTGATTCTTGGTTACGTGTCCCTGATCAAATTGAGGTGTACCCCGACCCGGATACAATTGCGCAGTTGTTGCCCACGCACCGGGTAAAATAACATGTTTTTGCCATATTAGTGTTTAAGGTAAAATCTACCGTTCATAACAAGGCACTTAATGTATGGTCGCTCGGGAAACTAGTTAGCTTTGTTTTTCCCCGGGTCCTGATGTTTCCCGAGACGAGGAAAACAAAACTAACCGTTTCCCTCGGGACCCTAGATTAAGTGTATAATATCAAAGTTAAACAGATATTTTACCTGTATACTCTAAACAGCTGAGTCAAGACGAAGTCAACAGCTCTTCCAACCCAAGCTGTTGCCCGTTCAGTTATCGTCAAAGCTCCAATGGCTAAATCCAAAACGTTACACAGCCCTTGACCAATATGGTTAACAACTTTACACGATCCCTCGCAAAGGCTGGACACAGCTGAAAACCAAAGAATACATCGATTAATAACAACCTGTAAGCAAAGACATGATTTCCACGATTGCTTTGTGAATCATTAAAAAAGTATTTCACAATGAAAACAACAACAAAACTACGGGTGGTGTAGGTAGATAGCATCACTCCAATTGATCGATTGCCATTGGCTTGCAGAAATATTTTCGTTGCGAAGACCAAAATGCCATCGTTCAGTGAACCTTTCGTTATGAATCAATGAAAAAAAATGTTACTTATGTCATGTATAGTATTTCCATAGGGATGAGAATGGCTGCTTTAAGTTCTAAGAGTATGTAACGCAGAAGAGAAAGTCAAAGTGTTACCAATAATGTAATACGGGGTGCTCCATACACCCTGTACCTCTCTACGATCAATGATGTACATGTAAAAACAAAAATAAGCTTATTGCCTGAAGCTCACTGATGTGTTTGAGACGTGTTATCAACAGCAAATAATCAAATTATTTCTCGAGCGATTTGAAATAGGAAAAACACTCATGAATTTATTAAAGTCTACAAATTGGACTCGCCTTGTAATATGGGTATTTGCAATCGCCTGAGAGATCGTTTAACTACCCATATAAACAGAAACGCATCCTAACATAACCAGAGTAAAGCGCGCTTTGATTGGTCAATTCGGTGTCCACCATTTGCCCGTGGGTGTACACTTTCTCTGGTCACGTAAGATTTCAGTGTTAATTAAAAGGGAACTCTTTTGCAACAATGTAACAATGTTATGTTATAAAACAAATGGTTAACACCCCAGCGTACACTATTGAGTTATGGATGCGCTTTGGAGGTTTGCTAAGCACGAAAGAGGCGTGTGAATCGCGCGAGGCGATAGCCGAGAGCGACTCTAGTTTCTCGAGTTAATATCACAAAACGTTTTCAAACTTACCGTTACATCCCCCTCCTACAACGCCCTCGCAAATAATTTTGCTGATAAATCGACGTCGTCGAAGATGGAGTTCGAAATTCTCATTGCGTTTGTCCAGTATCTCCCTTCTTCTTTTCCAGCCTTTGAAAAATTTCTTAATGGCTTTGCCGACCTGATAGCGATAGAAAGTCATCGTTATAGGCCTTTTTACTTTGCAAAGCGTGCAATAAATTATCTTAGTCTAATTCTCATGTTCATCAACCATGTTTAAATCTGTTTTGATAGACTGAAGAAACGACGGGTATTGCTTTAAGTTGAATTGCTTGTTTTCAGAAACAGACTAATCAGACCCTCTGAGAAATTTCTTCAGACAGTTCACTTTTCATAAATGGGGATAAATATCTGACGAAGGTTAATTTAACCATCTGACAATGGACATTAAACAGGCATCACGTTCCTTACCGGAGCTAGCTTCTTTCCTACTTCTTTGAAGGCTCCTCTGATCCATTTTCCTAAGAGAAAAAAAATGAACGTTATAATTTGTCAAATAATGCAAACTCCCCCATAGTTAGTGAAAGTTATCTTACAGGAAATACTCAGATTCAGCAATACCTCCCTGAGTTTGGCATGACTGGATTGCAGTTAGTGTTACAATAACATTATCAAACGTCATGCCCAAGAATTTGTAATCAACTAACGATAGAGTATTTGCCAAGATAAATTACAAAAATCCAAGAAAATATATCTCAATGTCAACATTTTTCATTGAGACTTGCAGGATGTTTAGATCTTCAAGTGAAAAAATTTTTAGTTCTTTTTTTGTGTCAAAACATGTCTTTGTACAATATACAGCGCTAGGAGAAAGAAGCGTCCTGCCAAGCTCTCCCGCTCCTTCCGCCATCCACGTCTCCCACTTACTTTCCCCCCCCCCCCCCTCAGTCCCTTTCCCCGGTGGGTCTGCACCCAGTTTATCTCGTGATTTTCACTTATTTAATGTTTTCAGTATTATTGAATCTTACCAGCCTTATCGACTACACCACCAATCCATTTGCCAGCTGCGTTCAAAAATCCTTTACAATCCTTTCGAGCTTTATCACACTTGAGCCTCTTACAGTTATCACACTCGAGTGTCAGCTTTCTTCGGCAGTTTTCTTTTTCTCTTACCACTTTTGCTCTTGCATCAGCAAGCGCCTTCTGGGCAGCATCAAATGCGCCTCTGACAGCCCTCGCTGCTGCGTCTAAAGCCTGTAAAATATTGATTCATGGCATGCCATGATAAACTGAATATATTTCGGCTCGGAAAAGTCTTTGCGTTCTTACATAGAACGAGATCCCACGAGATCCCTTTTTCCCTTCGTCTAAAAAAGTATTAAGAGGTTTTGTTCAACTTGAAAAGTCGAGAAAAGAAACTTCTACTGATCAAGGTAGACCAGAACATTTGTTAATGCCTGTTTCTCTCTAATATGTTAGCACTTTGAGGAATGACAACTAATTTTTCGTTCCCTTTTTCCCTTCTCGCACTTGTACACATTTTCAGATGAATCCCCATAGAATGTGTGCACTGCTACTCGTATAGGCCCTTTTTGATTTCTCCATTTTATCTATATCGCATTGATGTATTTCGAGGTCAAAAAAGGGAAAAATCACTTGCACATTCTCTCTTAAGCCTTTTCAGCGGCAGCTTTTATCGGGCGTCAATATACTTTTCGTTAGATTTCCTTACATTATTGATTCCGTGTAGGTCCACATTAATTTTGATGTAGAACTGCGTTCCCAGCGAAGTCAAACTGTAGCTTGCAGTCATAAAGAGTTCAGCTTTGATGAGTTCGAGGAAATTTCCTTGGACTAACATCTCTATGCGTGTGATAGTCAGGTTTAGCCGACAGTATGTTGAAATTCCCAATATGTTTGTATATCCCTCAATATAGGCCTATGGAAGAAAAAAAAATATTAGACGATGCAAAAAGTTGTGGAGGTTACCCCCACCTTCACTCTTATTGTAATTTCAGAAATTAAGACGAAAAATTTATGCAATCATGTTGATAACGAGGTTCAGCGAGGGCTTTCCAGACATCGTTTATGCACTAGCCATCACAAGCTTTATAAATTCTGGTTGGGTTCTCCTTTCTCGGCCAAAGGAATTTAATCAGGAATGAGTTATGAAGCAATCCATTCTAGTTCATGAAATTAATAAGTTATGCATTTCTCGTACGTCGCTATTAAAGTTATCAGAAGTGATTCAGATGAAACCTATGTATTTCGATACGACATTTGTTAAACATATATTTTTTCCTTAAAAACCGTTTACCACCATTATGTTTCTAGTAGGGCTAAATGAATCAGACCATTTAAAATATGAGAGGGAATTTTATTAGTCACTCTCCGATGTTAAAAGCTGTACACAGCTTACCTCGATGAAGGGTGGACTTTTTCTTGCGTCCAGATACCACCATGGTCCGTTTTCCCGATCCGTGGGACTGCGGACGATTGTCACAATGTCCAAGATTGTTATTGGGTCTGGTTTAAAATCGATAAAGATCGCCTGGAAAAAGTCACTCCAACACAGTTAGAAAGAAATGCCTTGGGCAAAATATCACTACTTTTAGCATTAAGTCATAAATTGTTATATGGCTGTGTCTCACAAGGACTGGGAACTACCGAATTCACGAATTTGATTGGCTGAAATCAATATTAAAAGCGGTCTAGATTTTCCCATCTAGACCGGCATCTAGACCGGCATCTAGCCCAATCTAGAAAAAAAAGGTACAAAGAATATAAAAAATTGGCATATAAGACACACCCATGCGTTCGGTCTGTACTGGCGACCTCGGTCAAGATTCTCCCTTACAGACCTCCCGCTCGGTTAATAAGAACTAAATACATTCTAGAATAGTCATAAAAATATTGCATCAATGACAGATGAATTTCCTCAGCTAGAAAGGTCGAGATACAAACTGACGCTCGAGAATGTATTTCTGCCACAGCATCTATTTATCAAAAGTAAAATTAAATACATGCTGGCTTATCTCTTACCTTTCCGTCATAAGCCAGCCGTCGCAGAAATGTAATTCAAACGAAAAAGGCACAATAACAAAGCCAATGAGCAAATCATGTTTTCAAAACTTCATTATGAACTTGTTCTAAATGACTCCTTCTACTGATAGCGACTGCTTAAGTAAATGTGTAGCTTTGATTCTTTTCATCGGAACAAAGAGCAAGAAAGTGAGCGTTTACCGATTCTGATAGCTTGATATTCGCGTAAACTGACCATCCAAAAGTATTAACGCGGCCTTTGATGGCTAGGCCCTCAGGAATGAAGGGACCATTGGCGATTCTCAGGTCGAACGCTTCCTCGGCATAAGATCCCTGCAGTGAACAAACGGCATTTATTTACATTGTAGTAACTTCATTTGAACTGCTTGCGAACTAATCCTTGTCCTAACCCTACAGCTAAACTTTTATGTTCTCATCGTGTCCTCAGCCAATAGCTCTTATTGACTTCATTCCTACGAGCTTCAAATGTTCATGATGACACAACTGCAGATTTAATTCACGTATTAATTGGTTTGTTAGTTTCTCTACTATCCTATTATTTGAAAAATCTACCAGCAATATGCTAGTGTAAGACACCAGACGGCATTGGAAGCGCGTGCTTCTTTGTAAATGCATCATTGACTCAATTCGTTTCGTTACAATGTCAAAATTTCTTTGCGTTGATTTTAGAGGCACAAATCCGAAAAGACACGAGTCTCCTCGAACAATCGATGAAAAGTAAAGAAAGGAATAGACAATGAGATGATTGAAGGTGTGTTTTTAATCCACACATACCGATGCACCCTCCGGGAAGCCAGTCTGTGCTATCGGAGGAGGAAGTGCAAAAGTGAATCCCAAGAGACGAATTATTTTTCCAAGTGTTAATGCATTAAAATCAGCATAAAAGAACTGTGGTGAACCAACACCAAAATAGCCACCCCCTCCGAAGCAGTGCCCCTGAAAAAAAGATAGATTGAAGGGTAAATAATTGCATTATCATGCTAGCTCGCTCTTTAGGTAATTACGTGTCATATCTTACATTTCGATCTACGCAAAGTAGACAGATATTCGGTAAATTTACAGACTGAAATATATTTTTCCTCCTATTTCAAGACTCAAAAAAAGAAAAAAAAACTTTCCTCATGAGAAATGGGCGTTTAATATCTTCAGATTCTACGTTATGAGGCCCTACTCCTGAGCTATGGAGTAATGACAAAATAATGACAAATTTTAACCGTTACCCGTGACCAACACTCAAGGTCTTAAAATAATTGAGAAGAATTTGCTACCTTTCTATCACATCAAGAAATGGTTAGATATTCTAGTCTTCTCGGATAGGGACGAATAAATGGAGGTCCCGTCTCCTGCAGGGTTGGGGCAGGAGACGTTAATTTCCCACACACGAGATTACTGTGTGATGGATGTCCTCCCCTGGGGTGGGATGGGTGGGTTAGGACAGCAGGTCCACATCAGCTATTACAGCTGCCAATTAATCAACCTGCTTAAACAAATAAATGAACTTCAACTTCAATTTCAACTCTGTGGCGCTATACCTCTTAGTGAGTGTATGACACGTAACTAGCATATGGCCAGTATCAGCAATAATGAAAGCTTTGGGCGAGTCAATTGAATAAGAGAGGTGAGGAATCTTGAATATTTATGACCTTACATCGTTATTAAAGTCCGCTGGTATTAAACAGTCATATCCAAATTCCACTCGCATTCCAAACTGCACACCAGTAATGGGTATGGGTGCTCCAACCTTATACGTCAAGCTGAAATATTGATGAGAATTTCAAAAGTGATCATGAGAAAAACAGCCTAACCAAAATCCTTTTTTTCCTCAAAGAATTTAAGGCAGAAATCCAATGTAGTAAGGTCTAAATCGAAGGTTTTGGGTTGAAGTTGAGACTCTGAAGTTAAAGAAGTTATTATTCAAGTAACTTTCCACACTCAAAATTTTCGTCTCTCGTAAATTTGATTTTCATAAAAAAATCGTCTTTGATTTACTGCTGGCGATTTAACACAACTACCTATATCTTTCTTTTGTACTCTTTACATCCTTATGATCACTGAAAAATTAATTCCAGTGGTATCTCTACATTCCCAAGCAAAGGAAGCTGTTGAAATTTGAAAGATGCTAAATGATCCATAATTTGAGTATTACCCAAGGAAGATGTTTCCAATGCCAAGAAATGGTATGAAGAATGCTCTGCGCCAGATTCCTCTCATACCCAGTTTTCCCCCGACCACCTGTTCCTGGAAATCGTATTCTAACACACCGAACAGAAACAGTTCACTGTTAGCCGCTCTGATTCCTTCACGGTAGATGTCGCCATTCACCGGTACTTTGATATCTGCACGGAACCCAATTTTGATGTGATTTGCTGAGTCATTCCAGTCCGCCTTGTTGGGAAATGAATACGGAAAAATATTAGAAGAGAGGAGTTAAGAAAGTTGAATAAACTATCTATTTCGACAATGATAGTGAACTACCCTATATACAAGTTACGTGTTCATGATCTAATTCTGTGCTTTAACGGTGTTATGCGCTAAGGAGAGTCTCAGTGGGGTTAGCTGTACAACCGTGCCCAAAACTTTAGTCATTAGGCGTAAAATAATGAAAAATTTTAACCGTTACTCGTAAAATTTTTGCAATGTGTCGCTTTTAGTCATATTGACTTAACCATAATGTAAAATGACCAAACTCTTTAAGTTTAGCCGAAAATGCCATCACCCCATTGAGAACATCTTGAAGGCTGTGCATATGGTTTTGCAGCCTATGCTCCTTTGAAAGAGCGTGTTGGGCTACAAAAAGGGACTGATATTAAGTATAATCTCAGTCGAGAGTGCTCCATTCAAAGATGACCATATTACTTAGAAAAGGTTTTAATTTATGATCGACTAAAGATATCCAAATTAAGTCTAAATAAGTGCATACCTCCACATAGAGCTCAAGCTTGTGGAAGTAAAGTCCATCATAGATACGGACATTAGCGAAACCTGTGGCAATTCGGATTTTTCTCCATTCAAATTGACCAGTAATATACCATTTTATTGTTGGCCCCACAATCAGTTTCATAATTTCGCAGAATTTATTGCCTTTGCAGTCTCTTGGGAGAACGATTTGTGCTGCGGCAAAGATACCTGTAGATATTGGAAGATCAAACTACAGTTTGAATTCATCAATAAAAAATGCTACAATGCACCCTGGGCATTCATGTAAATTGATGTAAAGTAAAATATTTGACTCTGATGACGACCTCTGCCCTCGAAGGGTCAGTCACTACTACTAACAAAAGCCCGTCTCAGGACGATCAGACTACACAATAACAGTAAATATTAATCGGCGTGTTTAAAAGGTTGAAGCCTTCACTATTTGAAACTAATTTAAGCTCTTATTGAAAATATAACCGTCACCTTCCTAAATCATGCATTTGAGCGATATTCACTGACTGAGGATTGAAGCTTAAGTCGGTGCTAAGTTTTGAAGTCTGGTTTTGAAACCAAAATGTACCTCGCGGGACGCTAGAAGTGACAAAACTGTGCAGTGGCTCTTTGGAATACTTGGTCTCCGAATCAACCAGGAGTTGCTGAAAGGGTTCTGGTGGATGGAAAGACACTCCGACCTGTGGAGGAATTGAGTTTGATTTGAAATCTCAAGTATGATTTTAGACCAAAACTGTACAACTGGGAATTCAATTACCACTTTATTACATCCATTTTGAATCACAAAATTGAGTTGCTCATATAGGTTTTTAAATCTGTACAAAGACATCACATTTCCAGTATTGAGCTGATTTGGAAAAAAAATGCAAGAGTTGTCTTTCAATTTTCTCTGATTGATTGGTTACTTGTTAGATAACCTTGAAATCTGATAAGTCGTGTTTTAGTAAATGTTTCTCATTGGCTAGGAAAAATGTGTGATTTAGAGCAAAATATGGCGCGATTTGTGAATAAATCGCACAGATGAAACCAAGCAATCCTTCAGATTCTTAAATCTACACGTACTTGTTATATATATTAAATTATTAATTCTTGCTAAAGAATAAAAATAATTGATACAATTAAGCTATTTAAATAGTAACAGTTGAAAAAAGGTAAGAATTACTTTAATTGATGTTTACATTTTTATACATAAAAATAAAAAAATACTAACATGTGTCACAAATTTACAACTGCTAAGCTTAGGCTAAATAGACTTTGTTTTCGTAAATGTTTAGACCCTAAGGTGGCGTAATCATTCTTGCACATAAAAATAACAGTTCACAGGCGTAGAGCCACGCAAATTCCTAGCCTAGTTTATCTAGTCCATTGATAAGATTCAAATCAGAACTATGACTGATTTATGACTCTTTCACATTAGAATGAAAGCAAATTACGCTGACAAGGGTGTGACAAAAGCTACAATCAAGCAATACTTTACCTCGAACTCCAAGCCGAGTTTGTCCAAGAAATCGACACCAATTCCGGATAGCTTTTCCGCCAGTTTTCCATACGAGTATCGATCGAAAGAAAAACCCACTGCAAATGTTGGTCTTCCAAATCTAATTCCAGCCAAAATTTCTATATGAACGGGAACACCACCCAAATCTAATGAAGATGTGAATCTGAAAACGCCGTTCCTGACGAGCTTTCTTGTCAGCTGCGCAGGAGCTAAGGAGAAATCCCATAGACCTATCTTCCTGCAAGAAAAAATTCACTTATTCCTTTTAATCTCACGTCGACTGATCTCAGCAACCGGATGGAAGTCAAATACTTATGTGAACTTTAGTGCTTTTATTATGGTTTCCTTTGTGCACGTGATGCGCTTTTATTTCGAAGCCCGTATTATTCATGTATTATCACCTGTCGTCCTAACTAAAAACCTTAAGAACGCTGATTGAAACGAAAGTAAGTTATTCTTTCTTCGTCATCGTTTTCAATGGCATCCAGTTTCCCCTGTCTACAGGAGAAAACGGAGCTTTTTCAAAACGCTTCACCCCCAGGATTCTTCTTTTGTATCTGTTTTCCAAAGCGAGGGAGAAGTTTGGGACATTTTAGTGTGAAAACAGATTATTGTGGACAGGGTAAAAAAACATCCCTAACGTGAAAAGTCTTTACACTTTGAAAGGCTATTTAGAATGAACTGCATCTAGGTATCGGTTTTACTTTTTAGAAGTATGCCTTAAATTCCTTCGTCAAATTTATGGGTCAACGAGGAGATCGCGCCGGTGAACAAATACACAAGTCCACTGGGTTACAGAGAAGTCATGGGGCCCATTTACTGTTAATTTCATACTGCAGCGAGGATCAACCATGAAGAGCTCGCATTTTTGCTGAAAGATGGACCTTTTTTATGTCTTCTCTTCGAATTTCACATGGTTAAAAGAACTCGCTGGTACAGGAATTACGGGTAACTTCACGTTTTTATCCTTTGTCTATCATTAAAATATGAATTAATTACTGAACAGCAATAGCAACAACAAACTCACTTTAATGCCGTAACGAGGAAGTCTGGTATGATGTTTATATCCAGACCAAATGATGCCATCATATCTATAAAGGTAGCTGATTCAGCATTGCCTGTCGCGTGCACTGCTCCAGTTAGAACATCTTTCTTCACCTCTGTGTCGAATACATTTCCCGTCTGCAAAGTGTATTTGCCCTTGGCTTTGAACGTCTGGGAATTTCCTTCAGTGTAGTACGAAAACCTGAAAAAGTGAAGCACTTTTTAACCTCTTAACTAGGCTGCACATGAAGTCCGTTCTTTTAAAACCATGTAAATATTGGTTTAGATTTGGTCAGCTAATGGGTATTATCAGGATATGAAGAAAATGTGCTTATTAGACCTGATATCATAGAGTGATTGAGCGTCTGAGCCGGCGCTAAGCTGTTTTGTGGCTTATTTACCCTGTTGACTAGTTTTTCTATCTTAGTCACCGATTAGCTCGTTTGCTCTCTGATTCCTTTACGCGCTCTTATTCTGCTTTTATCAGTTTTCAAGAATGCTTTTTCGACTACTTTGTCGTTTCCCGGTCATTTCGTTCGGCCTTTTATTTTTTGCAAAGCAAAGGCGGTTAGCTTAACTTGATATATGAGGGTTAGCATTCTTTCATTTATCATTTTGCGTACCAACTAAAGTAAAAAATTGTCTTCACAGAAAACACAGCTGGGGTTACCATCTCTCATTACAATAATGTTTACATTGACGTACGTGTCACTGAAACATTTACCCAGACTCACCTGACATCCGTCATTATAAAACCAGGAAGTGGTACGTACTCATCCGATTTTGCGCACTGAAACTCGTACTTTCTAAGTTGTTGGGATTCATCAATCCAGATGGTAAAGGCAGGAATGGTCTCCGTCAACTCGGGCTTAGTCCACTCTGGCAAAGCATCAATTCTTTCGTAGTAAGTTCCCTTGTTGTTGTTGATAACTGTGTTGATAGTTAAGGAGTCCATTATCTCAAAGCATACCTGAAAAAATAAAACAGACCATAGGTAAAAAACTCGACATTTGATACGAAGAGAAACAAAGTGAAATTCAATTTTGCGTAACCACACACCTTTTTTAGCTGCTTTCGTCCATAATCATCTTGATCGTCGGCAACCATTTCCACGGCAAAATATCCGCTTTCCAATTCAGTTCTCATGAAGTTAAAGTTTGAATAAACAGCGGCGGGGATATTCTGTTTGTAAGAACCTGTTGCGGAAAACTTTTCGGCTGCTCCACACTCTAGAGCAATCCAGGAGTTTGGATCGGCTGGAGTTTTGTCTGGTCTAGGCGGCGTGAAAGCTAAAATTAAAAAAGAAAAAGTGAAGATTAGAACTCTTTCACGGATTTCACAAATAATCGCAGTGCACGTCTACAAACCTAATTGGGAATCACTGAGCGTGCCATTGGGTTATCGGTACACACGTGAAGGCCGTTGCGAACTTCGCTAACCCCCAATTTTCGACTGCGTTTCCTTCAAATGACATTACAATAAATTTCAGGAATAATTAAGATCTGATAATTTCTTACGTGTACATCCATCGGCTTGCGTTGGACAAATTTTCTCTTCTTCGGCCAGACCAGCGCAAGAGTCACCACCATTTGCCGGAGGGGGATTGGTACAGGTTCTGGTTCTTTTCTTAGTGCCTTGAAGACAATTAGTGGACTCCGTGCATGTGCTCCAAGGTGAATACGCTGACCACCCTCCATTGACAGCTCCTGAATGGTATTCAAACAAGCAATAAGATACATTCTACCTGCAGGTTGTTTTTCTGTTTGTTTGTTTGTTTGTTTGTTTGTTGAGAAAGAAAATCGAAAGGTTTAGAACAATTTCATTCATGAACAAACTGTTCTAATCCTGACAAAAACGAGATTGTGACTACTCACCGCGACATGATGTAAGTTGGCAACTCCTCGCTTGACTGAAATCCCCAGTGCAGTTTTCTCCTCCACTAGCAGGGACTGGGTTGTTACACAGTCGGCTCCTTGACTTGGTACCGGTGCCACACGTCTTACTACACGTTGTCCATGCTGACCACAAACCGAACCCACCATCGACTATAAAGAAAACAAATAGGAGGCAAACCAACCAATGATTAGTACTGAAACGACGAGTTAAACTAGATTGGACACAACGATATAATGTTCGGCTGCTCTGCTCGCTCGTCTTTTCCTTTCGGATGGGCATTTACCAAAGAGGATTCGCTTAAAGGTACAGCTGAAGTTCGTCAGTCAAATAGATATGAGCCACCCTTACCTGGACAAGGTGCGAAGCAGGATCGGACACTTTCGCTGGCGTCACCAGCACACTGTTGTCCGCCATTCATTGGAGGTGGATTATTGCACAATCTGGTTCTGCTGATAAGAGATCCCCCTGATATTCCACATGTCTGAGGGCACCGTGTCCAAGGAGACCAGAAACCCCAGTTACCATCCAGAGGGCCCGCTAAGATAAACCAAAGGGAAAATCATGAAACTCGGAAGCCTTTTTGTACATTTTCTTTACTGAGTTATATTCTGTTTCTGAGTTTTGAAACTAGTGAAGCACTGAAATAAATATTCACTTCAAGTTGTCGCGTTTTAGGCATTCGTCGATCGCTGTGGTAACTGTGTGAATTTAATGTCATTCGTTTGTGAATGAATGATCGATAGTGTTTATTTCCTTAATGTCAGCTTGGGAGAACAAGATTTGTATGGCTTCGTGAGAAATCGAAATACTTTGTAATCCATATGATGTAAATGCTGATACAATCCCGTAAGACTGATTCTAATTTAGGGAGTTTCTGATCGTTTTTCTATAAAAAGAAAATCTTTTAGCACTACTACGTAGTTAGTTTCCTATCTTTCTAGCGTAACTAGCTAAAGTATTGAAAGGAAATATTTCCCCATTTCTACTCCTACATGCCCGTTGCTCAATTATTTCAGTCAATTTGCAACTTTGACGCCGGATATTTAGTCTATGAACATGTTATTGATGTTTTCACTTACTTGGACATGGTCCAACGCACTCCATCTTGGTTTCAACAGTTGATCCAGAGCAAGGCGTCCCGTCAGGAGTAGGGGTGGGGTTGGTGCAAGCTCTTGTCCTGTTGACTACAGATCCCCCGCACGGGTTTTCACATATCGACCACTGACTCCATTCTGTGAAGCCACCGTCGACTGAAAAGAAACAATTAAAAAGGGATTAAATATGCCAAAAGGACAAGAGTTTCTTCCTCAATCTTTCTCCTGTACAATTCCCTCTCTTCCACTCCATTTCTTTTCAGCTAAGGCCACTTAAATTTCTCTTGAAATAATAAATCAGTTTGGCTAATAATTTCAAGTTCCAATTCAAGTAGCATTGACCGTAAGTAATTTTTTGTATGTAGTTTTTTTTTTTTTTTGATTTTAATAACTGAGTTGTATGTTTATCGGTCAAATAAGGACGTTAAATCACAAGGGACTCCCCTTTCTTCTGTCGCGTTACCATATTGATGTCGTGTTCATGAATACATTGAGATAAAGCTATTATACGTGTCCTGCTTACGTGGTGTCCCGTTGTTATGCTAATCATATTATTAATGTACTTAAGCATAGATCAATTCGAAACTCCAACATTCCGCCGCGCATTTGAAAATTTGAGACAGGTTTGTTAAAAATTCCGGTCGCCCGGGCCAAAATTGTTTTCAAGTGCCACATGGCGGCAGAATCAGCAACCGTGGCTTTCTAAACATTGAGCAACCTTTAGCACCTAGTCCTTGTAGACCCTCTCTTCCGATGTAATTGCTCACGAAAGTAGACTATTGACCTTTAAAGATATAATACTTGTTTTCCGCTGGGAAGACTTGACACTCCCGGTTCAAATGCCCCACCACAGCCACGAACGGTTGAATTTTCCCACCATCCGGGCACGGAGGACGATCAAAGGCCCGTGGTTTTCCCCCGGAGGAAGGGGGAGTCGAAGCTTCCAATTATTCGGTGCATAACTCCTCAGGTAACGAGGGAAACTCATAATTTAGGAAAAGGAGAGCCTTGTGGGCTGATCAAAGAAGGAAATTTGGGATCTGCCTGAATGGCTCGGAATTAGAATGGATTTGCAACAAGACAAATAATTTTCAAAAGTAAAGCTTCAGCATTGAAGTGCACCTACTTCAAATACGCTGGAAAGACCTCAATAATTACGAGAGATAAAACCTTATCCTCACTCTGACAGTCCTCCTGCTGCGAACTATCTCCTTGCTCGCAGTACAGTCCATCATCACTGGGAAGGGGATTGGTGCACGTTCAAATACGCTGGAAAGACCTCAATAATTACAAGAAATAAAACCTTATCCTTACTCTGACAGTCCTCCTGCTGTGAACTATCTCCTTGCTCGCAGTACAGTCCATCGTCACTGGGAAGGGGATTGGTGCACGTTCTTGTTCTGATCCGCTGATTTCCCGCGCAAATCCCAGCTGCACAGCCACTCCATCTAGACCAACTGGACCAACCACCATTCGCTATTTTTGAGAGATAAGACAGATGAAAAAATAATTAATACATCAGATTTTTCACGATTTAGCTCATCTTTAAAAAATAGATACAGCAAATAGCTAATCCTACTGGTTCCTTTTCGAATTGCTTTGTTGCTAAATTTAGGTTACGTGGACAAAAGAATAGGTGTTGAAAGCAAATACACCATTAATTGCATATCTGTTTGCATGAATGAAACACTCTTCTTGTAAGAGCGGAAAGGAAGATCCATCTTACATTTCTTTCAATCGTATCATGCCAGAAATCAACTTAGACCTGATAGCTGTTGTTCGTGTTAGGCGTGGTGTCAATGAATCCTGCATATTTTAGAGATAGAAACGCTGGATGTGGAAAAAAAGAAAAGCTTTGAATTCTTCGGAGTACATAAGCGTAGTCTTAACCTAAGAACTGGTTTAAATCTACCCTTCCACAGCTTTCCCATGCAAAGGCATAGTAAAATTGGTACACTACTGTTGCACTAGAATCAACAGCAAATATTTTCACTTCGCGGGAATTTAGTTCCTTCGTTAAAAGCGAGTAAAAGTCATAAAGTTACTTACTTGCTCCGGATGCACTACTCCAAAAAGCTACTACAAGCGATAGAAAAAATATGAAAGACCAAGCTTTTTCCATTGTGATACGAGTGTTTGGAATTAAATTGAGCTCTAAACTGAACAAGGAACAAGCATAACTTTCGCCTGTGCTCTCCTGAGCAGTTTGTGAGGAATTGATGAGTGTACGATGCTTAAATTGGGATCTTTGTGTCACAAAATATGTCAAAGTAAACCGTAGGAAAGGTGTTCAAATATGTTCTGATATACAAATAACGCAGGTGAGATAATACATCCTGGTGGCCGTGAACAGAAACAAGTGACATAGCGCTATGCTTACCCGAAGTAATAAGAACGTTTCGGACCAAGTTTAAATAAATGGCTCAACAAAGATTATTATATAGTTTTTTTTCAACTACTTTGAATTTCTGTACATTTCATTTTTTTTCCTCTCCTAAATAGCTGTTTAAAATTCTGAATGAAAATCCCACGCGTTCTTTATTACATAAACAATAGAGGAAATCTAAGAACTCATTTTATGATAATTATAATTTTTCTCAGAGTTATAAACTGTCAAAAAGTGTTACTTACTGGATAGGCTGGTAAATATGTGTTACTGCTGGTAAATATGTCGACGGTGCTCATTTGTGTAACAGTACTGTCGTGTTGAACATAATAAATCAATTTGGCATCGTGGGTGTGTCAGCAAATGGAGGGCGTAAAGTTGTACAGTTGTATATTTTAAACATAACGCTTGCATCGACGGCGAATGAAAAACTACTTTACTTCTGATTTTACTCTCTTTGAAATAGTCCTTAAATAAAACTTTGCAGGAAAAGAGCAAAACAAAATTCCTTATTTTCAATTGAAAGCAAGCAGTGAAAAATGTTTTTTTTTTGTCTTTTGACTCTTGCCATAAACCTAATGCTTGACTTCTCCATCATTTCTCCTGATCAGTGTTTATTAAAAAAGCTGCAAAGTATTTTTGAACCTATGTCATTATATTTACTCAGGAACACCTACATCAAATAGCAGTGGGTGTTACGGTTCTCCAGCTGTAAAACGCGACCTTTTTGTTCAATAGGGTGCAACGTACTGGAATTTACCTCACAAACTCTTAAAGATGAACTTCTCCTGGCCCTTTAGCTCCTTCGTATTAACATTCAATTAAAAGGGTCGATCGAGGCTTACTGACTATGGTCAGCAAAACATTATTTTCATCGAAAGGTATAGAATAACTCACGCAAGCATAAAGAGAGCAATGTAAACGAAGAAAACCAGGTTTAAGTCTCTGGGCAGGATTCCAAGCGATTTTAACGGCTAACTCTGTGATGGAGCAGTCAGTACGTCATGACAATCGTCATGGTTTGTTTATAGTCGCATGACCTGTTCACTCTTCTCTTAAACAATGAATACACAAAGACGCCTGGCTCGGAATTCAAGAGTTTGCCCAGTTTTGTCACCATTTCCTCTCTCGAACCATAATGCACCTCCGCTCTCTCCCATC
Organism: Stylophora pistillata; assembly: GCF_964205215.1. Lineage (NCBI taxonomy): Eukaryota > Metazoa > Cnidaria > Anthozoa > Scleractinia > Pocilloporidae > Stylophora > Stylophora pistillata. The sequence continues at coordinate 42,374,083 of NC_142521.1, forward strand.
TACTCTTAAAAGAACATAATTTTCTTTCCGATATTTACAGTTTTGTGATTAGAGAGTTATTCGTGATTAGAAAGCTGCCTTTTGCCACGCTTTTACAGTTATAATTTGTACACGTTTGCTGCAGGTTACCAGAGGGAAAGAAAAAACTCTACAGAGAAGCAAAGACCACGTGGCACATAAAGGTCAAAGATTCAACGCATTACAGAAGCCTCTCGTGGTCAAATAAATATCACAACACTGAACAAACCTTACTTTTGTGGGTGGCTTGGTCGTTGAACATGACAAGCTGCCTAGAAGTTGCATAAACTAATGTTTGTCCACTGCACATCTAGCAGAATGAAAATTACTAATTTCTTGAATCCTGTTAAGAATTCAGATTTTCTAGTTTTCTGCTGCTGATTTTCATTCACTCAAAACTGACTTGACTAAACGTGATTTGCTGTTGCGAAGGAGATTTAGTTGCATTGCATTTTAAAATATCACCAAAGTTAGGAAAACAACAGATTACTAGCATGAATAATTGAGTTCTCCATCGCTTTCAATTTTAACTTTTTTCATTCTCCCTCTTACATAGGAAACACCTCTGTCAGCGTACGTATGTACCAATGAACTCATTTTACAGCTCGTCTCAATCGATGAAAAACAAAACACCTCGCGAAGAAGTTATCTGACGCCACAACTGGAAGCAGCTTATTTGTATATGAATAAAAAATTGTGGCACACTAAAGATACAGGTAACATCTATATAGCAGCAGGTGGAAAACGTGAGAAAAGAACACAAGAGTCTAAAGCAAATAAAAAAAAGCGCTTTTTGGCTCTTGTATGTATTTTTTCTTAGGAAGGAAAAAGGAGAATCCCTGTCTCAATTTGACTTTGGAAATAAAACCTCGGAACTGGTTCCAGGGCTAAAACTAAGTCTAGCTGAAACAATATCTCAAACGCCATACAACTTTAAAACTGTTATAACTCATCCGCACAAAAACCCGAGTTCGTTTCGCTCTTGAAGCGAACTTTATAGCAACAGCCGGGAAACTCATTTGGCACTTTAGCCCTGATTGGCGTGAGTTGCAAAATTTTGTATCCACACATTGATCGCCTGGAGCGACAAATTTTGACCCGAAGACAAACATTTTAAGAAATAATTCTACATTTCACATATTAGTCAAGGTAAATTTTTGCTGCAGATTGTCCCAGCAACTTGTCGCAGTTTAGACAGAGCGCATAGACACGGAGTGGCTTAACGCGGAGATGTTGCTGCGAAATGTTCATACCGTACCCCGGAATTTAGAGAGATTAAACGTATCACTTTATATCCTCTCTGGGAAAATGCTGAAAAGTTTGTCTCCCAAAACTTTCTTTTTGTCAATTTTCTGTCTTTTCCCTCCCCAACTTTCTTTATTTTAAGTGGGCTGTTTTTCTTGTACGTTACAAATCAGCCTATCCCAACTTTAGTTGAATCTTGGGGTGTTCATCTTGCGTTTGCAATCTACACTTGATTTTGCATCCTCTCATGGCGTGGTGATATTTCGAGGGGGGAGGGTTGGTGCGTTGGGGGTCATATTAGCTCAATATAACTTAATATGAGGTGTTGAAAAACAAATTTGTTTTCCAGGATACTACCACGGAGAAGTTTTCATTAAGCTTCGCCGACCGACAGGGACACCGCAACAGCTTGCGCTAATTGCTGCGGGCCCAGTAAACCCACCCATCCCACCCCAGAGGAGGACATCTATCACACAGTAATCTCGTGCGAGGGAAATCAACGTCTCCTGCTCCTAACCCTACAGGAGACGGGACCTCCATTTATTTGTCCCTCTCCGAGAAGACTAGAATATCTAACCATTTCTTGATGTTATAGAAAGGTAGCAAATTCTTCTCAATTATTTTAAGACCCTGAGTGTTGGTCCGGCCGGGGCTCGAACCCTCGACCTCCCGCACAACAGCCCAGCGCTCTATTCATTGAGCTAATCGGGAGACGGTTAAGTTAAGTTTCAAATGACACTACTACCATATGACAGGACGGAAACCGCACGCACTGAAAGGACCTTCTGTTGTCCTTTATAAATCATGAGAAAGTTTTAAAAGGATTTACAAGGGACAACGTAAGGTGCTTATAGTGCGCGCGGTTTCCATCCTGCCATCCCTCCTACGATCGAACCCAACAATGTTCATCTTACGTTTGCAATCGTCACTCGACTTAGATCCCGTTATAAAGTGTGAATAGTTCTTTGGACACGGCTGGCATTCTGTCATTCCCTCCTGATCCTGATAAAATCCTGGGTTGCATTCTACGCATGTGTTGGCAGGGCTGTCACTATATGTTCCTGGTGGAAGTTAACTGACAAGAAATTGAAATGATTCCTTTCGGTAATCAGATATCATGATAACATTCAAAACGAATGAATCAAGCTATAAAAATGATTATTGAAGCAAGTAAAACATTTTTTCCGAACTATACGACGCTGACAAGAAGCAAGGAACTTGTACTTTTATCGTTTTGTGTTCTGCTTTGTTTTGTTTGATTTTATTCAGGTGACTACACACGGTTCTGCGCGCCCGCTCGGTTCCTAGTTTTCCTGCTAACTTAGCCATCCCCGTTAGAGGGTAAGAAGGGAACAACTAGGGTAATTTTCGGATTCCTCTCTGTTTCTGAACGAATACGTAATAAGAATTTTTTTTCTTAGATAGAACTGATTCATGAAATTTATTGTATTGGCGGATAAAATAAATGAGTATGTAATTTCTCTTTTACTTATTCTGTTTCAACCCACCACAAATGCTTTCCATAGAAATGCTTCCTTTCTTGCAAAATGAACGGCCGTTAGAAGCTGCGTCAGCTGATAAAAAAAATGAAAGGGATAACTGGAAAGATATAATGAAAGTAGTGATACAATATGTATTAACAGTAAACGATAACAATGAGAGTAATTATTTAATGACCAATACAGAAACAAGGGGGGTAACGAATTAACAATAATGATATTGAAATTTGAAAATTATCGACTGCTTCCTCAGTGAAGCTTTTCAGGTCTAATAAAGACAAAGAATGAAATAAAGCCAATAAATTAGCAATTGAAAGACAGCCCGAAGAACTGAGCTTGAAAAAACTGAGGAAAGTAAGCGATTGGATAATCGGATAATCCAAGGCCCTGATCATTCGTCCACACTGTGTTAAAAAATTGCATAGATGAATGTTATTTCAGTGATGATGAAAGTTGAGGTTTTTTCCCTTACTGTTCTTCATGAAATAAAGTGCACGCCTTCATAAATCAACTCCGCTATGCCAACACACTTTGGTAACCAGCGAATCCGATGCTTAGGGTGTGTTCGAGCAGAAACTTAAGGCGTTCAGTATTGACACATATCCCAGATTAATAATCCCAACTGCAGGTGCTTCAGTCAATTTCGTATGCGTTATCAAATGAAATAAAGCCCTAGAGTGTTACTGTACTTACCAACGCAATCTGGTGCCTTAGTTAAGACGGACACTCCATCACTCTGTGCCATCCATCCTGGAGGAGGAGGATTGAAGAAATAACCAGGATTGAATCTTGACAGAAGGAACCAGCCCGTCTTTGTAACTGTGCCATTCCTTAGGGGATGAATGGTCATACAAGTTGAACCTGATATAAAAAGGTTTGAGAAACATTGTCAAGGTAAGGGTCAGCGCCTCTCCCTGAGAGTCTATCGGAAAGTCTTAGATTCCAAAATCCCTCCTCATCATTCTTTCCTATGTGGAAAGTCGACCTGTAAAGTCGACCTGTAAAGTCGAGAAGGCGGTTTGACCTGGCTACGAAATCTTGGTTTATTGCCTCTTAGATCTCGGAACTGGCCTACAAATTTCTCGCACTGAATCTCTTACTGTAGATTCGGAACCACGGGTGAAATTTCTACCATGAACATTAATGAGAACGAAATTGCACCTCAAGAACAGGGATAAAAGTTCGCAAATCAGACGATAAAAAAATTCGTCCCGCAAAAGCGGTTGATTATTTTTACCAGGCTCATTTCGAGCTTAATTGGTAATAAATTTTGAGTCTTAGTGGAAAATGAAAAAAACATAGGCACAGAAAATTCATGGTTTTCTTTGAGTAATTGCTTTAATTTGCTACATGAAATATCGTAACAAATAAGATCAGTCATCTACTCGTCCTTTAAACAAATAGATGGGATTTAAATAACCGTATCATCATCGTTAGTCACATCTAATACAAACTTCATAACTCGCACAAATTAATTTTTGTAATATTTTGCGAGTTGCATCACAGCTTTAATTTATCAAGACTGTCTGCTAATAGACAGCAATAAAATCTCACCTTTCACAATAACGTAAAAGCTACTGCTAAGTTGTGATCCCCCTCCACTCGTACCCATCCATGTGACTCGGTGTTTTCCAACAAGGAATTGATCATTCTCATCGTAGTAACTAGGTAACACTGCCACGTTCTTCATGTTGGTTAGTGGAAGCTGCCACTTGTAACCAAGCCCCACAGTGGACTTGTCTGGATCAAGATTAATTTAATTTAATTTAATTTAATTTAGTCAATTTTCACTGCATTAAGTTTTGCAGTGGGGAAGGACTAGAAAGGAACATAGGAACCATCCATGCTAGTCCACCCTCCCACCCATCCCACCCCAGGGGAGGACATCCATCACAATAATCTCGTGTGTGGGAAATTAACGTCTCCTACCCCAACCCTGCAGGAGACGGGACCTCCATTTATTTGTCCCTATCCGAGAAGACTAGAATATCTAACCATTTCTTGATGTTATAGAAAGGTAGCAAATTCTTCCCAATTATTTTAAGACCCTGAGTGTTGGTCCGGCCGGGGTTCGAACCCTCGACCTCTCGCACAGCAGTCCAGCGCTCTATCCATTGAGCTCACCGGGAGGCTCTATCGACTGAACAGGCGATGCATGGATCCTTGTTTACTAAAAATTATGAATAAATATTAGTAACCCCACGAATTGCTTTAATTAGCAGAAAAATCAGTCATTACCCATTCAGGTATCCAAAACCAGTTATATATATATAAAAGGACATAAACAACAATCCTCCGCCATTGCCAAACACTTTAAGAACATGCACGGGACAATGCCCCAGGGCCTGCTAAAGCGTTTCGAAGTGCTTAAGAAATGCAGAAACAAATTTGACTGCTTAGTGTACGAAATGCTTTTTATAAGAGCGTTAAAGCCAAATCTCAACGCGCAATCAATCTTTCTACGCCGTTGACAAATGAACAACGAGTCAAATAAACCTATATTTTTCCTACATACATACACATACATACATACATACATACATACAAACATACATACATACATATATACATACATACACATACATACATACATACCTACCTACCTACATACACACACACACACACACACACACACACACACACACACACACACATACATACATATATACATACACACACACACACACGACACCGCGGAAATACGTTTTGGTGACGTCGCAGTGGTCAGTGGTCATCAACATTAGGCTGCCAAGTGCTTCCATGTGTTTGTGGACTAGTTCGATGAAAACATCGGCCTTTTGCAAGGTTTTAAGTCGGAAAATATCCATGATCCTTCTCCTTGTTTGTTATGGTTGATCCTTTGAATGGGTTTTTAATACTAAAACCACGTCTTAACAAATAGCGGTACAGGGGAGTCATTTTGTTTGGAGTTTTGTGCTGTTTGCTGACTTTAGCTGGCGGTCGTTATGAAGTGCGATCGTAGTTCGTCAGTCGCCCTCGCCTTCAGAATTGTCAAAAACAGCGATAGTTATCCAGACAAAGCAAGAGATTAACTCTGTAAGATAATTTTCCAGCGAGTCTGAAGACTGGTTGGATTTTTAATTGTTATTAGCATGAAGCGATACACGTAATTATTGAGTTGTGAAAATATTCACACTCACGCCGACGTGCGGCGCCTTTGCCTTTTGGAAATCTTTCGCTTGGTTGAGAATTTTACCTTTCTAGACTGATTTTTCGCCATTCCACCTTTCTGATTTTCTGTGCCTTTAAGAACGGGTGTCCGTAACGCTCGAAACGTCAGCTTTTGTAATCGTTACGGTTGCCAATTTACCATTTCAACTTTGTTGATAGATCCAAATTAAAATATGAAAACATTTGTTCATTTCATATACTTGCAGTTTTATCAACAACTTATCTCTCATGAACAGAATAACGCCTGACTTAAGCTCATATAATGGTGATGTTTACAAAGGGAGTGGAAATCGAAGAAATTGTGATTTGTTTGTATTTGAGACCGTTCAGCATGATTGGTTCATTTACAATTTATCTTGAATTAAGTCTTTATTAATATTAATCGATTGTAGATCTCCATTACTTGTCTTTGGTACGTTTGCTTGTACTTGTTACTACAACTGCTACTTTAATTTCCCAAACAGCTGTATTTGTTTAACACGAAAGCATTTTCAATGAAACCCACTTTTTTATTATGATTACTATTATTATTATTATATTTTTATAACTCAGTCATTTGAAACTTTTACAGGCACATGTATGTTTACCTGAAGTATATTCCACTACCTTGCATGTGCACTGCATTAATTTATGCAAATAATCAACCACTCTTCTTCTTCAATTCATTTTTTTTTAGATTAGCTTTGCATAGCTTTACATAGTTTCCATGTGCTTAAGGAATCATATACATCACATGCTCTGAAGCACTGTAAGGATAATTATTACACGACTCGGGCAGTCAGAGGGCCAATAACTAAAATCAACCAATGAAAATGCTCTATTACCGGTAAATATTCTCTCAGTATTGGACCGGGCACTGTCCTGAATGGTCCCGAATGATACCGCACTTGTGTCCCTTTGAACTTCAGTCGTATAATAAATCTCTTATTAACCAAGCTTGCTCGGGACCGAACTGGAAGAATATCGGCCCTCGGCCTTTTTTGTACGGACCGAGCACGGCCCGGTCCGTACTGTTAAGACCTCGGGCCGACATTCTCCCAGTACGGCCCTCCCGCTTGGTTAATAAGATATATTTATGATCCCCATCAGTAATATTACATCATATCCCCGCACTGAGAACATCATTATGAAACATTCCTGTTTGACTTGTAACCATTTTTTTTCAAGGTGGCAAAATATATGTATATTGCTGAAACTTGTTGAGAATTTCTTATTGACTACAACTAGCGTAGCCATACCAGTGCTCCCCTTCCCTGTAATAAGTTGGGAAAAGGACATCTGCATGGTGCTATCATTGTTCATGTTTGGGAATATCCCATCACTGATTTTTATTTGACTAGATGGGTACAGCAGTAAAAGGCTAATTACAATCTTTTGGTTACTCCTCATGATTTACTGTTAACTGGGAATTGACAGCTAACTTAATCTACCGTATTTCTTCACCTATAAGCCGAGCGATTTTTTCAGTTTTCGACCCAAAATTTTGGGAGATTTTTCACGGAGAACGGGGTTCGGCTTATAGCCGAGGGTTTTACATTTTAAAAATATACAGTTGCTGAATAACTTTACCCCCCCGGCTTGTAGTCAAGTTAGCAATGAAGCAGAAGTAATAAAACACAACAAAAATAACTTCTGAATATTGGTTATTCACTTTTATGAAATTGGTGGCTCCTAAAGGAGCCGTTTGACGGATACGTGCAAGGGCTTTCAACCCAATGGTTTACTCGCCATCCGTTTCGTTTTCGCTGTCTGTGTCGAACTCGTTCTCTTCTATGTATTCATCATCTACTTCTGGGGTTTCCTCAGAGTAGACCACGTCGTCCTCTGTTCCGTCCAAGGCATTGGAAATACCGCAGGTCTTGAAGGATTTGACAACCATCTCTTCGGGTATCTCTGCCCATGCTTCCTTGATCCACCTGAGGACAAGATTTCTGCTTGGCGCCTTCTTCTTCCCAGCTGGGGTAAACTCAAATGGCCCAGATGTCATCCACGCCAAGTACTTTCGGCGCACATTATCTTTAAATGGCTTGTTTAGGCACTTATCCAAGGGCTGTACAACCGGGGTTAGGCCACCAGGGATAACTGCGACGTCAATGTTTCGCTGCTTCAGGTCATCTTTCACGGAATCGGTCAAGTGAGCTCGGAATGAGTCCCACACCAAAAGGGAACGCTCGGCACGGGGCAAACTCTGTCGAATCCATTCTCGGATGCCCTGTTCATCCATCCACCCTTTCTTATGGAAGGAAACACGAAGAGGATGCGGCACAACCAGATCTCTCGGTGTACGGACGCCTTTGAAGATGACTTTCGGTGGCACCTTTGCTCCATCGGCAGCAACAGCAAGAACGACGGTGAAGCTCCGCTTTTCCGCTCCGCAAGATTTTACTGGCACTGTTCGGCTTCCACTGAATTCCAGTGTTCGGTTCGATGGCAGCTCAAAACGCATGGGTGTCTCATCCATGTTGTAGATGCGGGATAAAGGGTAGTCGGCGCGTCTTCTTGCTGCAATGACGAAGCGATGAAAGCACACAATGTTCTCTTCGAGATCGGCGGGCAATCGCTGGGCCAGAGTTGTTTTGGTTCGCATGCTGACCGAGTGGCGTCGTTTCCATTTCTCGTACCATCCACGGGAAGCTTTGAAAGCAGGATCATCGGAGAGCTCTTTAGCTTTAAGGCGAAGGATCAATCCACTCACCGCAATACCTACGAAAAATAAAATAACAATCTTATTTTGCTGCGAGATAACCGTAGATTCGTGACTGCAGCACTCTTTTCGTGACATGTTATGAAATTGTCATGACAACAACATATTTCTGACCAATCAAAGTCTCTGTTTCCCACGCACTGAAAGACGATATCATTCAACTCTTCAAAAACTCTTAAAATTTTAGACAGAAAAGTAAATACCAACCTTGTTCTCTTTGCTGTGAAAACCACTCCATCACTTGCTGGTCTAGTTCGGGATATTTCGGAGTGAAACGGCCCATCGTCGCACGTTTTGCAGACATCTTCAGCTCTCCGGAAAGAATAGTCGCCTGGTCTCTTCTCCAGCGTCGTACCATGGACTCGCTTAGTCCATATTCTCGAGCGATTTCCGAGTTGTTTTCTACCGCTTCAGCTTCCGCGATAACTTTTATCTTGAAAGCCATACTATACGAGGAACGGCGTGCTTTAGGCATGATGATAAAAAGTGACAGCGACGAAAGGTATACTCGATAGATTGATACTTTGAAACGTTTAACTGAGATTATTATTGTTGTTGTGGTTAATCTGTTGTCGCGTGGTAGTATTTATACAGTTCGTTGGATCAATTGATATTCATATCTCTTGATTGGTTCGCTTTTTTTCTTTTGTGTTTATTGTAATTCATTAGGTTTTGTGTTTAGTGAGTCAATTTCTTATGTTTTCCGTGAGGTTCGCTTGCTCAAATGGCCAGTTACAATCAATAATTTCGCTCTCGGCTTATAGCCGATGGTTTTACCTTTTTTTTTGGGCAGCTTGAGTGTAGCGTAAAGACCCTGAAAGTCAGGGTCTCGGCTTATAGCCGAGATCGGCTTATAGGTGAAGAAATACGGTAATCAATTTTCTCCTGAACATTTTTTAACTTCATTTGTTCGACTTCAGAAAATACTTCAGATAATTTCCCTCTGACATTTCTAATTTGGAATATTAATCATCATAATCATTATGTTCTTTACACCTCCATTAACAACCAACAAGAATTCTTTGTTTATAACTCAGGCATGCAGCTTCTGAATATAAGAAATCAAGTTCAGAAGATAGTTGATTCATTCAAGGCTGTTGGAATATGAGAAAAGACAATGCAGTGCTTTATTCACATCGATTAAATTATATTATAATAACTATTTTACCTTACAGTAGTTTTGTTTCTTAAAAATTTGTTTTCTAGTAGTACCAAGATGGTAATGTTACTTTGTGAATCAGGGAGTTAAATAAAGCAGAAGTATTCTGTTAGCTCAGTACATTTTATGTTGCAGATGGCATTAAGTTAGTTAAGAAAGAAAAGAAAAAGCAAAAATAAATAAAATAAAATGATTAGTGAGGGAAAAGCAGCTTAAAAAATAGACATACTACAAATAATTCATAATTGTAATGAGAAATACTTGTTGGGAAAGTAAAACTATTGCTCAGACATAAAATTACAGCTTCTCAGAAAAAAAATTAAACTAAGATGGAAAGTGAAAACTTCTTTATTATCATTATAATGGACATTTTGTACTTAAAGCATACCTCGGTTTATTCTTCCTCTAGTTGAGCCAGTCTTTGTACTTTTGGGGGCTTCAGTCCTATGCATGTTAAAGTCGCAGGTTTTTCGGCCAACTATGATACATACAGTAACTAGTGGGGATAGGGTGGCCGTGCTACACGGGCATGTTTTGTCTTCTTTTCGGCGAATCTGACCGAAATGCCGTTGACATGCCCATTTATACGGTTCAAGCTACTGCTTTACAAACCTGATAGTGCAGCGTCCTCGGATCACCGCTTCAACCATTCAAAAATCGTCTCATTTTTAGCCTTGGTGCATAAGCTCTTTTATAAACAAAACTTAGTTGCCACGGAGCCGCCAGCGAAAAACAACAATTTCATATCGTATGCAACTTCAGTTCGGCTTTGGCAAATTATATAATTGAGCTTAAGAACTATCCAAAAGGTGAGCCGAGTTTCAAAGCTAAGTTTACAGTATTCTTTCTAAGTTTTGACTTTTTACGTTGTCGATTTGACTCACGGCGAAAAACATTGTAAAAGTTATCGGCATTCCCTGGTTTCGTTGAGGTGTCCGCTGACCAGTAAAATACTGTATCGTGCCCTAAAAAACGTATTTCCGCGGTGTCCACACACACACACACATACATACATACATACATACATACATACATACATACATACATACATACATGCGTTTATTGCAACTCCCAGGCTGGGTTTTTCAATTACAAAGCCTACATTAAATTATTGTAATATTATAGTGACATTATATTGGCCCAAAAATATGTATAAATAAATCTAAAGCTAATACAATATAAGTACAAAAGGCTAGTAAACGTTAAAAACACTAGTGAACTGATACAAAAATTAGACAAATATAGAAGATTGAAACGATTCATCTCTCCGCAACATTTCCATTAAGGAGCGCATTCAGTAGGCGGAGCTTAATCAAAGACAAATTAAATAGGGTGGCTGCTATGTGTTTCATGAGTTACGTCACGTGATCAGCATCGTACCAACTTGAACATGGTGTGAAACAAGATCTCGCAGCCTCGATGTCGTTGCCCTCGCACTGCTTCCCGCCATTCATCGGGGGAGGCTGGTTACAGAACCTAGTTCGTCTTAAAATGCTTCCATCCGACAAACCACATGTTTTTGGACAGGTTGACCAAGAGGTCCAGGAACCTCAATTACCGTCGAGAGGACCGGCTAAGAGTCAACAAAAAGGGTCAGGGAAGAAATAAGACCACTTATCGACATGGTTCATGGTATGCATACATTCTGTCATATTTAGGTAATATAATATATTTTTCTTGGCTTTATAACATGAGCAAGTCACGCGGGATGTTACGAGAACACTCGAAAAGCTTATAAATCACGAGCCGAGGGCCAGTAATTTATGAACTTTCCGAGATGCATATCATATTTATTTTCCCCATCTAGAGCTAGGACCGGGATAATAGTAAACGTTACTTAATCGAAATTCTTTTCTAAAGCACACAGAAATATAGTTAATTTTAACTCAACACGGTCATTTTCACTATCGCTCGCTTTTATGACATATCTAGTTACATGTGGGCTTTATAGACTGATAAAGCATCCGCTTGGGAACTGAAATGACCAATCAGAATGGTGCGTACTATGTTCTTAAGCTGGTTATAAACGTGACTGTATAGAAAGACAAAGTACATTCCTCTATGTTTCTAGTACAGCCTGTCAAATCATTATTTTAATGAGTGGTCACGGAATGCAAAGTACATTCCTTACCTTGATTAAATCGTCCTGACACAATTTCATGATCGCAAAAGAGAAAAGTATTTTATTCCAAGACCTTTCTCTTTTTCGCTAATTCGGCCAGGCATGACATCAAATTAGTATAGATGACTTGTTGTTGTCATCATTTCTACTGAACATTTTCATTTTACTGGCGTTTCAAACTTATTCCTGAACATGTCCGCGCTTTAAATTTAACTTGCTTGGACAAGGCCCAACACATTGCATCTTCGTTTGTACTGTGGCTCCAGTGCATGGCTTCCCGTCCAGAGAGGGTGTGGGGTTGGTACAAGTCCTTGTCCTATTTACCACAGATCCTCCAGTTCAAATGTAGATTAATACACACAAATTTTGAAGCGTGAATACGCAAATTTTCACAAAGCCAAGAATCTGGCAAATCCTTCCCTCAAAATGTTTATCTTTATTGCCAAAGGCACAAAATTTCTTTATATAAACCGAAAATATCTATAACTGGCGAAAAATGATGAAGCTGTTTATATTGCTCAAATTTTTAGATTAAAAAAAAAGTGAGCATACAAATTTTCCTTTGAGGTCGCCAGGTGTAGTTATTTTCTGAAGGCCACGTCACTTTGTGATACGTAATAAATATTGATGGTACAAAAAAAACCCTTAAATCGAACTTTTCTGTATGATTTAACCGATATAATCGTATCTTTCGTTTAATTTAATTTAATTTAATAATAAGTTCTTATATAGCGCATTAAAATTGAACTCTATGCGCTTTCGTTGGGAACATGACGTCATCGAAAGCTACATAACAGACTAGGTATGCCATTTTCGTTGTTTGTTTAAGAGAACATTATCAAAATTTTCAAAATCTTTTCGAAGAGACTTAGATAAATCATTTTTTCGAACGTTAGACGATTAGCATTTTCCCGAAATGGAGACTTAAGAACGTGTCTCTGTAAGAATCAAACATCTTGCGAAATGAAAATTTTCAACCCCCCTTCAAATTTTGCATGCAGTTAGGCACTCAGGGGGATGCACAAAAATGCCCTTTTTAAAGGTTGCAGCACTCTTGTTACCACGGTAACAACGGCTGCCTGTTCAAGGCCTGGTGCCTCATTTTCGTGCAAAAACCTCGCAAAAAGAATGTAAAATGTTTATTTCTCTATCTCAAGCTAAGCACAACATTACAGATTGGTACTTCTAGCACGCAAAGTGACATGATTCGTCTTTACTTTGATGCTTTCAATTTTCCCTGGGAGTAAATGTGAACACACCAATAGATTTACTTATCTTGGTACAGTTTCGGTCATTTTTGCTGTAGTGTAACACAGGGAAAACGTTTGTCTAAATTTCTCCAAAACTACACCGATTCTGGAACTGAAACTCCGCACCTAGTTGGTTCTAATATTCTACTTTTTAAATATGTAAACATCTCTGAGGGCCGGCCTCTACTTTTCATAGTGGCAATTCGCGAACGAAGCTCAAAAATCAGATATTGCATAAATTGGCAATGTTTACATCTAATGTTCTCAACAACAAACGTTTCAGACAAATGAAAAGTGCAAGAAATTGAAATAATGTTATCTTCTGAGCAATATTGCGAAGAGAAATCTCACCTCTAGCTTTAATATTAAAAAAAAAAAATTGATCAACCGTCATGCTGGACTACCTGACTTAACTACAAACATGTACCTTAAATCGTGTGCATATCATCCAGATTCCGAGTACTGTACCTTCTTTTATGAGAATTTGAGCAACCCGAAATCCTCTGACGATACACCGTTATATTTGTCTGTCATTTGAAACATGTTAAAGCTGGCTGATCTACACGAAACTATCGTAACACCGGTCATTTGTTATGAACATGTACGTTATCGCGATGGCGTGATGTACGCTGGATTTCTCCATGCAGTTTTCATCAGGTCGCTCCAAAGAAGATGAGAATTGGACATTTCTCGACGTTTCAGCAGATTTCCGCGCATTCTGAAGTAAAAACAACCAAAAAGACAGAGGAATACCTTGATCGAACGTTCGTAAACACTGAGAGTGAGAGTATAAATCGCAACTTGTCAGCGGTAGTACTACATGTAAAACCCAGTTTCCACAATAGCAATTTGTACTACATATTGCATCTCCTTAATAGACAACATTCGTATGCCCCGACGGTCCTGGAACGAGTAGGCCCTGAGCATGAATGCGAGGCTGATGCGGGGAAAAGTTGAAGAGACCTGTAGTGTTTGTGTAGTGATTTCTTCGATTTCGCGTAAAAATGCCGAAACATCATTGTTATGCCTACAACTGTACCAACAGCAAGGCTAAGAAAAGAAACCAATCAAATACCCCGAAGTTGCAAATGTTACTTTCCACTGTTGCCAACAAATGGCGAAAAAAAACAGTACGCTCCTGGGATAAGTGAACAGGAAAGACGCCGAAGATGGATCGCAGCATGCCGGCTGGAAAGCCTAAATATCACAAGGCAGACTCGTATATGCTGTGAACACCTTGTAGGAGGGTTAGGGCCAACAAAGGCAAACCCTGTTCCTACGATATTTGATTTTCCTAAACATCTCCGACGAAAAGAAGTGAAACAACGCCAGGATCCGGAGACGAAACGTTTGAAGAATGCTTCCACGACAAACAGAATTCAGAAGGCAACTAAGCCTGACCAGTCGAGGGTTAGAAACCATCTGGATTTCTGGATTTGGGATTAAACCATCTCTTGTAACCAACTTCGCATACACAACATCACTTTTGGACTCACAGTCGTCGGTCAATTCGAGAGCGAGTTCGTGGGCTTTTTCAGTCAGTTCGACTAATTCTTCCTTCTTTTAGTTGGAGACAGATATTCCTCGAGCCTGCAGGTATTTTTTAAGCTCTGGAACCTTCCAGTTTTTAAAATTTACTTCCATTTCTGCCAAACTGGCCATAACTTTCTTGTATTTCGCAGCAACTTTTCCCCGCATTAGCCTCGCATTCACGCGTAAGCGCTTACTCGTCCCAGGGCCGTCTGGGAATACGAATATTGTCTATTACAAAGAGCAGGTTTGGGAAGTTGTCATTTCCGAGTGACAGGAACTGAGATATTCCGAATCATCTGAAAACTGCCTCCCGATTAGCTCAATGGATAGAGCGCTGGACTGTTGTGCGGGAGGTCGAAGGTTCGAGGCCCGGCCGGACCAACACTCAAGGTCTTAAAATAACTGAGAAGAATATGCTTCCTTTCTGTAACATCAAGAAATGGTTACGTATTCTAGTCTTCTCGGATAGGGACTAATTAACGGAGGTCCCGTCTCCTGCAGGGTTAGGGGTAGGAGACGTTAATTTCCCACGCACGAGTATACTGTGTGATGGATGTCTTCCCCTGGGGTGGGTTGGGTGGGTGCTTACAGGGCTGTTCTGAAAACTACTTCTGTGAGAACGCACCCTTTCGAAAGATTATTATCTATCTAACTGTTAGAAAAGTGTCAGAAAATTTGCATAAGATATGATAGCGAGAAACTTATCACCATCACAGTGCAATCGAGTCAGTCAATGTTTCCTTCCATGTCTTGATGAATACAACTGCGACAAAAAACAAAAGCAGAGAGGCCATGATGATTTTTCATCTTATCAAAACTATATTCTATGTTGAGGATAGCTTAATGATATCTTCCCTATGAAAAGAGAAAAGTCAGCTGCTCTTGTTCATTATCGAAGCGGAGAGTCAAGTGAGTGTTTGAGATGCTGATATCGTTTGGTCTTTCAATCTCCTGAAGTAATTAATTTTTGTAGTTAAAGCAGGTGAATTAACTGATCCCGTTGACTGTGAATATCAGGCAGTGTAACTCTCCAAGTGCTAAAAAGTAAATTAAAATTTTCCACATAAATTAAAAGCCTTTTTGTTCGTGTTTTCGTTCCTCGTCCTTTGAGCGCTGACATAGTGTAAACCGTGAAGGGAATCCTTCCATCTATCTTCAAGTCAAATATTTAGAAAATATAACTTTAAAAAATTGTCTCTGATTATTTGATTTTTATTTTGAAAGAATGTGAATGTGTGGAGAAGAGAGTCATGTGTCAGCTCCAAGCACACCGTAGAATCCTTATGTCATTTGTTAGTTGCATGTATGAAATTTTTTCTAAATGAAGTGATCTTAGCGGAGACAGTAAAAATCGGAACAGGAAAAAGATAGTTTCTGATGTACTCATTTTAAGAGCCCAAGGTGTCAGTGTATCATAATTCTTCTGGGTCTTGTATAATAACCTCTGGGCCTTGTCTTGGCGGACGGAAAAACTTATGACGGAATACCTGAAAAAAAAGAGAAAGAAAAATTTGTTGTCATGTTCTAATAATGATCGACTGACAGGGTCAAGAAAGAAACTTTGTATAAAGTACTTTGCTCAGAATTAATGGACATGTTCAAAAATTTCAAGGAGAGAAAGGTGCGCGACCAAAGTTTTGTTTCATTATCTAATAATTCCTAAACTTTTGAGAGACAATTAAAAATATTATTCAACTGCAAGTTTTCATCTTCTTTTTACGCGCATTTTTCATTGTTTCTCCTACGTGATTTTAAAAGTAAACAGTGAAACAAATATTCTGCGAAAAAATTGATGTCTATTATTCAAGAAAATCCCAGTTCAACAAATTGTAAATAATCTATTGTTATGTAGTTTCATGATTTCTTTTATTGCTATAAGCAGATTACCAATTGTCGAAAGAACATGTTTTGTCACTAACGTTCACCCGAAATCGTCAATGCAATCTTCCAACAGAAATAATTTGTTGACTAGAAGAGGCTCTTTTCTTATGAAAGGAATCAACGAAAGTCGCTGTTACCTTTTTAAGTAAAATTAATCATCCAGAAGAAACAATCATACTTCAGTGTCAGCATGAAAAGTAAACATTTGGCATCAATCAATCAATCAATCAATCATATCCTTTATTTAAACACGATGAGGTTTAAAGCTGGGGGCTTGTGGGGTCGTGTGAATATGATTACAATAACAATATAAATAGTTTCCCTTAAAATCACTCTACAAAATATACAGTAAGAATAATAAAAATGATTTACATTATTTATCTCTAAGTAAATTGACTACTGCGTTTAAAACATAAAAACAGTTAAAAGCATTTAAAAATCTTGGTAGTGCCTGGGTAGTGACTGGACTGACTGTGCGCTAAAATCGAGATCCTTAAAATAAGAGTCCTTCTTCACTTTGCGATAAAAAACTGAAAACTGGTCTGTGAAATGTTTCGAGACAGCGTTCCAGAGTATAGCGCCTATATAGCTAATGGGAGTTTTTAAGAAACTGCGAGTTAAAACGCGGGACAATTATATAATTACTCCTTCGAAAATTGTATGTGGTGCATGGTTTGTTTGTTAAGTATGACAGAGCCGTAGGTGCTTCACCTATAAACACGCTATGGAGTAGTTTATAGAAGTGACAGTGTTGTCGACAGTGTCCCCGATGCAGTAAACGGTTGTGTCATCTGCGTACATGTAGAAAAAGCCAGAGGTAACAGCACTTGGTAAGTCATTGGTGTACAATGCAAACAATAAGTATGATGCATGAGTAGTAAATGCAAACAATGTATGACTAGTAAATGCAAACAATGTTGGGCCAAGTACCGATCCTTGGGGAATCCTGCAGGTTACATTTAGCACATTTGAGTGTTGGCCGTTTACTACCGTGAATTGACTTCGATGAGTTAGATAATCTGTCAGCCATAATAGAAGAGAACCTTGTACTCCAAATTGAGAATTCAACTTATGCAGCAGGATAGCATGAGATACACAGTCAAAAGCTTTTCTGAAGTCGACAAATGCCACAGCAACCACTTTACCAGCATCAATAGCTGTTCTGCAGATTTCCGACTGGTGTACAAGCAATAGTTCAGTTGAGTGCTCCTCACGGTAAGCCCACTGTTTATCTGTAACTGGGTTGTTCTGGAAAACATGTCGAACAAGAGATTCTGATACACAAGATTCCATTATTTTACTTGGAACACTAAGAAGCGATATAGGTCTATAGTTGTTTGTGTCAGCTTCATCATCTTTTTTATACACTGGAATCAACTCGAGCCCGCTTCTTCCAGTCGGTAAAGGTTTCTCCTAGATAGCCGAATGAAAAAATCTCTATTAGATGTAGCATCTTTACCAGGAATCATACGACATTCCGTTTTTTTACCTAAAGCAAAAAAAAAAAAATTTAATTCATTGTCTAAGAATTAAATTTCACTTAGTAGTGTGTTTTAGTAATCTTATCTCAGAAAAACAACCTCCCACCCCCCCCCAAAAAAAAGCAAACAAAACCTCAGACTCAAAGAACAGAGGCAAAATTTTTTTGCTATAGGAAGACTATAGTCTTTTGAATCATAACATATTTATGATGCAGCTAAGTCTGAATTTTCTCTAAAGAATGTCGCTGTTTTGTAAAACACATCGACGAAAGTCGCCATCATAAAGTCAACGAAATCAGGTCGGGTGAATTTATCACGCATTTACACGATGGCGTAAGACAGTAATGTTTAGCTATGGGAAAAGCACGAGGGGAAATTCAAAGCCTTAAATAGCTGTGGTTGGCGTGAAATCTATCCTCATCAGTTCAACATTCAGTGCGCGATTTTAGTTGGCGATTCACACCGCCAATTAAAATCGTTCAGTAGGACGCCGGCGTTGAGGAGGAGGAGGAGCACGACTTTTCGCACTCTTCCACCTTGATTGTTTTTGTTTGATTCGATTTTTCTTTGTCTGTAAAAAAGTTAAACAAAACTTGTCTTATTTTATTTTTCATTTTACTTTGGTGTGATTTTTTAGTACTTAAAACTTAAAAGAAGTTGTGGACAAATTCGTTTATTAGGCAAATTAAATATGGTGTTTCAGACAAACGGTCAAATGGTAGTAATTGAACTTTATGAAGCTTTTACACAGTGGTTTGCAAAATTGTACGTCCGAGTGACTGTATTTGCATAAACTCTGAATACGCTACCATTTTTCAAATCAGAGTCCTTTTTTAGCCGTTTCACCTTGCAGTAAGATTCGTGTGTAACCTCACTACTCAGACAAATACTAGCAAGTTATTTTTCCTCACGGTCATCGGGTTCCAACTTTACTTTCTATGGTCATGAATGTCTTGTGAGCTCGGATGTTTTCGTTCAAATGCAAATTTCTTTGAATTGGCCACGTCGCAGGACTTTAGCAAACGCTGTCGATCTTTCACCACCTGACAGTATGTATGACCTCAGGGTATAGTTAACTATGCTTAGGGTCACGAGCTAAAAGTTTCTCAGTTCTCATTTTGAAGCGTGATACTAAACACCGCACGTTGGAAAGGAATATAGATAATAAGATTGTTAAAGAGAATGTGAGAACAGAATGTTTAATCTGCCGACATCTCCTCCTGTTTTTCAAAAGTGCTTAAATCAGTTTCAGCATGAAGGTCAACATTTTAGCATATTTAACAATGACTGATTAAGGCGGGAAATTTCTTGCTTGCCGAACTGAAACGGTTGAATGTATTTAAGCTTCAAAATATTGCGCTGAGTTCATCTTTATTGTTAATTGCTTCAGTGCAAGCTCTACGACAAACGCCAGTTATCGGTCGGGTGACAATGTTTCGCCTAAGCAATTTCTTTCTAGTCCTCATTTTGTTTGGAGTTTCTCCAGGAGCAAAGTTTGTTCGGGTGAGTAATGAGGAATTATCATCAAAAGTAATCAATGACTCTCAGTTTCCTAAATAGTTTTTAACGCGACTATTATGCATATTAAAAAAAAAGTGCGATCTTCATTTATGGTGGAGAAGCCGCAATCTGAACAACTTATTGAAATGGTGAAATCAATTTTAAGGCCTCTAAATTTTACCAAGATATAATTCTAGCATCCCTATATAATTCGATTGGCAAAGGCGTAAAACTCACCTTGGATCAAATGTATGGTGTATCATTATTGACGAAAGCTCAGTTAATGTCTTAAATCTCGGGAGGCAAACGTATCCGAATTTAAACCTTGAATCTGCAACTTCATGGCAATTTTCTCACTGGATTCCTTTTCACAAGCTGGCAGACAAATGAGCATATAATCACCACTAGTTTCCAAAACAGTTTAAAAATGCATCAGCAAAAATTTTTCAAGCCTGACCCGTTGTTTCAAAAATACTTATGTTGACTTGATTTACCAACATTCATAAAAAAAATCTATCCTGCTAAAGAGGAACAAAACAGTGCTTAGAGGGACACAAATAAATCGACACGTTCACTTTATTTTTCTTCTGCTTTCGATGAATTCCTTTCTCAATGTCTCGACCAAGTTAGAAAGTAGAGCGATATATTTTAAAAAATTAAAAAAACCTGGACTATGATCTACTGAGATTATCATAAAATCAAAACTATTTTCCTTTAAATTTGAGACTGAAACTTGTCGGAAGGGTAATAATTCAATCACAAGCAGCCATAAGGTGATGCAATCCAGATTTACCTGAAATACATCGAAGAATCATATAAATCTCATCATGGTGTTCCAAAATGTACTAAAGCTCTTACCAATCTAAAGCTCTTACCAAACCCTAAACCCTGATTCGATTCTTGCACAATGATAATCGCCCGCTGTAGGGAGGTTTCGTGAATTAGGGGGTTGGCCATTGTATTTCTCGCGTAGATTGTAAGAATGCACACACGCGAAAACACTGAATAATCAAAACCTATATTTTACATGCGATGGCCTAAGTACTAATAATATGATGACCGCTGGCCGGAAACGGAGGCTGGGCATCATCTATACGTTGACAGTGTCTCGATAGAGGAAAGCAAACATACCAGCACAGTTTTTAAACAGGGCTGACAGAACAAATGATCAGAAAGAAAAATTAATAATCAGATCAAAGAACTAAAGATTCTATCAAAAAAAAATAAATATAATAAAAATATGAAGTTTCCCAACTTTTAAACCTGCAGGTTTCCAAAGCCGAACAAAACAAAGCTCTAAAAGCATCTCTCCTGAAAAGAAGTACGAGACACTCTAACATGGCCAGGTCAATTTGGGGTAGGTACAACTTTCCTTGTATTATTCAGCATTGAACAATCAAGAGTATCCGGGGAGACCCTTAGGCCTGGTTCAGACGCCGCTTCACTCAAGTACGGAACCTAATTGATGAATTTAGTCATAGTTAGTAGAGGGGACACTTGATGCTATGCGATTAATCTCCTCAGTAATGAATTCACTTAATTGACTGACAACACAGTTTTTATATTATGACTGCTTTCAGTGGAGTGTTTTTGTTGCGTAGAGTATGCCACCAAACAGTCAGCAACTTTGGTTGCAAGTAGTGTTGCTTCATTCCTAGAAAGTCCACTGAAGAATTGGGTTGACCTTACAGTAACTGTTGCATAATATTTGCCATAAAACTTTTCTGCATCTCCATTTCTTGTATATCCTTCATAGATTGCTTTTTTAGCAGAGAATTCATTGCTGTCTTCTTGTAGCAGTTGGTATGAGTAATTGCTGAGCTCCATCCTTAAATTTTCTGCAAAAACTTTCCTTTCCTTAACATTGCGGACAGCACGGTTAACTATTTCTACAAGAACACTCAGGCTCAACTGTTGCACCTGCTCCAATCCTTCCTGTTGATTGTTGTGTTTTGTAGCCCTGTGTCTGTCACAACCTTCTCTTGTTTTGTATTTCTTTCCGCAGTCAGGACAAACAATTTCTTGACGCTGAGCCTACAAAGATATTACAAGCATCACCATTGTAAAATAAATAAACTACTTCAGATTTTAAAAATAAAAATTAGGTGGCCACTTTTTTCGATCAAGAGAGTATCGTGAAGTCGCGAAGCTCTATCGATTACAAGGTTTCACTTAAAATAATTTCGACAAATCACCACATTCCGGAGATTTGAGCTCTTTAGAAGCTTCATAATTCTTCCTTGTTTCGTAGGAGCCCCAAAGAAGATTGCCTTTGAAGAAACGGCAATATATAAGCCTGGTTTATACGCGAGCGTTTGTTGAGTTTCGTTTTTACACGCGTCGAGTAGCCCATCTGTGGCAAATTTAAGCTCAGTAGCGCAAAATTACAACTCGAAATTGCAACCTTTTCAACTTACATTTCTAACTGCGACGGAAAATTGTTCCTCTACTTCGTCATCGTCTTCCAAATTACCCAAGATCGACTCAAAATCTTCTCCCCACACAAACAGATCGTCTACACCGTCCACCATCTTGAATGAACTTGTGCACGGTCAGAGTCACGTGACGAGTCTGTTCAACATCGCCGACCGCGCTATTGTTTAACCCTTTGATGTTTACCGGGTTTCATAACCAGTCTCCTCTACTTACTATGATTTAGTCCAGCAAAAGAGCGGCGTCTGAATCAGTTCGGTTCGATCGCTTTAATAAGGTGCGGCAAACATCGTCAAGTTCGACAAGGTCTGTCAGATTATTCGACATTGTAGCGGCAGCTGATTCAGACGTCGCTCTTCTCATGTGCCGAACTTAATACATTTCACATATACCTTACTTGTATTAAAATTCGCGCAGTACTAGAATTCCCGCACAATGTAAGTGCGCGAAATTATATACTGCGCCAAATATAATCCGCGCGAAAAGGTTTTAAATGAAATGTTAACTTTATTGACAACTTAAGAATTTAGAATTACACAATGCACTACGAAATACTAATACATATGGTAATATTACAACAGTTAACAGTATCACTGGATACTAAAGAGTTTTTCAGTGAGAATTAGAGGTTGGTGTTTAAAAAGGCAAGTTATCCGTTCTGTTTATGCGTACACAGATTACCATCAAAGATTAGAAATAAAAAATGACTTCATCATCATCTTCTTCAACCTGAGAAATTTCTGTCGGGATTCTTGTTTTTGTCGCTGTTGTTGATTTCACCTGACTGAACAGACCATGCGACATTCTTCTGTAGTCAAACAAACAAAAAAAATTGCGTGAAAAAATGTGCCGGCAGCGGGCGGTGAAAAACTTGCTTTAGGTTTACGCGAATTCTGTTCTATTCTTTAATTGTGTAATGACAAAAAGGTTAACTGCATCTGTTGACTCTAGTAAAGAAACCGAACAAGAAAAATGTCCTGCGCGAATTTAAAGCTGCGCGAATAAGTCCTCTATAAGGTGCGCGAAATTAAATCGTGCGAAATCAAAACTGAGCGAAAATGAGTACCACGCGAATTTTAATACAAGTCAGGTATTACATTAATGATATCTCTAGTTTGTAGCTAAGTGTCATGCGCGAACAAGATGGTGGGGAGAGAAACAGGCATGTGTTCCTCTTGTTTTAAAGAAACAAAATATCATTCCATATTTAACATGCAAAGAACCATTCTGTATGCCGTGTACCGTGTTTGAATATAACGAAGATGTCCTTGGTTGGAGAGCGAAGGCTTCAGTGGCGTATTGTCAGAGAAGTGGAAACCACCGGAACAAGCAGTGATGGATCCAGTTGGAATCAAGGAAACGTTCATAATTCTGCGAAACGTCAAGAACGGATGTCTGTTAGTCTACATTCAGGGGATATGGGGTCTTCATTTATTGTCTGCCGTTTCAGGTCATGGCTGATTCCGCTCAGAATGAAATTAACGATATCCTTCGAAATCCTAAGAGTTCTTTTAAATCTTTCATCGGTATAGGTGCTCCACACTGTTTCCCTCCAGCCGTTGTTTCTCGGCAAACAGCGGCAAGATCGTCGATGAACTCTATCGGTAACCATAGATAACTTACGTGAGCGCAATAATAGCCCGACCAAGGGGAAAAAATAGAATTATCTGCCTCCTTCGTGATGCAACATATATGGGAGCACTTTCTGAAGACATCCTTCTGCGCTGGTTTCTCTTAGAAAGCGCCCTAATGAAATTACTAATTTTATAATATGCACCAGTTAATTCTTAAGTCGTCTGACTATATTTTCATCACGCTGTGCTTTTCCAACAGATCGCAGCTGTACCCTTCCTTTGGGAATGGAAAGCGGATATCTCCCAGACAGTGCTTTATCAGCATCGTCCTCTTACAGCGCTAACGAAATCCCTCAGTTTTCCCGCCTTAATAAGATCCCAGCTAAGGGTAAGGCTGGGGCCTGGTGCGCTAAAAGTAACAATCACCACCAATGGCTGCAAGTTTTTTTTGGACGTGAGACCACAGTGACTAAGGTGGCGATTCAAGGGAGGTATGATTGTTGCAGTCAAAGGGTGACAAGCTTCAAATTGTCTTACAGTTCAGATGGAATTCACTGGGCCTGGTACCGACTCTCTGATGGACAAATCCAGGTTAATGTTTTTTTACTTTACAATTTCATAAGACTGAAAGGTCACATAAAAGGCCGAAAAGGAAAGATTAGGTATCTATATTTTTTTATATTACCTCGTATCACCAACTTTATTTTTTTTATTTTTCTCATATGTTTTATGTGGGCAAGAAACATAATTTGCTAACGTTGCCAAGTTATCAAAATCACAGAGGTTTAGCATACGTATTCCTTTCACGATCTACTCTTTAAATTTGAAAACTTACAAAAAGTTTTAAAAAACATCATCTGAGTTGTGCACTATAATGATATTGAGGTGAGAAATCAGTTAATTTTCATCGCCAGGTATTTGGAGGAAATGCAGATGGAAACACTCCAGTGTACAACTTCCTCCATCCTCATATCGAAGCCATATATGTACGGTTCCATCCGTGGACTTGGCACAATCATATTTCCATGAGAGCAGAGGTTTACGGATGCAACGGTAATACACCTCATCTTGAGGCAATTAATTCCAAGTCCTGCATTTTTTAAGATACAAAGAAGATATAAAACGTTGTTATGAGAGTAGTGAAGTTTTTATTATCTTGGACCAGTAACGTTTTTTCAGTTTTTTCTTCTCAGTTAGTTTGATTATTTTCGATTTTCTCTCATTTTAGAATTTTTTTCTCTCTACGCATTTTCTACATTCATATACCTATGCTCTGCAGCACACTTCAACCTTAGGGCTCTGAAGAAACTTCTTGTCTATGGACATCACAGCCGAAAAAGTTTTTGAGCTGTATAGTAATCATGAAAATCTAAATGATAAGCATACGGACTGTGTTTTGGGATATCAGCTGCAAGGCTCGTAAACATTACACATCTATGGAACAATTCTTGTGTCACTACCAGTCCAAAAAACTTCCTTCTCATTTTGATTTAATCGAAGTGAGAAAAGAAATAAAGAAAAACTGATTGTGGCTTAGTTGATATTGACCATAGCTTTCGAAAAAGTTTTCTTCCCATTATTCCCCTTTTGTCTTTTTACGACGTATTCAAGCTTATCACTGCCAGATGTCGCTTGGAATGGAAGATGGCCGCATCAAAGACAGTGCATTGTCCGCCTCGTCATCCTACAGCGCATATCATGTCGCCAAATTGGGCCGATTAAACCTTGTGCCACCATCTGGTTATGCCGGAGCCTGGTGTGTAAAGACCAGAGATACCCACCAATGGATCCAAGTTGATCTTGGCAGACCATCTACTGTTACCAAAGTCGCCACACAAGGGAGACAAGACTGCTGTGATCAATGGGTGACAAGCTATGCTGTTTCCTACAGTCTTGTGAGCCCCTATTGGGTCTACTACATGAGCCATGGGAAAAAGATGGTAAATCTTGAAGAAATCCTGTTTTACTAAAGCCACATACATTTTGAATGTGTTTTATAGTAATTCGGGTCTACTTTGGTTTACGTTTACTCATCTGAATGATTTAGAAAAATGGCGCCAACAATTTATCCAATCAGAAGTAACCCTACATCCAGTAGCGACTCGTTCATTCACCTTTTTTCCTCGCTTCAGAGATTGTTTTGGTTTTACTGAGAGTTCTGATAGGCTCTTAGAGATATTTTTCTTAGCTCAAATTGGCTATTCCACTCTTAATCGATAAAGATTCTCCAACCATCCGATGGATTTCGTGAGTTGCGACGAGTGGCTGATGTTCAACAAATTTTATTTCAGGTATTTCCTGGAAATTTCGATCGCCATTCCATTGTTACTCATGAGTTTGTGCCGGCATTCCACGCACGTCGTGTCAAAATCCATCCACTATCCTACCACAAATGGATAAGCATGCGCATTGAGTTATATGGCTGTCCCATAAAGGTAAAACTGGAACAACACTTTTCATTTCCCAAGAAATTCTAGTCATCTTTAACTTCCATACATTTTTCTTTCGAACAGGAATCGTCATCTTTTGTTAGGATGATGATTAAGTTTTTTTTTAATTTTGTTGTCCACTTAGGGAATCTAAAGATGACTCGTCGTTTAAAGATGAAAACAAGCAGACAAGAAAATGGTCTGGTGACTAAAGACAGCCTTTTCCTTCAGGAAAACAGTTTACCGTTACTTTTTCATTAAACATTGATTAAAAAGACTTGTTTGTGACTGCTTGGATTTTTTTTCCCATCTTCATGGAACAACTTTTATCGGTATTCTTACTTTTATCACAATCTTCATCATTATTACTTTTCTGGAAGGGAAGTACCAAGTGTCCATTGAAAGTTGGACCCGGCGGGGGCGATATTTTACCACAACAAATCATTTTGTTGGTAAGGTAGATTGGCAGAGTTATTTTTGTCCAGTGAGTGTCCTTGACTTAAGCCAGGAGCCACTGACAAAAGATTTCGGTTCACCACAGCTATATAATAAAAAAGCTCCGCATTTCATCTGAAATATTTGCGTAGAAGGATCGAGACACCTTATTATCAGCATTCACTTCCCGTATACTGACCAGAGTGACGAGAAGATACTGGCACTTCAAACTGCGATGGTACCAAAGCATAGAGTGGGAAGATAAGTTAGTTAGCAACAGCCTTACAAACGTAATTTTTGGCATTAACAAGGCCCAAACAGAAAATAAAGTGCTCAGGGCAGGTTCTAAAAACTACAACAAGTTCCTTTCAAATCACATCATGATCTAACTCTCCGTCGGTAACTTTTATTCATAGACTGGTACATTTTTTTACCTAATAATTCACTAATGCGATATTTGGAACCTGACTTTCATTGGCATGATAAAACACAATGACTGATAATGTTCGTATATAACAATATACCACTTATCAAATATCCATAATTATAACAATCGAGCATGTTGAAAAAAGGTGTTCTTTTTTTTTGTTTACCTTAAGGAAATCTGGAATGCGTTGATCTCACACAACTCTGCTGAGAAACACAGCATTGAATTATTGTTTGATTTATCAGACTAGTTTTATAAACACACTAGCTAAGATCATTAAATCCTCATAAAAATGCAGAAGAAAACATTTCATATAATTCACGAATTACCTTGAAAAGGATGGTATCAAGGCAATGGTAAAAGCAAAAGAGCAGTTTAACTTGCTTTAATAATCTCTACTTTCATATATTTTCACTGTTTTGCCCTAGAATTTCCTGATGATATTTATATTAAAAAAGCACGCTTGTAAAACTACCTCAAAGCGTGTGAAAGTGATACCTTTAAACTACGTAAATTTTACCTCAAAGTGGTGTTTTGCGTCGAATTTGCATCATTTATGCTGTGTTAAAGATGTACAGTCGTTCTTCATTATTTTCTAAGGCTTTGCCTTCCAAGAAGAAGCGGCATAAGAATACAATTAATATTGCTATGTGGTTGTAGTTCAAATTATTTGCGAGGTTTCTAGAGTGTTGGTGCCCATAAACATATATCATCCATCTTTACTGTTTTAATTGCTTCAGTGCAAGTTTTTCGACAAACCCAAGTTGTCATTCAGGTTGCGATGTTTCGATTTAGCAATTTCATTCTGGTTCTCGTTTTATTTGGAGTTTCTCTCGAAGCGAAAAACTTTCTGGTGAGTATTCTGGCATTATTACAAAAAAAAGTCTCGGTGCGGACTGCTTATATTATTTCCAAACTAGGTGGCTGCAACTCATTTCATCGCTGCGATAGCCTCAAAAATTTAAGGGAGAGTGTTACCACTTTTAAATTTCCCAACCAAAGGAAGAGCTTGTCTACCGGGGCCAATCATAAAACTATCACGATAAAACTTGATTGGCCGAAACTTACAAAAAAGGTTTTTCTACTATCTAAAGAGTGACGGCGAAGTAAGGCTCGTATTGAGGCCGATCATGATATTCAACCGTGCAAATCAATTTGTCTCAGTTCTCTCCCAAGTTGGACAATAAAGCGAAAGTAACGTCGAAACAGAGATAAATTTTTGATTGAATATCAAAGAGATGTTGGCCATGATCTACTGGCCAAGGGAATTTCAAACATCAGGTGATTTGCGTCTCAGCACGGTCCAAAATGCCACAAAGCTGTAGCCAATATCTAGCAGCAGCCATCATAA
Source organism: Stylophora pistillata (assembly GCF_964205215.1). Classification (NCBI taxonomy): domain Eukaryota; kingdom Metazoa; phylum Cnidaria; class Anthozoa; order Scleractinia; family Pocilloporidae; genus Stylophora; species Stylophora pistillata. Next base: position 42,402,316 of record NC_142521.1, read on the forward strand.
GCTGTGGTTTGAGTATTCTAGCAGGTCTCTCTAGGACTAAGTATATGAAAACAAAATTTTCGAAACAAGCAGGTTAGCTTGATAAACAGCCATTGACTTGAAGTTTAAGAGGCGTTGTTTTCACACCCTTCCCTTTCGTTAAGAAAAGTACGAACAACTTTTACTGCTAGAGATGTTTATAAGCATCTTCGGATCTTATTCCCAAATACTCTCAAATAACTTTTACTAGTATTCTTGAGTTGTCTTGTAGTCAATCAAACATGACGAAGGCGAGTGGCCATCATCGATCTAAAGATGTAACTGTCTTGATGGTGAGAATCAAAGAAATTGAATTTAATAGTTTCTAAACCTGGTTTACATAGTGAATGGCCAGAAAAGAAATTAACGGTCAGATCTTAATTAGAATAGAAGGTTTCAATGATTAGGCAAATAATTCTCTAGAATACAAATGTGATGTTTCCCATCTTTTTTAACCAGACTTCCGATGCCAAAGAAAACAAAGCTTCCGGAAAATCTCTGATGAAAAGAAGCACTGGACGCAGTCACTCGGCCACGTCAACTTTGGGTAGATACAAATTCCTTCGCTCGTATTCACAGGCATTATCATCTAAAGTTATCAATGACTGTTTGACTACATAGTTTTTTAACACGATTATTACGCACATCAAAATAAAAAATTACGATCTTCATTTATGGAGCAATCTGAACAACTTATTAAAGTGACAAAATCAATTTTAGTGCCTCTAAATTTTGCTAAGTTATAATTATAGCATTACTACTGTTCAATTTATTAAGGCGTAAAACTCACTAGATGTCTGACTGTCTTGACAGTAAAAAGCAAACAAACAGGGCTGACGGGCTGGATAATTAGAATAGAAATTTAAAATCAGATCTAAGAATAAAATATTCTTCCAAGAAAATAACTTTTATAACTTTTATAAAATGAAAATGTTAAACCAGGTTTCCAAAGCCGAAGAAGACAAAGCTCATGAAGCATCTCTCCCGAAAAGAAGCATTAGACACAGTCACGTGGCAGGGTCAATTCGGGGTAGGTACAACTTACCTTGTATTATTGAGCAGTGAACAATCACAAATATTTAGAAATTCTGCACTGCAGAAATTGCCTTTGTCGCTGCGCGACTCGGGCAATTTCAGCAACTTCCGAAAACACGCATGATATTAATCCTTAATTTTACTCGGCCCCATGCGATTACCTATACTAATTGGTTATATGACTCCAAATCGATCAGGGCTGATTAATCACTCGATAGATTTCGTGAGTAGCAGTAAGTGAGTTTAAATTCACATAAATATTTTAAAATGTGTTTTGAATACGAATGTGTGTAGCTGATAATTAGCACAGTTTTCCTACAGGTATTTCGTGGAAATTATGATCACGACTCCATTGTTACCCATGAGTTTGTTCCGCCATTCCACGCTCGCTGTGTCAAAATCTATCCATTGTCCTACCACAGATGGCTATGCATGCGCATTGAGTTGTATGGCTGTCTCATATAAAGGTAAGACTTAAAACAACAGAGGGATCCCATCAAAAGAGAAAATTATTCCTTCGTGTTCTTTCCAAGAAAATGGTAAAATTTAAACATTGAGTGGGTACAAATCTTAAGAATCTGTATAGCATAAACCCTTTCCAATGCTACGAGGAAAATTTGCTTCTGTGTTTGTCTTGAGCATGTAACCCTGAAACCCACTCAAGTGAGAGTTGGATGAATGTTAAAGAGAGGGGAACAAAATTGTCTACGATTTACTACCTTTGAGACATTTTTTACCCAGAAATCCCAATCTTCTTTGGCTCCTATGGCCAAAGTCTGCCCAGGGTTTTACACTTTCTTTTGGAACAGGAATTTCCACGTTTTGTTTGTTATGACGACCAATTCGTCTTTTTTGTTATCGATCTGTTTAGAGAATCTAAAGATGGCTCATCTTTTAGATGGAAACAAGCCGATAAGTAGCAACAGCCATTGGTAATTAAAGGGAGGCTTTCCCTTTCAGGGAAATACTTAGTTTACAGTTATCTTTGTACTTAGCATTCATTAAACAGGCTTGCTTGTAGCTGCTGTCTCTTTTTGTCTCCATCTTCTTAGTACTACTTTTGTTAGCGTTCTTACTCTCAGAAAAATCTTCATCACCATTATCATTTCAGGACGGGAAGTATCAAATGAAAATTGTATTGGGGCGATATTTTGCATTAAGACGTCATTTTTAGCTAAGGTAAACTGGCAATGATAGCTCTATTCAGTGCACGACGAAAATTTTCTCGGTTTTCCCTTTATAAAAATGACCAGTAAAAGATAACTAAGCCGATAGAAACCTTGTGAACGTCCTTTCAAATTGTTGTTGTAATTTAACTCTTAGTCTGTTTCTTGCCCCGAAAGAAACAATCTCCTATCTGTCGTGAGACAATTTCACCTTGACTCAGCCCGTAGGTCAGTCTCTTTTCGCTACAATTTCCCGCCAATGCAGCAGCGCATTCTCTTTGAATATTAGTAACTTTGTCCCTCTCATGTCGGTACTGAGGCAAAATTCTAAATTCTCCGCTACATTTCTTAGAACTTTACGTTTTACTCTTCTTTTAACTGACAAAGCCTACGCGCGCGCATTTAGGTGGAAACGTTTCTCAGATATCTATTCTACTTTAGTGTGATAATATCACCTGATTAACGAGAGTGAAATATATCAATTTCGATATTATGATAGTATCATTATCATTTTCATATCACTGCAATTTTCATAATTACTTCTTATCAAGTGTCATTAAGTTTTCAAACAGAACTTAAAAAATCAAACGAAGTAGGCTGTGTTTAAGTTACATTTATTAGGGTCTTCCCATCAACCCGTAATTCAATTACAAGACCAAATTAAATCGCTGCAACCATGTAACCATACGGAAAAATATACCATGTCAGGCATGAGGATATCTATGAGAGTAAAGAAATAAAAGGACTTATGTTAGAAAAGATATACTTTATTCGCTCGTAATACCAACCCCTGCATGCTGCGGACTCATTCCTTCGCTCTGATGAGAGGCTAACGCTCGAAACGCCAGCTCTACGATGGCCATTTCACGATATCGACTCAATCGTTATGCATATTATCATATATTCTCTTTATGCACACGTGAATTACACGACGAGGAGTTGTGTTGAAGTTTCCAAGGATCTAGAGTGGGGCTCGGTGAAGGGCTAAACACATTATTCTCGAGCCCTACAAACAACTTTGATTCAATAAATAGATGTTAACCCCCCCTCTCCCCCTCTGATAGGAAACTCAATAAGAGATATAGTCGCTCACCTAGGTGGGGGCTTCACCAATTGGTTACTCAGCTTGCACGTTGATTATAACTTGCTTGGTGACTGCCTCGTGTTTATTGGTGACTATACACTCGTACGTACCAGAGTCGGCCACTACAACCTTAGATATAGTGTACCTCACACCAGACAGCTTGTTGTCCGGGTCAAGAATGTTTTGGATGACAAGACGGTCCGGGGATGGAAGGGAGCCTGTAAGAATCATAGAAGTGGAAGGACATTAGCTTGTCAGAAACCAAGAGGTAAGCATGAGATTAAAAAAAAAAAAAGAAAACCTCGACTGAGATATTAGCATCCGTCCCCATTTTACTTCCAATCTAAATGTATCACTTTCTAATTGAAACAAGAGAGATCTTCCAGTGTGCACATAACTTAGGGTCATCACTGAAAGGCACATTTATTGACAGACCCTCAAAAAGCGGACGTTTCTTAAGTTGCCTTATCGCGGAGCTCCCGTCATGAAATTGCTTTCAAATTTTCCAGAATTGCTTTTGAAATTTTCCAGGCTGCTCATCACGCATGGAATCACAAACGGTGTCGGGCTTTACGGAATTTGAAAGATATTAACGTAGCGCTCATATATGTCACACTCAAGGAAAGCTAATCTAATTGCCAGCTTCAAACTTAATTTTCTTAAGGACCAATTAGAACATCAAAAACCTCATTATTGGCCTAACTTTTCCTGTAACTATTATAAAGTTCAGTTTTTGTGAGCTAGCATGGTTAGTTTGTCGTTTGAATTTTTAGTTTTCTGGAACATTTTTAAAAGCGACACGCGCAGGAACACTTCCAAGAAACAGCCCTAAAGGTTTATAGGCAAAGGATTGTCAGTTAATTTGATGGACTATGTGCACAGAGCTAAGCAGGAAGACTTACCTCCCACTTTAGACCACGTGACTGTAGGTGCCGGGACACCAGAAATAAGGCACTCGAGTGAAATGGTCGAGTTTTCGTATGCGGTGTGATCCGAGGTCGGGATAGTTTCTGTGATGCGAACTGGCGCTGGCATAAAAAAAGACGTTTCCAAGAATAGAGCTTTGACTAAATACTACAAATTTGCAATCCAAAGACTTGAGTTAAGAGTTGTCAAATTAGTTTTTGGAGGTGCAAGATTTTTGTTGATAGCAATTTACATTAAAAGTGCAACCGGGGGTTTTTTAGTGTAAAACAAGTTTTACCATTTCCACGTTAAGTCGTACCGTTACAGAAGAAATCAGAACCTTTTTTGGGATGGTTTTTAAGATTTTATACTTATCAGGCTATTAAGGTCGCGGAGGCGATAAAATAATTTATCTTAATTAACCCCACCTAGTCAATGAAAGACATTTCAGAAAAAAATGTACTCACACGTGCAGTCTTCAAGTGAAGTACTTCCGGCGCTTGCTGTATTTGTGCCCATTGGGCATGCGTGGCACATAGTTTGCTGATCGTTATCCTGGTATGTTCCCATTGGGCATTCCACACAGGGCGTGATCCCATGATTAGTAGAATAGTAACCAGGCCGGCAGATCACTGACGAAAAAGCCAGGTTAATTTAATGGAATTAGGAGATATAAGTCCTTCAAGAAACAAACTAAAAATTTCTTTAACAAGCAATTCTTGAAAAACTGATTTATATTAGCAAAAACATTAACCCCTCGGCACATAAGGAAGGGAATTTCAACCCAAGGTTACTTTCTGAATACAACAATCTGTATACTCGAATCCCAATCGTTAAAGGATGAAAAAAAATATTCACATTAAGAAGTTTGGTGGTGCATGTCTCGTTAAGTCACCCGACCGATTATTCAAAAGCAACTTCAGTTTCTCCTAATGACTCTTCACCGGAATTCAGAGTTTTTCTTACGTTTGCAATCCACACTTGATTTGGATCCAGTGATAACGTTTGAATAATTCTTTGGACATGGCTGACATTCTGTCATTCCTTCCTGATCCTGATAAAACCCAGGGATGCAGTCTATACAAGTGTTGCTTCCGCTGTCTCCATATGTCCCAGGAGGGCAATTCACTGGCGGCAAAAGACGAAAATTTATAAATACCAAGATGCAAGATTTATCATGTCTCGCAGTTGTTATTGCAAAATGTATCATTTGACATACAAAGTACAGGTTAATTTTACGCAGAATAGTGAGACTGATTTCAATTCACAATACCTCGAGTTGGTAACCAGTCAGATGACGATTCTTTTTGGCCACTTTCTAGTAAAGCGTTCTAGAGAGTAACTTTTAGCTAATGTGCTGTGGGCGTAATTTACGCCAGCTTTTTCAAACCTGTCTAGTTGTTTTTCTTTTTAACTCTAAAATTGAGGGTAAATCGAAGGGGAATCCAAAGCACAATTTCCTACTCCTCAAATTCGGGAATTTTCTGTTTTCTAGGAATCTGGGCACATTTTCACTTCAGCTGTCGTCCCTTTTAGTCGTGGATACGCGAAGCGTACAAACGACTATTAGAATGGGGCAGAATGTGCAAATGTATCACTCACTCAGATGTAAACAAATCGATATGTCGACGGCAGATCAATATTGATAGTGACCTTCCGAAATTATACAGGAACGCCTCTATCACATTTCCGAAGTAATGTTGTGACGTTGAAATTTAACTCAACCTTTCTTCGAAGGAGTTTCGATGTTAATTGAAATACTTTTCGCAGTTAGCACATGTGTAACCGAATTAAAGCTCTTTGAAAGACTAAAGGTGTAACCATGAGTAAAGACGCTTAATACAATCGCTTTTACGCGATCATCTTTCGCCATCATTTGCATTATTGTGGAATATTCGTCGCTGTTCCCGGGTTTGTTTTGTTTTTAACAAGGCATCCAGGTCATAGTCGTTCTTAAATATAATTATTTATGACATTATTGAAATCAAACTTTAGGACTTCAAGCGAGGTCTAACTAATTTGACGATTTCATGGCCCGGTAAATGTTATGAGTGAGCAATAATAATAATAATAATAATAATAATTTACATTTCTAAAGCGCTAAAATTATAAAATATTCTAAAGCGCTTTACAACATTATTAACTACAAATATTAAAATGATAAACGATAACAATATGTCCGAAAAGTATTGAGGATTTTGTGTCATATCGTCGTATTTTTAGAATTTTTAAACTAACGCTATGCAATTTTCTGGCCGTAAAGTTAACTTGAATAAACAACGATCATGTAACCACGATGAATTCCACTGCGTGCGCTTTGTACAGGTGAGAAATTCGCGCGTTTTCCGTTCATAACAGCAAATCAAGAACTGCTTCAAATAAAGCTTTTGTCCTGAAATATTTCTTGTTCGCTTTCTTCTTGCTTTTCATTGAAAATTCCATGTAAAGGCCCGTGCAAACGCTCGCAACATGGTTGGCCAACAACACTCAACAAGAGATCTCTTCACGCGCGATCAAATTTGCATATTCACTGAAATCTGATCCACGTGCCTATTAGCACAGTTGCAAAAATATTTGGCGATTTTTGTCTTTCCTCTTGATTTTAGAGTAAAAACTTAATATGCACCGATAACTTTTCATTGAAAAAAAGTTATTTAGGACGTGCGTGACAAACAATAGAATCTGTGTATAATACGCACCGCGATTTTGATGGTTATTGTTGTAGGAAAAAAGTGCGCATTATAGAGTGTTTGCACCTACGTCACAGCTACGTCACAAAATTGTACTGTCCGCCATTATGGGGGAGTAAAGAGGCGTGCAGTAACACAGTTTACTACTATATCTTCCAACGTTTTTCTCAATTTATTGCATTATGCCGAAATTTTGCTTGGTTTTAAACTGTTCCCACGACACGTCTAAGCGAAAAGATCTTTCCTTTTGTCGAGTGCCCAAAATCGTAACGAGGCAAGGCGAAGAAACGGAGATTTTGTCAACGGAACGTAGGCGAAGGTGGCTGACCGCCATAAGCCGTGACGACCTTACGGACAAAATTCTTGAAAATGATCGTGTTTGCGGCGAACATTTTCATTCTGGAATAGCTGCTCCTCTGTGGGATAAGTGGAACGTCGATTGGGTACCATCGCTTAAGCTTGGACACGAGAAACTAAAGGTTAGCGAAGCATCAGTTCAGCAAAGTCAGGAAAGAGTCAGACGAGCCACAGAACGTACAAAGCGCATGGTCGAGAAAGACTCTGAAAATTCTCAGATAAGTCTTGCCAAAAAGCGATTAAAGCACAACGAAGCTGGCCATAGTGTTCAAAACATATCATTCGACGTGGAAATGGCAGATATTGAGGACATTTCTGAGAACTTACCCGACAACTTGAGGCATGCTGTAACCCAAACAGAGTTGAGCTGTAACACTGTGCTCTCGCCTGAGCCCATACATCAGAACTTGCCATCTTCTGATTTTGACGAAGCTTTTTTTTCTGGAGATGATGACAAAGTTAAGTTTTACACTGGTTTGCCATCCTTTGAAATTCTGCAAACAGTCTTCTTCTTTGTTGCATCACATGTTGATAGACGACGTGGAGTTCTAACTAAGTTTCAAGAGTTTTGTATGGTGTTAGTGAAGCTAAGACTTTCTGTCCCACACCTTGATCTTGCATATCGTCTAAAGATCTCGACGTCTTCTGTCTCTCGTATTTTAGTTACTTGGATAACTGTAATGGATATTCGATTAACTCCAATTATTAAATGGCCTAGTCGTGATGAGTTGTACAAGACCATGCCTAGATGTTTTTTGGATGCGTTCGGTCGTAAAACTACAGTTATTATTGATTGTTTTGAAATTTTCATCGATTGGCCATCCAACCTTCTTGCAAGAGCTCAGACCTTTTCAAATTATAAACACCACAACACTGTCAAAGTTTTAATTGGAGTTACACCACAAGGGACAATTTGTTTTGTGAGTGAGGCTTGGGGAGGAAGAACATCAGACAAGTTTTTGACTGAGAAGTGTGGAATTCTTGAGAAACTTTTGCCAGGTGATATGGTCCTTGCTGACAGAGGTTTTACTGTGCATGAAAGTATTTGGTTCCGTCATGCTGACCTGAATATTCCAGCATTTACAAAGGGAAAGGATCAACTCGATCCTGTTGATGTAGAGAAGACAAGACAGATTGCTACACTGAGAATCCACGTTGAGAGCATTATTGGGACATTGAGACAGAAGTACACCATCCTTCAACAAACTTTGCCAACAGATTATCTTGCCTGTAGATCTGGTGAATCTGTACCTCTCATTGACAGGATGTTAAGAGTTTGCTCAGCTCTTGTCAATCTTTGCCCACCTACCATCCCATTTGACTGATGGGGCATTCAACATTGAATGGATTGTACTTATTAACTATTGATGAAATATTATTATGATTTTTTTTCATTTGCATTTTTTTCATAAGTTTATTCACAAACATTTGGGTTTTAACCCATTTTCCATGTTGATGCCATGCATTCATTCTTTACATTGTTGATAACACTTATAAATACTCGGTGATAAACAGTGTGGAGTTTGAATGCCTTGCTCTCAGGCAAGAACTGCTTCATGCTTCATGAAGCAATAAAATGTCACATAACCAACTGTTTAACCTCAGGAAAGGGAGTAATCAGTCCACTCTTTAAGCATGTTAATAGATGAGATCTCATTTGATTTACATCAAAGTTTGGGATATCTTTGTCCAGATTGTAAGAAAGTGCTGTTGCACTGAGCCATTGCAAAAACACCACAGTCAGAATCATTTGATTGTTGTTGCACAGGTACAACAGATATATCTTTGAAATCTTCACCAATTAAGTTCTGAACTTGCTGTTCCAGATCATTAAAAATAACATCATGAAAAAGACTGTCATACAAATTCACAAATCCTTTTTCACATCCAATTGAGCTTTCACATACCCAATGATTGCCCCCAGTGTGCAATATCTGAACAAAATCCCCATCAACTTTTTCAAATTTAAATATATTCCAAGACTTGTATGCTGAAATCCTTGTATAGCTGGATTGACTGTTTTCAAAAGTGATTGGGCATACTGTATAATACTATTTTCAAGCCACCCATTAGGTGATTCAATCACATCAAAGTCATGTGCAGATAGTTCAGCAATTATCCCATATTTCTCAACATCAACATGGTAAGTTTCACCCAAATTTATAATGTCAGAATCATCAGAAGTGTTGGAGATGGGAGAGGAAGACTCCTTGGATAGTTTTGAGCTTTTCATAGCAACAACACTTTGCAATTTACACTCATTACATAACCAGGACAATTTGTAATTGTTTGGACGACGCTTGTAGGATAAACAACTGAAATGGAAGAATTTGCCGCTAGGCGAAAAATTTAAGCGAAAATCTGCCCCAAAATGCTGGTTATGAAACCGTAAACCATTTGGTTGTAGGTTTGCAAGCTTTAAAGTTCTTAAACTGTTCTGTCGTATAAAAACTAGTTTGTGAAACCAAATGCAACACGAGATCAACAGCTTCAACAGCTTCAACAGTACGAAGGCATTCCCTACTTAACTTTTCGTCCGGAATCAAAAGAGGATCAACACGAACACACGAAATCTTATCAATATAACGCTTCTTTACAATACTTGCAGGTGATTTCGCATAATTAGACAAAGGAATATCATGAATAATGTTTTCTTCTGAAGCGCGTTGAGACGTCTGTTGGGCATCAGCATCCGCCATGTTGGTTCTTTACTCCCCCACAATGGCGGATGATAAAGCTGTGACGTCACGTGCAAACACTCTATAGGTGGTTTGCACGTTACGTCATTGCCGCCATGTTGGTGGACGTGAACAATAGATATCTCACTAGCTTCTTTTGTTCGTCCACCAGCATTTGTCCCTTTCACTATTTTTTCCTGTGTCTCTAGAGATTGGTTGCAAACCACCTATACACGGGTTAATATGGTATCGCTAAAATGAGTAACCGGAAAAGTAATAGGGGAAAGCGAAGCGTTGTTTTCGTGACTGATCAATCGTTTACTTTTCTGATGGTTTTAACTCTCATCTGTTTGGGACTACGCAGACATTAATTTGTGAAAATCATTGTGTGTACACCCATGAACGTTAACGGTAATGAAGTTGAAGGAACAGTTTTGGTCTAAGTCCACTTTTTTGTCAACAAAATGAAAATATACTCATATCGGTTTAAAAGGTGAAGAGTTCGTAACACACAGAAAAGCTGTCTTTTTTTTTATATACGATGGCTTGAAATTCTATTTGAGAACGATCGTGGTCGCTTTTTTTAAAAACATATTCAGTGGCCACTTTGTTAAAAATAAAGTATGCGAAGAAACGGTCAAGGAATATTCCAATATAGTGCAAATGATCATGAAAGTGATTGCTAAAAGGCGATTGCGTGACACTCGGTAAGTTGTAAGATGACATATGTTATCATGTATCAAACGAAATAACAGTTTTCAAAATTTTGCAGTCTGCATTCTGTACCCAATCTGCAGTCTGCAGTCTGCATTTTGTACCTAGTCTTCATTTTGTACCCGGTTTGCAGTCTGTACTTTGTACGGAACGATAGCTAAAATGTAAACTCTGACCATTCACCCAACATCACCCCAGCAGTTCAAAGTAATACCAAGTAGTTTCAACTGTATCCGGGAGTCACCCATGGAATTTAATTATCTTCAAAACTCATTCAAACGCAATGTATCCACGACTTATTCACAGTTTCCTTGGATTTTTCATTCTCTTTCATGCGAATATTTGAATTAACCAAAACTAAGTGTATTCGTCATCATTAAGGACTATGACATTTACGATTCTGAGAGCTACGGACTCAACATAAATGATATGATAACCATCAAAAATTCGATCGTCTATATTTAGATGTGTATATTGGTGCCACATTTTACTCACAGCAAATGCTCTCTACTTTAATGGAACCTTCTTTACATGCTGAACCAGCGTACTGCACATAAGCTGAAATACAATGTTAATAGTAAAATTTTATTTTAATTGCTTTGAAAAGCAAAAATAATAACTTTCTCGTTGATTTTAATTTTGCACTCTGTACTCGTCTTAAAAAGACTACATTACGATACTAGGAAAAAAGTATCATATTGGTCGTTTTCTGAATAAAATTTTATCAAAATGTGAACTTAAATTTCAAGAAATCTGGCGAGTAAGCATGTTGGAACGGCTCAGAGGGCTCAACCGCCTAAATATCAACAAATCATACATACATAGGTTAATTGACCACTCCCCATAGGGGCTTTTCAGGGCCAATGCCGAGTAACACCCACCCATCCCACCCAGGGGAGGACATCCACCACACAATAATCTCGTGCGTGGGAAATTAACGTCTCCTACCCCTAACCCTGCAGGAGACGGGTCCTACGGTTTATTCGTCCTTATCCGAGAAGACTAGAATATCTATCCATTTCTTGATAGAAAGGTAGTAAATTCTCCTCACTTATTTTAAGGCCATGAGTCGGCCGGGGCAATTAGCCACAAACTATCACACACACACACACACACACACACACACACACACACACACACACACACACACTCACACACACACTCACTCACTCACAAAATAAATAAATAACACACACAAAAAAAAAAGAATCACTTGTCAACCAGCACGATCCTTCTATTGAGGATCGCACAGGTTATAAAACTGATGATAAGACTTTTAGATAAAAACGAAAGTCTTAGTCATCAGACATGCGCACTGTAACCCTTCTGTAGACAAATATCATTCCGTTTCTTTATGGATGTCTTCTTCGTCAACAAATCTTATCTCTCACTTTTTTCGATTTTCTTGCAACACTAAGAACATAATATTGAGGTCGCCTTTGTCTCAGCTAGCGGACTTTTTCTCGGAAACATTAGTAACTTTGACGGATTAACACGAGCTAGACGAGGAGCTTCCCTATTTCCACCTAATTTTTACGCGCATTAATTCTTTAGGTAAACTTACCCATGCAATCAGGCGCCCTAGTTAATATAGAAACACCATCATCCAGAGACAACCATTTGTTATCTTGGCAGCGGTATCTAGGATTTTGGAACATTCCTGGAATACCTGGGGGAGACGGGTTAAAGAAGTACCCTTGATTGCATCTGAGAATCAGATTTATACCAAGCTTTGTCGCTGTACCTTGCTTTGGATTAGCAATTGTTTTGCAAGTTGAACCTTTAAGAGAAAAAGCGTAAAATCATAAATTTCACAATCGTAAAAACGTTTGGGGTCATTCACCGAGAAGCTTGCACTTTGAAGGAAATATGGTCGTTTTTTTCCAACTTGTATCTCGATTTCTTGGAATTGATTTATAATTGATTTAATTTTAGTTTATTAGCCTCGCCGATAGGCAGGGACTCCGCAACAGCTTGCGCCAATTTCTGCGGGCCCATCATTCACTAATTAACTTAAATCATTAAGTAATTTGTCTTGGAAACCCTGAATGCCTGAGGCCAGAAATGGGTTAGAATGACTTGGAGAGTAAGTTATCACATCTTTTGATTGTAACAATTAACATTTACAAATCATCGTAGCTCATCATAATCATGCAAAATTTATTAGCATATTACAACCTTTCAGAAATACGTGTACTATCTTGAAATATCCACAAAAACCTCAGAAGGGTTCAGTTCTTTTCAAGAAATGAAGAAGAACATTACCACGCAATGGTTCGTAATTGGTAAAGAACATTTTGTGGTTAGGCCTTAAAATTTGCAAAATACAGAATTCGCTTCACGCTTTACTCCAAAAGAAAGGAACGTTTCTCACAACAGTCTAAGTATACAGAAAGGCATTTTCGTCCCGTAATTACCTTCCAAAGTGATGTTAAAGACACAATAAGCAATATTTCCCGTTGCGTCAGAAGCAGTGTATTGTATTCTTATGGATGTATAGGTCTCCATTTCAAACCCTGGCTTACGATTGGAAAACACACTGGTCACTTCCACATTGTCGCTGAATACTGGCTCGGTCCAACTGATCTCTTTCTGAAGAGAGTTGGTCTTTTCCTTGAAGGAAGCTGGACAACTCTCAACTGAGGGTGGGGTCACGTCTGAAGAAAAGGTGAAATAAAACTAAAAACCATGAATTAAAATAAAAAGAAGAAGCAAGCGTCGTTGAACTTGATATGTATGTTCAAAATACTATCCGGTGATCCCCAAACGAATTCCAGGTGATCATATGTGATGATCAGAGAAATTGCATTTTCCCTCAATTATATTTTATTTTTCTTTAACAAACCTACCCTTCGAACCACCCGGCAGCCTGTTTACTGTTCACGTCTATGCCGAGAGCAATCAATAAGCCAATTTAGCATATCCCCAACAAATTTTTGCTCAAGCAGCAGAAATCCTCACCATTGACAGTGACGTAAAAGCTACAGCTTATTTGACCTCCACTCTCACTCGCTCCCATCCATGTGACTCGGTGTTTACCAACAGGGAATGGATAGTTTTCATCGTAGTTGCTAGGCGACACCGTCACGTTCTCCAAATTGGTTCGAGGAAGTTGCCACTTGTAACCAAGCACCACAGTGGACTTGTCTGGATCAAGATCTTCTATTCTTTCGATTGGACAGGCGATCCATGGATTCGTGTGGACTGCAAATAAAGCAAAGAAATTAATACAAAAATGTTCACCAGACGAAATTTCGTACATGACAGGACGGAAAATGCGTGCACTGTAAGTACCGTTGTCCCATACAAAGCCTTAGAAAAGTTTTCTAAGGCTTTGTACGGGACAACGGGTGGTACTTACAGTACACGCGTTTTCCTTCCAGTCATGGTGGTATTTAAATCTTTTTTTCAATAAACGGTTTTCTAATCAAAAAATTGAGAGAGCGATCATGGAAAGGAAGGACTCACAAGCAAAAACTACAGTTCACTGAGAATTTACCTCGTGTGCACGACAATGGTGCGATTTCACTCCACGCTTTGTCAACTTGACAGTTTGTATACCTTGGACCACTCAGTTCATAACCGTCGTTGCAGTAAAAGACACACCGTATTCCATACTTGACATCTGTTGTGGAACATGAGGGTGGAATGACTCCTCCATTTTCTGGAACAGTCAGCTTGGGACAAACAACCGCTGAGGAATTAAGTGCAAAAACGATTCACTAAAAAATTCAATATAATGAATTATAGATAAAATAAAACAAGAAATTGTTGTTCGAGTTTGACTGTGGCCATGTTCTGAAATCTGTTAGTTGGTATTGGCTAATTGGAACTTTTGTAAGTACCTGTTCCTGTTTTCTTGACGAGCGTATCTCAGAGCTTGACTTAAAGCACAGACCCTGAGGGCGAAGCGCGCAAGCGGAGCCTCAATACTTAAGAAAATATTGTAAGTGTATTAAACCTACGAACATTCGGTTGTGACGCGTCTTAAAACCGTCCACTTATGCAGATGCGGGGTGTAGTAGTCTAGATCTATACTTTGTTATACCACTCATTAGAATTAAGTCCCAATCTTCCTTTTATAGCTTCCTTACAGTTGATCAAGGGCAAGTTACTTTATCTTCGTCTTGAGTAATAATATTAAAAAAGAATGGCGAAGACACAACTCTTTGAAACATGCGTTCAACAAAGGGCTTTGATTTAACGCCCCTTAAAATAGGTGTTAGTCCTTACGCTTGCAATAAGGTACACTTCCTTTCCAAAATCCATCCATTTGGCAAACCAGTGACTGATCTCCACCTACGAGGTTGTGGCCAGTAAGACATCCGTATGTACACACAGTGTTACGCCTGATATTTGCACGATTATCCGTGCAGAGATTCGGGGTGATTTGGCCACGGAATGGAGCTTCCAACGCAGGACAGTAAATCTCTGAAAAAGAAATACTTTTTGCAAATGAACAAGAAATTTTTCTCCATTTAGAGCGAGACTGAGAGTCTCCCACGCGCCCCTATGTTACAAACGGCCATTAAATGTTTGAAGCACGACAGCTGAAAATAATCTCAATTTCATGTATAACTCAAGCTGGTAACAAATAGAAAAGAACTGCAAGCGAAACACAATTTAAACAAAACAATATCACCAATAATATTTGCTTGGCGGCAAATTAAGATGCAATGTACCTTCACACGTTTTGTCGTCATCCCTCAGCCGCTCACCTACTGGGCAGGTACAGTAATATCCACCCTCAAAGTTGTGGCAGATTTCCTCACATCCACCCTTGCTTGGAGTGGCGCATTCGTCGACATCTACGGATTTAAGTACCACCATGGAATCTAATAGCAGTAGATAGCTTGATCCCCATAGAGCAAGGTGCTCCTAGTTCTTAAAATTCTCCCATCTTCTGCATTTGTTTTATCAAAATGAGATTTTGGGATATTATTTCTCAAATCTACTTTACTTAGAAATTTTGGACTCAAACTAAGAGAAAACGACGCACCTCTTCGCGCAATCATATCAACATAAACATAGTCGCTTGCGGTTTTTTGGCAGCATTTTCAAGGAATATAGTTTCTTAAGGTTATTTCACATTAAGGCCATCTTCAGTTTCACCTTCGCATCCCATTTTATCTGCTTTGAGTTTGAATCCTGCTCGACAATCACAGTTGAAGCTACCAGCAGTGTTGTTACAAATGTGTTCACACCCAGCGCTGTTGAGACTGCATTCATTGAAGTCTAAATGAATAAGAAGATAATAGACAATTGAAAGTGAACTTGAATTCTGAATGTCTTTAGTATCTTACCCCCCCCCCCCCCCACAAATACACATGCTGCTCCTGACTGTTGTGGGAAATTTAAACCATCTACATTAGTCACCCAGCTGATCCTGAAGTGGGAGTTGATAAAAGGAGCTAAAACCTTCGGGTGAACTTGAAAAGCGACGCTTCGAACGTCATGGCCAGAGAAGAAAGGGAACATAACAAAGACTTGTATGAGACTTTTTTCGGTGCACATTTTTTTTTTTAATTTTTAAAATTCTATTTAAAGGAGACAGCTGATAACAAACATTTCAGAAAACATCTGTGGGAACCTAAGAGCACTATCCCCTCAACAATAACTAACATTTGAACTAAACTTGGAGGCTAATGTAGATCTCGCATGTTGATCGGCAAGCACGTTATCATCAATGGAAAGATTGAAAAAAGCACATTATAAAAAAGCTGGTAGAAAATATTTACTTTCAAGAATCACCAGGCTTTACAAATTTTTGCGAAATTTTGTTGAAACTGGTTTCTCCCGTCAAAAATGTACCAAGAAATATATTGAGAATTCGATTTCTGAGCTCAATACATATATCTTATTAACCAAGCGCGAGGGCCGTACTGGGAGAATATCGGCCCGAGGTCTTGACAGTACGGACCTCGCTGCGCTCGGTCCGTACAAAAAAGATCGAGGGCCGATTTTTTTCCAGTACGGTCCCAAGCTAGCTTGGTTAATAAGAGATTTATTATACGACTGAAGTTCAAAGGGACACAAGTGCAGTATCATTCGGGACCATTCGGGAAAGTGCCCGGTCCAATACTGAGAGAATATTTATCGGCAATAGAGCATTTTGATTGGTTGATTTTAGTTATTGGCCCACTGACTGCCCGAGTCGTGTAATAAGCTACTGCTCACCTTCGCATACGAATTCGCTGTTCTCCTTAAGCTGGTATCCCAGTTTACATGCGCAGTGGTAGCTTCCAGGGGTATTGATACAATACCCGTGGCTGATGTCGCATCCCCCACTGTTGGTCCTGCATTCGTCTTTGTCTAAATATGAACAAAAGATAATCATCGAATTTAAAACGGCTACTGGTATATTCGCGAAGAAATGAGGTGCAATTCGAAAACCGGTACCGGTGTTGCAATATCTTTTTCAAACAACCATGTTGCTTCGCACGACCAAAGGTATTTCAATTTTTTTGTTTGTGTGATTATTTGTTTGTTTTTTTGTTTTTTGCATCAACTGTTTCATGGTACGAGGCTCTTGCAATGGCCTTATGACCATCATGCTGGACTCCAGTCAAGAACTTCTTACTCTGAACCTTAGGCAACCCATTTCGCTTTTCCTAAGCAAAAACCTTAATCCTCTCGATAAAAATAGGTGCCGGCCAAAGTTTCAGAAATTTTCGATAAGTCTGTTATCGAGGGAAAGGAAAAATGTCCGTTGTCGCTTATCGTTACGAAATCCGGGATAAGCTTTGGTGGTAAGGGCCTGTTGACTCGCGTGCAGAGCGTCCCTCGTATTTTTTTTAATTAAGTTATGCTCATGATGAACTGTCAAGCCGAAACAGAGAAAAAATATTCATGCTTCCGGCTTCTTCTTTTACATTGAAGATAGTTTTCGTGTGATTTGTTTATCAGTCTTCAATTCATTTCTTGCAGAAAAGAAGGCTTTAAATTTATTACTCAATATGGCCTGGGAAAGCATGACCATCTCAATAACTATACCAAGTGATTGATTTTTAATCAGGAAAGGAAAGCAGTGTTGCATGCGTTCTTTGTTTTTTTCAAACAGAGCATGAAATGCCTTGCCACCATAACTGGGCATTTACATGCTGCTTATCGGATTATTGCGCTTTGATCCGAAAACGTGACGATTCTTCCTCAATTTCGATATTATCCGGAAAGCTGACATAAGAAAAAAAAAAAACAAACTGATGCCTCCTTACTCACCGACACAAGTTATTCCATCGTAAGCGAGAGTGTAACCAGGCCAGCAACCACACCTGACTCGAAGATTACACAAGTTATAACAAACCTGTGAGCAGCCGCCATTATCAAGTTGACAAAGATCTGCAAAGGAGCCTACAAATGGTTGAAGACAAAACACAAGTTAATACTTATAAACTAACTTTAGTTTTCCGTCAGTCGATGGCTTGGTCAGTTCGCCTTCAGACTTCTTAACGCTCGAGTGCGTATTTCGTATAAAAATCCATCTCTTGAACAGTCCACCTGAATACTCACCAACTCGAGAGTAAACTGCAACTTCACACATGGTTAGAATTCCTTCCCCAAACATCTGCACTGACACGTATCGACCTGGGATTGGTGGATCACACTGCACCCTTAGACCTTGTCCCTGGCCCACAGTCCTCACGCGGTCACCACACGAGGGGTTCTTCAAGTTGTTTCTAATGATGCCAATCCTGACGTCAAAGTTCTTGAGTCTTTCAAAGTTGTTATATCGGTTTACAATCAGGACGTCTAAAAGAAAAGATAGAATTAGAGAAAGGCATTTTTATTCGTCTCGTCAAGAGCGTGAGAAAAAAAAAAACTTCTGATTCCTCATGAGGAATTGAATTTCAGACCTTCAGATTCCGCGCTGCGATGCTTTGTCACCGAGTCGCAATGACTCTACGATGAGACGAGCCATTACAAGGTTCAATTTTCCATCTTTCTTTCGACATGGCTGATCTTTGCAGTAAATAGGAAGTGTGTCGCATATGAAGAAACGTTTTTCTTTATTTCGTTACCTAGCTAAAAAAATTTTACGTACATACTATTTCTTACTCTGTTTGAAAAATAATTTATACAAAGTAAGCTTTACAGCTCGATATGTTTCGGTGTGAAAAATATGGCTCGAAAATGATAAAATTGGTTTCGTAAAATTTCCAGCTGCGTGAACTTTTGAAACTTTGTCTCAAAGAAAGGTAGTAAGTTTCTAAAGAAACTGTGGTGCTGCGTCGGTGGGAGAAACGGAGTAATTTGGTTTTATCAACCGTGAGTTAATAATGTAAATTGACCACCTTAAAGAGTTTCAAAGCAGACGTTTCGAACGATAGCTCTTCGTCAGAACGAATGGAACCAATTGAGAAAGACAACTGAACTATATTTTCAAATAGTTTTTAAACTGGTTTCAGTCACACACCTGTTACAATATACTCCCTTCCAAGATCCACCCTCCACCATGGATTCTGTTCTTTCTTGGTGTGAGTGCAAGATTTTTCATTATAATAGACAGAATAGTTTTCATCCACGGCTCTGCTGCTGAAACCGTTAGAATCAGTGCTTGATTGTTCCGTTGTCTTCTTGAAAGCCAGATCTGGATAAGAAATGCCTTATTAAGATGCACTGCGGTCTTGAAAGTATCAGGCCAGCTTGCTGATGTACTGCTTATTTCCCAGTTCAAAAAAATTATCACACAAATTTTTACTCAATTAAGAATCACGATCCTTTTCAGACAAATATATGATCGTTATAATATATATAGTCATATTAGTTCTAATATATATAGTCATATATATAAATGTTTGATTCCACTAACTACTTTCTTGACCCTTTGTATCATTCTATTAGAGCGCTTGGTGAACCAAAGTTTGCAATTTTACATGACAGGACGGAAAACACGTGCACTGTAAGTACCTCCCCATTGTCCCATACAAAGCCATAGAAAACTTTTCTAAGACTTTCTGTGGGACAACGGGAGGTACTTACAGTGCACATGTTTTTCCGTACTGTCATGCCAAGGATAAATGAGTTTAAGAGTTGGTTTTACTCTCAAGGTGCTGTGTAAATGAAATCCTGTTTCCCTCTTTTTTTTTCAAGATACTGTTGTTGGAAAAATATAGCTTTAAACGTACTTCTAGCGAACTTGCCACAGATGCTCAATACTGGTTCATCCGCAACTTCGAACCGCTGATCTAGTCTCGCTTTTTCAAAGTAACTGCACTTGTCAAGATGAACGTTTGGATCAGCTGCAAGTACAGAGAGAAGAAATTCCGAATGTGGAGGCGCTTTTAAAGAATAATTCAACAGAACCCTTCTTGTATAAATGATAAATGGTCAAATAAAGGAACGTTTTATAAAATGCATGATGAGAACGAAGTTAAGTAGAATCTGAAAAAGCCTAAGCTTAAGATAAGCATGCACCCTTTTGTCAAAGACTTGACCGAATATCTGTTTCCAAGAACTGACAGTTTTACTCTTCACCCATACTGTGCACAAGCGTATAGTTAGGCATCTGTTAAGGTAAGCATCCAAGGAACAGCGACCCATCTGAGCCTGCTGTTCATTTCTGGACAAGTTTCTCGTTCGGCCTAAATTTTGCTCCGAAGGCTTGCGTTGGTTATGGTGGTTAAAGAAGAAATAAGTATAAATTGTGAGTGCTTACATTAGTCACATAGAGCTGTGATTGTGTAATGCCTATATCCAAAGAAGCGTGGTGCAATCACTTGAGGGAGGATGACTTACTTGGTATAAAACTGAACAAGAGATGTTCTTTGTTCAGAGAAGTGGCACTGTTCTCACAACCACTGTTAAGCACTATGTCTTCATTGTTTGCCGGTTTCATTTTCTGAGAAAGAACAAAAATAGAATAATCTACATTTCCAGACATAAGTGTAGCCAGAAAGGTTCAATAATGATTTTGTCGTTTTATCTTTTGTCGCAAATTAAGGGGTACTCTTAACACAGTTTTCCATTCAAGTTACGGAAGTTTCCATCTGTTAACTATCGTCGAAATAAACAGTTCGGTCACGAAACGTTTGCTACCTGTGATAAAACGTAACGTTAAGTGCTTCAAAAAAATTTAGTTAAAGAACCCTTGTTGCCGTGCAATGAGTGAGCTTGACATTCAGATATGACTATATGCTTGGAAATTAAAACTGAGCTATTCCTGATTCAAGAACAATCTCATACTCACTCCCAGTCTTGTGTTAACACATTTTTTGCTTGCAACGTGTTGAAGAGATCCTCCAGCAGTGAAACTAAACTGATGTCCCCCACATGACGAATATAAACCAAGAACAACACCATCTGTAATGGCTCCCATTGGCCGTACACATTTCCCACTCTTGGTGTGTTTCAGGTTACCATTTTGAAGGACAAATTCTAATCTATTTAACAGAAATGCCAAACTAGATTTCAGAGCAACCCATATATAAAGATTTTCTAAGCACCTGAAACATGTTCTTGTTATGAAGGTGACATGCAGAAGCGAGAGTATTCTCCATACATGAACCTTCTAAGTACTGTTTTTCTGCGAAAGAATGACCCCTCTAATAAGAATGGGAGCTTAGCTCATCCAAACCAATGGGCAAGAAAAAGATGTTTAAAGTAATTTTTTTTTAATATTAGAGGTATTACCTGTCAAGACTACACCCTTCATAAATAACCAACTTGTTGCCCTCAGCTACATTGTTCCCTCCCCCTTGAGGATGAATACACTTCAGTGAACCAAGATGAACCAGAGAGCCAGCACCATTTAAGCTCGTCTTACCTAAAGAGAAAAATTTAGAGTATCTTTGCTTTTCTCAGAAGTGTAGATATTTTCAGTTACAAGTAGAATGTAGATCGAATATATTGCAGATGACCTCTTACCTACTGTCCAACATTGATCAGATCTTCGCCTTTTGAGAGTTCGAACAGTCAAGTCACACTGGAAGCTTTGATCATCTTTAGAAGGATCGCACTTTCTCTGTATCAGTTTCGAGCCCGTGGAGGCTCCGTTTGAATCAATGCACAACTTGGAAAATGAGTTCTTTTAATGAAACAAAAGAAAATTAATCTAAAAACATACTTAATGAGCTTTTTACTTTATCAACGATGGATTCCGCCACTCTAGTCTTGGGATTATATGTTTTTTTTCGCACTGTCCCAATGGACTGCCCCGATGAAATCCAAATTATCAAATCTGTTCGAGGAGAAAATGACGCTTTATGCCGTGCGCTCATAGTGACTCTCTTAAACCCTACGCCTCTACGGCATCGGGTAACCATTTGCTCGGGGAGCAAAATCCTACTTCCTTCACTGTTAGCTGTAATCACGGTTTGGATTAGGTTTGGATACCTACCATAATCTGTCCTTTAAGAGTGTAAGCCCAGTTCTGTTTTGCGTCAGTGTCATTGCAGCCTGTTACTTTGATAAGAGCGCCGTCATTTTTAGAGTCCACGTACAAACAGGCTCCGCGTCTGTCGTCTGTGGCTGATTGCTGATTTTCAATCAAGAATATTTCTGAAAAAAAAAAAAAACCGGTAACGTTGGTAGTTATTGCACTCCTTGGGCTTTTAAACAACCCATTTAATTTTGCACATGAGTGCCCGAAACTGAAACTGCGGAGAAATGTTTTGAAACACCTGTGGAGTATCACTGTAGAGTTACAAGGTATTAAGATTGAGTTTTCTCGACATCGTTTCTAAGGGGAGGGGATCCTAAGGTGCATTATTACCCAATGATATGAAAAGAGTACAATAATAGCACTGAGGGCTGAAATTCCAGGCCCCGGTTGTTCGATAAATCTCCATCCCGTGGAGAGTGCAGTACGTTTTGGTAACACTTATCCACTAAGTAACGATTTATCTGTTGGTTAGCGTTATCAGCTCTTTGGGCAACCGGGCCCTAATAAATCTCTGTCCGGTGGATGGTGCAGTACGTTTTACAGTCCCTTATCCGCTGGATAGCGATTTATCTGTTGGTTAGCGTTATCAGCTCTTTGGGCGACCGGGTCCTAATAAATCTCTGTCCGGTGGATGGTGCAGTACGTTTTACAGTCCCTTATCCGCTGGATAGCGATTTATCTGTTGGTTAGCGTTATCAGCTCTTTGGGCGACCGGGCCCTAATAAATCTCTGTCCGGTGGATGGTGCAGTACGTTTTACAGTCCCTTATCCGCTGGATAGCGATTTATCTGTTGGTTAGCGTTATCAGCTCTTTGGGCAACCGGGCCCTAATAAATCTCTGTCCGGTGGATGGTGCAGTACGTTTTGCAGTCCCTTATCCGCTGGATAGCATTTTATCCGTTGGATAGCGTTATCCGTCCTTTATACAACTGGACTTACTAGGTGGCTAAACTAAACAAGCCTTTTATACTAATCCAAATCAGAGTTACCACCCAACTTAAACCATTGATTTTTTTTACCTGAGAACTGGAAGTCTGAAAACGGATTGGGGTTATCATAATAATTCTCCTCGGTTCCTGTAGCGTATTTGTTGTTGGTTTTGTCTTTGTACCATTCTGTAGCGGTATCAGCACCAGTCCTCACGCTTCCTACTGGATCCTTAAGGTTGAAATTCACAGCGAGATAAAGCCGTTTTCCAAATATGACTAAGTCGATGGCTGCGTTGAAAATCAAGTTACTGTTTGATCCCTTTGCATACGCTGCCAGACCAAACTCGAATTTAATGCTACAATGAAAACAAATCAAAAGAATATTTCAAAGATTCTGATTATATCGACTCCTTTAACAGAATATTTTTAGGTATGTACCACTAAAAAAGAGATATCTAAGGGTAAATGAAAAACAAGAAGTCGATATTTTTTCATACAGCTAGAAGAAATTTGACTCTTTGAAGACATTTTAAAAAAAACCGATTTTATAAGCTTCATTAGGACAAGTAATATGAGAGAGTGCTCAGTCCGTGAAGGCAAAATTGCAATTTTTGTCGGCCTATTTTTACTGCTTCGGAAGAGGAAAGCTTCAAAGCTACTAGGAGTGCTTACTGTAGAGTAAAGGCTGATAGTTTCGAAAGAAACTGTTTGGGGCTGCGTCGGTGGGAGTAACGAAATAATTTGGATATATCAACAAAGTTGAAATGGTAAATTAGCCACCGTAACGATTGCAAAAGCTGACGTTTCGAGCGTTAGCCCTTCGTCGGAGCGAATAGAGGAATTGTGGGTTGTGTGCGCTTTCAAAGGCAGAAAATGGAGCTACGTTATTGGTGGGAACATGGCAACGAGAAAACCAAGAATAAATTAGTGGAATGAAAAGCGTTCGTTGATCCCACAGGGTTCAACGAACGCTTTTCATTCCACTGATTTATTCTTGTTTTTCTCGTTGCCATGTTTCCACTAATAACGTAGCTCCATTTTCTTACTGTAGAGTAACAACCTACAATTCAAACTTCTTTGATTGTTCAAATTTGAAAATAACATCATGAAGAAAGAAAGAAATAGAGAAAGAAAGAATCAGGGAGAGAGAGAGATGTACAGCAAAATCCTTGTGGGTAACATTTGTAAAAGGGACACGTCATTGTGTCAAACATTAAGTATGAACATTGTTTCACTTATCTGATTAAGAGACCAGTCATTATCTATCGACTGGGGTGGGGAGGGGTAGGGAGTGGGGATTTGGGGGGCATCGCAGGATATTCAGGGGGAGTCGGTGGGGTCCGTCGTTGTCAACAAAGCACAAAGGAGGACAGCCAATTAACTGGCAATGAAGAATCATAAAGGAGATCAAGTAAATATTCCCGTGAAACAACCAAAATCGTCCAAACCACCCCATCCACCCGCTGGGCGATAATACTGACCAGTCCCTAAGCAATTGGACTATTCCATGCACGTACCTGTAAACTCTGAAGAGCTGTGTGAGGACATAGTTAATGGCTTGACTCACCCAATTGGTAGCCCTCTCGGTTAACTTCAGAAATTCAACCGCCAAGTCGAGCACGTTACACAGACCTTGGCCGATATGGTTGATGAAGTTGCATGATCCATAGCAAAGGTGAGACACGGCTGATAAAATTGGAAAATATATCTGATGAGTGTTTAATGCGTAAGTCCTTGTCTCGTGAAGCATCTGGTTGTAGCCTATTTGATTGTGGGTTACTAAAAGGCGATAGTATGAAAACGGGTATTCCGCGTTCCTCGTCCCTGCTTTGTTCGTTCCTGCACTTGCGTTCCCGCGCTTCTCGTCCCGCGCCAGTCGTTCCCACGTTCCACGTTCCACTTTCCTTGTGCCCTTATTCACCATATCTCACTCAGTATCAGCAAAACACACGCTCAGCAACAGCGCGTGCGACATGCAGGGGAGAGAGAAGCCTATGCTCGCCAGTGTGACTCTTTCGCGTTGATTGAGTCGATTTACTGCTTTCCGATATATTTTCGCCAGTTCATTATGAAAGCTTTTTTAGTTCAACTTTACTTCATTAAGTTTTTTAAGGCCACAAAGATACGTTAAAGGTGAATAAAGGGCGGGGAGTCTTAGTGGGTCCACATGCCAAATATCATTACCAGTTGTTTTCGTTTAAATGATGGGAGCAAAATAAATAACTTACGGTATATCTACTTACCAGAACATCCACCGCCCACAATACCTTCGCATATAATTTTGCTGATGAATCGGCGCTTCCGAATGTGAAGGGCAAAGTTCTCATTGCGCATGTCTCGTATTTCTCGTCTCTTTTTCCAGCCTTTGAAAAACTTCTTGAAGGCTTTTCCAACCTATGAAGCACAGACGTTTTTCTAAGACTAACAAGGACTCTGAGGCGGTGTATGCCATGCTGTTATAATTCAATAATTTTCGAAGAGAATCAGACATTTTTATTGTAGGAATTCCTGAAAAAAGCGAACAATTCCGATTGCAGAGACACATAACAGGCTGTAATCTTGTCAACGTGTTCCTCTGATTAAGCCAAATAACATAAAAACGGTCCGGCGTCTTCTTTTTCTTTGTTTGGTGTGAAGCATGGTGTATGATTATTACATGTTTCTCTTTGACAAAGAAGCTGCTTGCTCTGAAATTGCTTATTTTAAAAGTTAGTGCCATACCACATTCATTTTGCTTACCGGTGCAAAAAATTTTCCAATCTTCTTAAAAGTCCCTGCGAACCATCTTCCTAAACGAGTTAAACGAGAAATGATTCAAAATTTCCAACTCCAATAACCGCATCAAACGTTCCTGAAAAGTTCTTAATCTCTATCATCTTATTGATTTTCAAATGTTTGAATGATTTTAAGACGTGATAAACCCAAAATCGTCCTTACTAGGAACGTTTATGATCCATTACTCAACAGGTAACGGTTTTGTTTTGTTGTTTTAAAATTCCTCTACACTGTAACACGAATAAATGCCATAGTATTCAAACCAAAGTAATAGAGGCTAGAAGTTTATAATACATTGTGGAAATCCTTGACAATGGATAGCAAAAGAGTACACGGAGGCGATCAAGCTTATATTTTCGGAGTTTCGACGCCCCAAGTTGTTTTACAAGTTATACCAAAGATCTTCTGTGACTTGCAAGTCCGATAAAAGGGAAGAGATTAAATATAAAAGAAAAGAGAAAAGCGAGGAGAGTTTATGGTAAAGAGGCAAGAGTGCTGCGACAGTTGATTCCTCTTTAAACTCGCCGTTTGCTTCAGTTCCACAATCCCTTTACGTTTACGCTAACCTCTTTCCCATGGTCCCAATGAAGAAAAGGGGTACTTTGAACAGGGTTGCGTTAACGCCTGTTGGGCGCTCTGATTTCATTGTTGCATAGTCTAAATCTTTCACTACAGCCTATCTGGCATGCCTCACCAGCTTTATCTATAACGCCACCGAGCCATTTTCCAGCCTTATCCAAAAATCCTTTGCAATCGCGTTCCGCTTGGGCACACTTGAGTTTTTTGCAGTTATCACACTCAAGAGTCAGCTTTCGTTTACAGTTTTCTTTTTCCCGAATGACGTCATCTCTCGCAGCGCGAAGTTTCCTCTGTGCCTCATCAAATGCACTTTTCACTGCTTCGGCCGCGGCATCTAAAGCCTGGGAATGAGTAGTTGGGAGAAAGTATTCAATTGTAGCTAATTTTTCTAGTTTCTTCGAAATATCTTTTGTTTGAAAAGATTTTTGTAGCTTCATTCGGAGTAGAATCTATCTAAAATTCGTGAGAAATACAGGCTGGTCAGATGGATAACTTCCAAGACGTGCAGAGATATGTACCTGAAGTGCAAAGATTCACCTTAACTTGGATTAAAAAAGAAAACATAGGGACCTTACGCAAACCCCGACGGCGACGGCAACGAGGACGTGGAAAAACAAGAGATCTAATTGGCAGAACGATAGCTTTGCATGTGCGTTTTAAAACTTTGTACATTTCTTATCCGTCCTATGCAAAACAACAACGTGAAATCGCTAAAATTTGCGTCGTCTGCGAACCAAAACCGCGACGGCAAATTATTTTATTTTCCATTTGGAACTCAACGCTACTTTTATCTTTTATACGTCATGCTGAAGTTGAGCTGTGGCGTCGTATAAGACAGTAAGCTCCTACAACCATTTTTGAAATTCCAACTACGAGTAGAAATTCATTTTTTAATCGAAGTCTTCCTTGGCGTTGCCGTCCTAATTGCGTAAGGTCCTTCATAAGAAGAAAGCAACGGTGGTAATTATTTTTTAGCATGAGTGTCTTTTCAGGTTGATTTATTCCAAGATTGCGCTTTCCTGTGTAAAAGGGCAATTTTGACGCAATCCTTTAAATGTTTAACAGCCTTAAGTCTAAATTAACACTTCTTGAAATCAGGAAATCAATTTTTTTGATCCCTAATTCGTCAAATTTGGGCCATTTATCGCTAATTCTGGACTCTACCGCGGAGCAGAGTCGTATTTAAACTTGCTGTTGCATTGTTAATAAAAAAAAAGAAGCAAATAACCTTCAGTTATTCTGGTCGATCGATAAGGAATTTTTCCACTTACATTATTGATCCCGTCCAAGTCAACAGTGACTCTAACGTAGAACTGGGCACCTATAAAGGTCAAACTGTAACTTGCAGATATGAACAATTCAGCTTTGATGAGATTCAAGAAATTTCCCTGAATCAGCAGCTCAAACTGGGTCATGGTTAAGTTCAGCCGACAGTACGTTGAAATTCCCAATAGGTTTATATATCCTTCGATATATGCCTGATGGGAAGAAAATGGCAGAAAATTTAAACTAAGCCTTTAAACTAAGCCTTTTACACGGTGTAAGGCTCTGAAAATCAATATTTGTATCAGCATTTTGAAGTATTTTCATCGCTTGTTAACCGAAGATTATTACCAGGAAAGCTTTATGATTTGTTTTATATTACCATTGTGAATCCTCTTCGGGTCTGATGACTCAAAAAGTAGGAGGAACGAAATCGAAAGGGGAATTACGGTAAAGTGAGCCGTAGCAGGGTAGAGATTCTAGTGAACCTTTTGAAAATAACAATCATGAGTAAACATATATAGAGTTATTTTCATAACTAATTTGAACAATCATTACATGGAGATAAAACGAATATTTACCTCAATAAAGGGTGGACTTTTCCTGGCATCCACATAAAACCAAGGTCCTATATCCTGCTCCGAGGGACTGCGAACGATTGTTGCAAGGTCCAAAATCTTTACTGGATCTGGTTTTATGTCAGCAAAAATTGCCTAAAGGTTTACATACAATGTAAAAGGCTTTGTCGCATCGAAATTTAGATACGATAGATTATCATACAACAGACTTGAGACGGTAAAAATAAAGAAGTTGGAAAATTTCTACAAGAGTTAATCTCGCGATTTGATTGGCTAAGAGAGGAAACAAACCCTGGAGTTTATTGGGTTCAAAATGTGAACAGGCGAAACTGAAAATTACCCCAAGCAGATGGACAAAGTATCCTTGATGGAGAATTTTTCAAGTGCGTCTAAAAACGAAAAGGTCTTTTGTAACCATAACAAATTATATGAAAAAAAAAAATTTCAAGTTTTTCCAATACATCCAACTTATTTTCGGAAACGCGAGTATCAAGCAAAAAAGAAAACTTACTTCGTCTGATAACTTGACGTGGGCAAAAATTGACCAACCCAAAATATTGAGTCTCCCTTTGATCATAAAGCCCTTTAGAATATACGGACCACCAGCGATACGTAAATCAAAAGCAGCATCTGCGTATGAGCCCTTAAGTGAAAGAAATAACTCCATTAGTTTTTTTGTGGAAAGAACCAGTTTGTTAATCCCTTTGGAACATCGTCATACGGGAAACAGCTGCTGGAGTTGATGAAGACAGAATTTAATTTTCCCAGATTAAATTTCGTAATAACAAATAAAACCGTAAGCACGCGATTACGAGAGCAACGAAGCTCAGGAGAACAGGGGTTTGGCTTTCTCTTGTGCACATAAAATGTCACAATTTACCCCCCTTGCGCACTCTCGAGCATCGCGAAACTTTCAGAGAGCCATCACATCGTGCAAAAAGTAGTTTAATTTCTAACACTGAATTTTCTCTCACCACATAGGTAGCTGGTCAAATAGCAATTCTTCTGTACACGAATTGCGACGTATATCAATTAAAAAGAGAAAACCGTGGGAAGAAGTAGGATTTTCTAACAGCGAAATATAGATCACAAGTTACTTACCGCTGCG
Source organism: Stylophora pistillata (assembly GCF_964205215.1). Taxonomy (NCBI): domain Eukaryota; kingdom Metazoa; phylum Cnidaria; class Anthozoa; order Scleractinia; family Pocilloporidae; genus Stylophora; species Stylophora pistillata. Next base: position 42,431,576 of record NC_142521.1, read on the forward strand.
CCTTCTGGGAAGCCAGTTTGTGCTATGGGAGGCGGGAGAGGGAAGGTGAATCCCAAGAGACGGATGATTTTCCCAAGAGTCAACGCTGTCATGTCAGCATAGAAGAACTGAGGTGCGCCGACGCCGAAGTAACCGCTGCCACCAAAACAATGCCCCTGAAACAAAACCCCAAGAGCAACAGCCAGCAGCTACCGTTGTGGCTTGAACAAGTTTGTCAAGCGAAAAAGGAGAAATAATCGGTCTAGTTTTGGATCAGTTTTTAAATGTTTCTTTCGGTTCAAAATTAAAAAACAGAGTGGATTCAGCACAAAAACGTGTTGAAAAGGTTCATGGGTGTTTCTTTTCGCGAGTATTATTTACGTGTCTTGCATTCTATTTAAGTGGAGGCGGCGTGGCCGAGTGGTCAGGGTGCTGGACTTGAAATCCGGTGGCCCGGGTTCAAGTCCTCCACCCTGCCACCCACTGGGTTTGTTCTCGGTTGCCCCGAGTTCAACTCCTCGGCTGCGCTCTGAAAATAGCTCACTGGTCGCCTCCTGCCAGTGGAAATTTTTAAGCACTTAGTTAAAACTACATTGTGGCTGAAAAGCCTCCATGGGGGAGCCTCAATTAACGTATATTATTATTATTATTATTATTATTACTTAATACCCACATCAATTCGATTCACAATACCCCGATAAGGCTATCCGCCGAAAAATCGCCATCCACTAAATATATGTTTTTAAAAACCAAACTACGCTTTAAGCTTTATTGAAAATACTTGTGGATATCCATAGTTTCTATCTTATAAACAACTGGAGCATAACGTTTTGTTTTCAATTGATCATTTACGTAATTTATCATTTGCATTTGATTTTGTACTTCGTAGGATTGTAACTCACGTCATTATTGAAGTCTGCTGGTATTAGGCAATCATATCCAAACTCGATTCGCATTCCAAACTGCACACCAGTGATAGGAATTGGTGCTCCAACCTTATACGTCAACCTGTGATCAAGGAGGATTTCTAGTCAGTCAGAAAATATGGTTAATCCACTCGTATTGATGGAAAGATATGCGATATCGTGCGAAATTTGGAATATTTAGTGGAATAATATGCGATTTTTTTGGAAACAGGTGCACACCTAAAGAGATGCATTAGCTGTGATTGTATCTCTGTTTAGATAACTACCTCAGCTTCAGTATCAACGAAACACGAAACAACAACAAAACAAATGACAAATCAAAAGAAATTATTACTTAGTTACTCATGATTTCTGTGCTTTTCTTTTCTGTCAATACCTTCACTTTGAGTTCTCGTCGACTCGCTATGAGGTTATCATTTGAGCGGGATGTTGTGATTTTTTAGTTTTTTATCAATCGAAGTGTGTGCTTAGATCTACATTGTGTTATTTTTTCTCACCCAAGAAAAATATTTCCAATGCCAACGAACGGTATAAAGAATGCCCTGCGCCAAATTCCACGCATGCCTAATTTTCCGCCCACCACCTGTTCCTGGAAATCATATTCCAACACACCGAACAGAAACAGTTCGCTGTTAGGCGCTCTGATTCCGTCACGATAGATGTCGCCGTTCACTGGTACTTTGATATCTGCACGGAACCCAATTTTGACGTGTTTAGCTGAGTCGTTCCAATCGGCCTGGTTTGACAATTGAAAAATATGTGAAAAAATATTTCATCTATCCGACCTCTCACGAATTATGGTAAAATTCAACTCAATCCTCACGCAAGCAAGGCACACCCTGCCTAAAAAGAACAATTGTAAGATAGGGTGACCTGAAGAAGATTTTACATAACAGTAGGCAGTAATGTCATAGTCCGATTGGCCAATTTGCCGTTATCGATAAGTACATACAACGCTGCTTGCGTCAACGTGTCACGATCTTAGTCACGCGCTGAAAGAATCGTTTTATTTGACACCGATTTTACAGTCGATATTGCTGCGCCTCGTGAGTCCACAGCATTTTGACAACTGCGATAAACAATATCGTTGTTGATAGGAGTACACAACGCGCTAGACCACTGTCAGTTTGTTAATGTTTTAGCGAACGACGTACTGAACAAAAAAGTGAGTTTCTAGGAACAAATTGTCGTATTTTGCGCAGTTACCTCGACGTATAGCTCCAACTTGTGAAAGTACAATCCATCGTAGATTCGAACATTAGCGAAACCTGTAGCGACTCGGATCTTCTTCCATTCAAACTGACCAGTAATATACCACTTTATTGTCGGCCCTACAATCATTTTCATTATTTCACAAAATTTGTTGCCTTGACAATCTTTTGGTAAGACAACTTGAGCTGCTGCGAAGATGCCTACAAGAGTGAAGAGTTGAAAGTTGGTATCGTATAAGTACACTAGTGATTTCATGTCTTGGTTGGGAATTACAAAGCTGTGTGCTCACAGAGAGTCGCACCTTTTAAGAAAAATCCACAATATTAACCCAGAGAAGCATCAAGGAATACTGTGGACTAAAAAAGCTTTAAAGTTGAGAACTATAATGTAGTCCTAAATATATCATTTCCTTCACTCAATTTATCACTCAATTTATGACTAGATCACGGAGGGTCAAGTCCCATGGTTCAAGTCCCATCTGGGGCTCGGATTTTTTCTATTACACTAAAAAATTGTTTCATCTTTACATGCTCAATTTATCATGAGCATTAACTTTGCAGACACACTCAATTTTCTTTAGGGCATGACTAAGTAGCCCGTTTTTCAAAGGCCTTCTTCTGAAACCTTTCCCTCGTGCGATATCCTTTCGATCATGAAGTCTATCTATTGTTAAAATGTTTAAAGAATCCTGTACGGTAAAGGAAAAATTGAGAGAGGCAGATAAAGAAGTTTGACCCATTTTCAATCGTCTTAACACACTGCTAGGCTGCCTCAAGTTGGTGAGCTGGAGGGTTTCCAAGAGCTCATACTCACCTTGTGGTACACTAGTGAATATAAAACTATGCAGAGGCTCTTTGGAAAACTTGGTCTCCGAATCTACAAAGAGCTGCTGAAACCCTAAGGACGCCGGAGGGTGAAAGGATAATCCAATCTAGGATATAAAAAAATTGATCGAAAATATGTTTCCTGAATTCTCCATTGGCGCTATTATTCAGAATTGTCTCCTCGGCTAGCTTTAACTTACCACTGACAGCCCACATCTAGTTTTCATTGAGCGTTAAACCACAAAAATTCTGAGCTTAAAAGTGGAGTTGCCTGAGTAACGATTTGGTCGATCCCTGACTTTCGTGACAAGCACAAAAAGTGAAAGAGAGACAGTCTGTAGAGCCTGGGATCAAGACTAATGATCACAATGGTTGCGTTTAATTTTAAGGATATCTCTGTACTTAATAAATAATAAGAGAGTCAGTTTTGCTTAACCTCAAACTCTAGTCCAAGTTTGTCTAGGAAGTCCACTCCAATTCCAGACAGTTTCTCGGCTAGTTTTCCATACGACTCGCGGTCAAAAGAAAACCCGACTGCGAACGTTTTTCGTCCAAATCTGACTCCCGTTAAAATCTCAACGTGAATAGGAACACCGCCTGCATCAATGGAGGCAGTGAATCTAAACACACCATTCTTTACAAGCTTCCTAACGACCTGGGCGGGGGCCATAGTGAAATCCCAAATACCGACTCCTCTGAAAGAAAAATTCATAATCTGTTTATTGGATGAAAAAATTCATAATGTAAAAATGATTTATTAGAGATATTTAGATTCTGCTGACGACAAGCATGAGATACAAATTCAAAATTTTCTAATAGTGAAGCAATAGGTGGATGTAAACCTGCGTTATTTTAGTGAGAAAAATATACCAACCGCTAGTATTGCAAGACGAGCTATCTAGCAAAAATTTCGCAGTGACCAAAACGGGATATAGTCTTCCGGTCACGTTCGTCACAAAGAAAACTATGAAGGTTACTAAGGAAAATACCTCCTTCGTATCTCGTTGACAACAAGAACGCACTCAAAATTCCTGCTCAGTCATAGTTGAACCCGTCCTGAAATCTCGAACTCGTCCCAGGTCTCTCCGGGACGGTAGAGTCCGCGTTAGTTGCACCAAAAACATCTTTCCCCCCTTCCCCTACCCCCTTCTAATTCCCTGAGAAAATCAAACATTTTCATTTGAAACTATGCCTCTATATCCTGGAATAGTTGTCTAAAATCGACTGTAATATCCTAAAAAGACTACAGTGAAAGCTTTTGGAGGCAAATTTGTGGGCAAACTCCATAAATCCAAATTAAGGGAAACTGAGCCGTTTGCTAAATTGATGAAATTCTACCATTCCCTTTGACATGAAGCTGCAGTCATAAAATGACATATCGTTACTTCCGAATGATGTTCCTCGGACTTCCAAATGGTTTATCGCTTGAAGGACGGGCTTGACTCATGATTTTCGTCGAATTTTCCCTAGAAATGTTATTCCAGATCCAACTAAAGCCAATGCGCATGGAGAGCACAAAGTTAATAAATGCATTATCTTACTTTAAAGCATTGACGAAGAAATCTGGTAAGGAACTAGGGTCCAGTCCGAAGGATGCCATTATATCCGGGAACTTAACAGAGTCAGTGTCTCCTGTGGCGTACACCCCACCACTAATGACGTCTTTTTTCACTTCTGTCTTGAACACAGTCCCTGTGCTAATTGTGTAATCTCCCTTAGCTTTAAAAGTCTGCGAGTTTCCTTCGGTATAGTAGGAGAACCTGGAGTAATACAGCAACTAGTGAAGACTCAGTAACAAAGTAAAACTGTTTATTCACTTTGCACGGACTAGCGCGTAAAAAGGAGGGAAAAGAATGCAAATAAATGCATTCTGCACTATCATTAAAAGAAGTTTACCAAAATACAGCCATCGATGGAATCTCGAAATGTCGGAGGGAAATTATAGTTTTACCTGCTACCACATGCGCGTTTTTACTGTCTTTGGTATCATATTGCAGTAATGGGTGGAATTTTATATAAACAAAACTGTCTCGTCTGTTTTGCATGTGTGTTTATTTAGCAATAAAACACATTTTTTCATGCTCTCTAACGAAACAAGGCAAGCTGAATGTTGGGAGAACACGAGGAAAGCGTATAAATCACGAGCCGAACTTATGAGCTTTCCAAGTGTTCTTTCAACATCCCAAGGGGCTTTATCACGTTATCAGGCCCGAAGAAATGCGTTCTATTGCTTTTATGACATAACCAGATAAAGCATCCACTTGGAAACTAAATTGACCAATTAGACGATGCGTACTATGTTCATTATTCTTTAAAAGTCAATAGTAATTGAATTATTCGCTGATTGAGCCACCCACCTTAGTACGTTAGTTCAGTTGATAAGTACGTCACTTTTTCCTTAATTTGTGCGGATGTTTCAGTTTTTGTTAGCAGTTTGGTCCGTCAAAACCTGCCTCGTTTACTTTTTACCGTTCGAGCTTCATTTAGTCTTTCCTTTTTTTTTTTCCGATTTTTCAGTCGAGATTTGAATGATTTCTGTTGCTGGATTTACTCTTTAAAAGGCTTGTTAGACCAATTAGTTATTTGTTAGACCTTCGTTCAGTCTGTCGCTGGTTGATCCGGCTCGCAAAATTAAACAACCATCATCTTTCCTTTAGTTTCTTACGAAGGCGAAAAACTCATTTTAAAATAAGGCCCATTTATCATGCGCAAAAAAATTACTAAGGAAAAAATATGGAAAGTGATCTTGCCCGAAAACATTCTCTTAGCCTACCTGACATCCGTCATTACGTATCCGGTCAGTGGTACATACTCATCAGATTTTGCGCACTGGAACTCGTATTTTCTGAGAGCTTGTAATTCATCAATCCAGATGGTAAACGCTGGAACAGTCTCACTTAACTCGGGCTTAGTCCATTCGGGCAGAGCATCGATTTTAGTGTAGTATGTTGCCTTATTGGTTACAACTTTGTCGATGGTTAACGGATCGATTATCTCAAAGCATACCTGTTAAGTAAGACGACACAAAGTTTCACCTTTGGGGTAGTTTTCACTTAGAAGTTCTAAATGTGGTGAGAACCTACATGCAAGAGCCTAAATCAATTTAAGAATCTGTCAGACTAACATTCCCATTTAGGCTGATAGTTTCGAAAGAAACTGTTTGGGGCTGCGTCGGTGAGGGTAACAAAATAATTTGGATATATCAACAAAGTTGAAATGGAAAAAATGGCCACCGTAATGATTACAAAAGCTGACGTTTCGAGCGTTAGCCCTTCGTCGGAGCGAATAGAGGAATTGTGGGTTGTGTGTGCTTTTAAAGGCAGGAATGGAGCTACGTTATTGGTGAGAGCATGGCAACGTGAAAAACATGAATAAATGAGTGGAATGAAAAGCGTTCGTTGATCCCTGTGGGATTTAGACTGCCGGTTTGAAAGATGAGCTTTTGTTCAAGATTTTTACGACTTTCCGTGCCACCTAAGTGCAAGGAAAGGCCGCAGATTGCCATATGTTGCTTAGAATGATTAGGTAAATTAAAATGTCTAGCGACTGGTTTCGATGTGTCCTTGTCATTCCTTTCCACGTCACGAAGGTGTTCTCGGAATCGGTCACCTAGTCTTCTGCCCGTTTCACCGATGTATCTCTTTTTGCAATAAGTGCAAGTTATGCAATAGATTACATTGGCGGAGGTGCACGTGAAGTGATCGGTGATCTTAATGGATCGTTTAGGTCCCGATATTTTATCAGTGTTGTGAATGAACGGTCTAAATCCCACAGGGATCAACGAACGCTTTTCATTCCACTAATTTATTCATGTTTTTCTCGTTCCCATGCTCCCACCAATAACGTAGCTCCATTTTATGCCTTTAAAAGCACACACAACCCACAATTCCTCTATTCGCTCCGACGAAGGGCTAACGCTCGAAACGTCAGCTTTTGTAATCATTACGGTGGCCAATTTACCATTTCAACTTTGTTGATATATCCAAATTATAACATTCCCATTTAACCTGCTCAAGTCTCAATTTTTAGTTCAGGTTTTGATTTCCTATATTCTATTTAAAAAATGAATATTCCTACACAAAATGATAAGAAAAAGTGCTGATATAAAATAAAGTAAAGCCAATTCCTTGCAACAGTTCTTACATCAGCATTAAAATAATAACTTCCTTTTCATGGCAACTAAAGAATCTTCTGCTTTCATTGGCAGTTAGAGCCGTTAATAGGGGCTTGGGGTATGTTTTAGTGAAGGCCCCATTTTCGAAATAAAATTCCCTCGAGCTATTTTGTATGTTATCATGATCGTTTCGCAAGTCACGAACCTTTGTCAGTTTCTTTTTTCCGTAATCGTCTTTATCATCAGGAACCATTTGAATGGCAAACCATCCACTTTCCAATTCAGTTCTCATGAAACCGAAATTTTGACTTGAATACACAGCAAAGGGAACTTGTTGATTATAAGACCCAGTAGCGGAGAACTTTTCCGTCGCACCGCATTCCAAAGCTATCCAGGATCCGGGGTCGGCTGCAGTTTTGTCCGGCTTGTTTGGCTGATAGGCTAAAAGAAACCAGGATTAAAAAAACTCAAAGATAGGGAAAGTGAAACAAGACAGCTTCAAAATCGAGTGGGTTACAAGGCGTCGTAAGCACGACAAATCAGAAAGGAATGAAAACATATCCCAACAAGTATTCTATGAGAATAACGATTGGCCAGCGGACTATACAAGCTGGAACAGCTTAGCTTACACGGTATGAATGTAGTGGTACGGCCCAAACGTTGAACGTGGGAATGGGGATGTTCCCATCTCCATAGGAAAAACTGAGCGTGAATGAATTTCTCTGTATTTATCTTCAACTCTTACGTAAGCAGTACGAGTGATGCTCACCTCGCTGATAAAATTGCATTGTTACTGCGTAGGTCAACTTTGCATATTATTACGAGTGTTATGAATAGGTATTTACGAGTTTCCTTGCTCTAAAATCGCATGCACAGAACACTCAGGGAAATCAGGCGAGAGAAAAATTAAATTGTTTTACTGTCGCGTTAACTATGTGTGCCGCGGAAACCTTTTTAAGTAATACTTAAGGCGAAGTCTGATCTAAAACTCGTTGAGAAATTGCATTAGCCTTTCGCTCATAAACATGACTTTACATTCATTTGAAAAGAACCATAAAATTAAATAGCAATAAACTATCTGTTTAATATCTACTTGTGCATCCATCTGCTTGTTTGGGGCAAATCTTCTCTTCCACAGCCATGCCGGAGCAATCGTCGCCACCATTTGCCGGGGGAGGGTTGGTGCAGGTTCTTGTTCGTTTCTTAGTGCCTTGAAGGCAGTATTTAGGTTCTGTGCATGCGCTCCACGGGGAATACGCTGACCATCCACCATTGACAGCGCCTGTTAACAAATTTGGCAAATCAGATTAATCCTGTGACCTGATCAGACATGAAAAGCAATGTAGGCATCTGTTAGTGATGAAATTCTAACTGGATTAGATGAAGTTCGACTCGTATAGTATTCAGGTAAGTTAGTGTAATTAAAAATTGTTTTAGCACGCAGAGTAGACGTGCTTGAGATTTGAATCGAAGACATTCATTAAACCTTTAAATGTACGTAGGAAACAAGTTCCAATTCTTGATTCGTCGGTTAAATTTTATGATCAGTAAGTCCGTAGGAATCTCTATCGTGTGGCATTCAAACCCGTTTAAGATTAAATTTAAAAGATGCATTACAAGGTCGTATGTATATCCTTACCAGGACATGACGTTAACTTGCAACTCTTCGCCTGTGTGAAGTCCCCAGTGCAGTTTTGTCCTCCACTAGCAGGGACTGGGTTGTTACAGAGTCTGCTTCGTGATTGGGAACCAGTCCCGCACGTCTCACTGCACGCTGTCCATGCGGACCACAAACCGAATCCGCCATCCACTGCAAGTGAAACAAACTGTCGGTAAGGGAAACTTCTGGTCATTCATTTCTCAGTTCAACGAAGTGTGCCACAATATTTCATGGCCTCATGTTTTGCATCAAAGAAACAAGAAAGAAAAAGATGGAAAAACGGCTGTGAAGGAAACTAAACAAACCAGGGCAAGCTGTAAAACACGCTCGCAAAGCCTCCGTGTCATTGCCAATACACTTCTTCCCGCCATTTAATGGAGGTGGTTGATTGCACAATCTTGTTCTCCGTAGAATGCTTCCTCCAGTTATTCCACATGTTTTAGAACATCGAGTCCATGGAGACCAGGAACCCCAATTACCATCAAGAGGACCAGCTACAAGAAAACATAGGATAGCAGTGATCAACCTTGAAACGATTAAGTTCAAGAGACTTTTCGATTCGTAATTTTTATATTCTTTTACTGAACAATATGATTTCCTCTGGCTCACGCTAGCTTCTAACAGTGTCATTAACAACTTAATAATGCTAGGGCAAGCGAAGAATTCCTATAGTCAGTTCTCGCGAGTAACTGTGACAGTCGTTGTTTGTCAGTTTCTAGCTTTCGCGAGTGAAAGAGTATTAAGCTGTCGTCAGAAACCTCCGTAGGCCGTCGGCCCTCCAATTCACTAATTTTCGGAAACAGTCAGATCGCCCTCTTCAATTCGGATGTCATAGAGAAGGAAATCTCCGGCACAACAAACCAAGAGAAGTTAGTTTGGGAAATGCATGATAATTGACTTGTGATTTTGTTGCATTCGTCTCAGGATTCCTACTCACTTGGGCATGGTCCAATACACTCAAGTTTCGTTTGAACTGTGTCTCCAGAACATGGATTCCCGTCAGGAGTAGGGGTCGGGTTAGTGCACGCTCTTGTCCTGTTCACTACAGATCCCCCGCACGGGTTCTCACATAGAGACCATTGACTCCATTCTGTAAAACCACCGTCGACTGAAAAGGAATTGCAATCAACACAAATAAACAAAAACGTTTAAACAGCTTACGTTACAATGGTGCACAAGTGACAGTTCTCGGACGCGACCCAGAAATCTGGATATAGTGGAGTCGAAGCTTTTTATCAAAATCATAGTAAAACACACAGAAATTTCGTTCCTGATTTCACTTTTTTTGTTCAATTTTCTCTTCCTATCATTTCAGACCAAACCCTTCGATAGGACCACCTTTAAGAAAAAAAAACATTTACAAAGGCAGGATTCGAAATTTCACCACATTTTCTCTCTTTACCTGTGAGCCTTAAGTTCGCGTACTTACACAATAACTTAGTTGACTCGTGTCAAAGCAGATATCGAAGCCAGTCGCTATTTCAACCAATGACTATTCCGAAAGTGTGAACTCTCAAGGAAGCCATACTCACCCATGCAGTCTTGTTGTTCTGAACTTTCTCCTTCATCACAGTACTTTCCATCTTCACTCGGAATGGGATTAGTACAAGTTCTCGTTCGAATGCGCTGATTTCCCGCGCAAACGCCCGCTGCACAGCCGCTCCAGCCAGACCAATCACCCCAGCCACCATTCACTTTTTGCGAAAATAAAGAAATTTCAAGGACAAGAAGAATATCTAATTTAGTAGTAACCTTAGCATCCTTTAAAATTTTTCCATTTCATTTTAGTATGGATTGATATAGACCAGGTTTTATCATGCGACCTAAACTCGCTCTGCTAAGAAAAAAAAAAAGATCACACAGAAATGTTTTTAAATCTCAAACAGTGAGCCACTAACTCTAATTTCAAACATTTTAAATCCGGCAAATTTAATTTTATAATTTGACAATTGCCTCATGAAACGTTAAAATCCGTCTCTATTCAAAGCAATCCGTGAGACCTCTCTGTTACATTTTGTGCTTATACAGCCAAGTTCTTACCATTAAAAAAAAAAAAAACAGTAATTGAAAGATAATTCAGTGGCCTCAATAGATCATTCACCTTCATTTTTGAAAAATTAATATTTTTTATCACAGTTCAGAAAGTTGACTGGGTTTCATACAGTTTTCCTCACCTGCTGCCGAGACATAAAAACTCCAAAATATCATTAAAGACAGAAACAGAAGTAGAAAGGTAATAACGTCGTGCATTTTGATTCAGTTAATTCTTGCTGATTTCTCTATAAAACGTAGCACTACACCGAGGAAGGCTTGAGCATAATATTGAGGAAAGAAGCAACCCTTGCAGATCTTTGAGCGAAATGATAAATTAACCCTGAGGTACCGTTATTTCACTGACATTCATTAGTGCTTCGGTCATGACACCTGATACAATTGATTGTAACAGCAAACCGCACAGGTGAGTAAACAGATCCTGTTGAAGGCGTTAAAGAAGAAATTGTAACAGTCTGTGTGCTCACGCTAATTAAAATATTTCGGGGGACCTATATGCATCTCGTACAATGCTGTATTGCGGTTTTATGCGAAAGTTTAAATGCTAATGTTCTAAATTAAATTTGAAAAAAGCATTTTAATTTTAATTTGTTGTTAAACGATTATCAATTTATTAAAATAAACCCACGTAGAGAGATTGAATGAGCTAAATTGGTGTGTTTTGAGAGAGTATCGCGAAAGGTGAAAACATTTAAGGACATTTTGTTCTAGATTTGCAAATTTTCGACACAAATCACAGGTTTTACGGAAATTCAGCCAAAGGTTCACACGTACGACTTTCACATCAACAAAATATCTTTGGAAAGTAAAATATGGCTTTTGCCCGTGCACCTTACGACATATTTCATAAATTAACCTTAGCCTGAGAACCTTTCATGTGACGACATCGCTAGGTGAATTTTATGAACAGAAGGAGGTTTATTTAATTTTCATAAGGTAGTAGTAGTTAGTCCGTATGCAGACCGGCTTGAAAATGAAAAGAACTTACCTCAGAATCCCCTTCTAATAATATTTGTTTTCCCTCAGTAACCTTACTTTGATATTTTCGAGAGGAATGATATTTCAAATTCAAAGTAAAATTTCTCGAAAGTTTACTTTTAGGTTGGTTTACAATATAAAACTTGTAAACCTTCTCAGAAAGATACCTATTGTTACGCTTTTGAGCTCTTCATTAAAGCATTCACATTAAAAATTATCCTAGTCAGTTTTAAATATCTCAGCCGGAAAATTTCTCTATTTGTGTAAGAGGATATGCACGCCCACATAAAAAAAAATTCCGCTTGAAATTAAAAATCTTTGAAAAAACTTAACTCATGGAAAAAGATAGAATAAAGGGGATGGTTGATGAGTGAAACGTCTACGAATAATCATCAGTGTATGCAGCCATGATATGTTTTAATAAAATGTGTTTTATTTGAAAGTGAAAAGCCTGTCTTGAACAAAAAAGTAAAGTTCCACGCGTCTTTAGAGATCTCAGCTGAACCACAACTAAATAAATACTCACCGTTGTATTGGCGCTCTGTTTACCTTTCGTAACTAATCGACACAATTTTTTTTCTACGTTTTGTGATAAAAAACGTTTTAATGGTCAATCTTGATAAGGGGAAATATGATGATTTTCGCAAGATGCATTTTTCAGTCAAAAGGATACCCTCCGTTTTGCGACATTCACGTGACCTATATTAGGGAAAATTCTCGCGTTTGGGGCTAATATCTAGGGAGTGCAAACATGAGGATTAAGCAAACGGAAACAGCAAAAATTAACTCTGACTAGAGCAAAAAATGAAGAGTAATGTTATTTCCTTTTCCCATAATTCTCAAAACAGCCGCTGGAAAGGATTAGAAACAAGTCTTTTGGTCACAGCTGAAGCAAATATTTTTAGTACAGTGCACAAATGTTGAAAAATAGAGGTTAAAAACTTCAATTTTTGCCTTGTGCTGTTTGTCTTGAACGACATACTTCACCTCTCTCCTATTGACAGAAGTCGTAAAAAACTTGAGGCTGAGTAAACTATGCGTGGTACAAACTTCAAATGGTCATACTACGTTTCAAAGCCAATTATTAACGCTTTGTCCCATTTTTCATGTTTTACGTCCGATCATTCGGTTGTTTGTAAGACTGCCCAATTAACGTCATATTTCTCTGAGTGGCTCTCGTCCATCGTGTGCAACGCGCTTATTTCGTATGCGCAGTAACATTAGTGCCAACAAAGGAAACCTTGAGGGGATTCGAGTATTTTTTTTACAGTGCAACTGTAGAGGTTGTTACTAACCAGTGAATAAAACAGGCACGTTACAGAATATTTTGCCTTCTTACCTGACCTCAAGCGGGCAAAGAAAGGGGCAAAGATAAACTCGGCGATCTCCTAAAAACTTCGTAACAGTAAAAGAAAAATCCATGGACGAGAAGCATTACAAATGACAATTTTTATATTTTGTTCTTTCCAATGGACTATACTCCATTTTATGCGGCATAAACTATGAAATTCCAGTGACTCGAGCAGAATTTCATCAAACCCATCCATACTTACTCTAGTCTCATTAGGTTTCAGAAAATTTCTGTTAGAGCTTGATTCTGAGTTTGAAAAATATACTTGTTTACGTTCAGCTGAGCTCGCCCATTTTAAAAATCGCAATAAACTATGGGAAAGGTTGGTTACTCCTCTAAAGAAATTGTCGAAATCACCTTTAACAAAAGATAAGCATCGTAAAAAAGGTTACTGTTATGAACTGTTAGCGTTCGTCTCGCGATTCGGTCACTTCCGATGAGGAACGATGTGATCGCTAAAGCCGGCGACATACCTGGCGACTTTCTACGCCAATCGCAGCGATCGGCGAAAATTGCCAGGTGTGTCCAGTGCGGCGATTTCGATTTTCCCTGATCGACGTATAAAATCGCCGATATCTGACATGCCAGATATCAGCGATTTTATACGCCGATCGCGGCGATCAAATTCTCCGCGATCGGCGAATAAAATCGCCAGGTGTGCCGCCAATTGCAGGTATTGAATACCACCCAATAACAGCAGAGCAGGTGACACGAACCCAGTCGACCTTAATACCTGAAGAAACGCAGTTTGCAGCTGAAACGACGCGTTTTACAATGGAAGAGACTACAGCGTGAGACAGGCGATAACAGTTCAGGCAGCCTTTAGAGATACCTTTCAAACACGTTTTTCTAATCGGTTACCCAAACACCAAATCGCAAACGTCCGAGAACCTGTCATTCAGATCACTATTTTTTCAATTAAATAAAGTAAATAACCGCATGATGTACAAAGAAATCTATCAGGTTTATCACTTTTTAAAACTGTCTAAAAGCCTCCTCCACTTCCCAGCCGAAACAGAGTGGTGTCCAACTCTTCCAGACGACACAAACTCGTTATCCTTGGGGTATGTCATCCGCTTGATAAAATCAACCACTTGTGATCGGCAGCAATAAATTATATTTCATTATTGGACGGCGTGGTATTTTCTTAAATATCTGTTTTCCTCGCTAAAAAGGAGGTGATCCTAGAACCGATGCGATGCTTGCCGGTTATTTTTCTAATGGCTTTGCAGGTTGTTTCTCATTGCTCTGTTGGTTGAGTTGTAGTCGAAGTAGCCTCTTCTAAACTGGATTTGACTAACGTTTTCATGTGATGGTTATACATCCACCCATCACCATGGCGATGAAATAACTGAAACAGAATTGACATACAAAAGTAAGGGACTCTTGCTATTCGTCAAAACAAGCCGGCCACGGCGGTCAATTTTAACACGAATTATCTTTTACTGGAAGCCGGAGTTTTCTTGAATTCTTACCAGAGGCCTACAGTGGATACGAGTGACGAATTGAAGGGATGGCTAGAAACTTTCCATGTGAAAATGAAAGTTATGAAAGTACCACTCTAGTAACGTCATGAGGTACAAATTCCCTATTTTGGAGTCGAAAATGGCGACCGAAATTCCCATTCACTTCCATGAGCAAAAACATCATCACAGAAGTACTAAAACTTCCAATCATAGCAACGCATATCATCTGAGAAATGCCACTGCAAAGATGGTTCTATTTTCAGACAATTGTTTGTCTAAAGTAAGGCATGTTTACCCCAAACCAAACTAGTTTTGCCATTTTTCTTACAGTTTAAAACAAGAATTGAAAGGCAGTAACACTTCATTACCTCATACTTTTAAATGAGAAAACTTACTTTTGTTTTCCACTCGACACCAGTCTCTTTCCTTTCTCTCGCTTCTTTTCTTTGTCTTTCTTCGAGCTGAAAGCAAAATTGTACGCAGTTGTATCGTGGCTGCTTTAAGATTAACTAATGTTTTACGACACTGTGGTGGGGTGTTCTTCACAACAATAAAGGACAGCTCATCATTCATACGAAAGAAAAAACACGGAAAATCGATAGTTTCGCATCATTTCATTTTGTAAATCACGGGTCTTAAGTTGATGTCACACTTTTTCTATTCTATAGAGCATCAAAGGCAGATTTTCGCGAGCTATGAATGTTTGACAACTAACGAAAACCTGTGGTTCAAACATTTCTGCATGTAAAGTTCATCACTCTGAAAACAATGAGTCATTCAACGCTTACCTCGTGTTTCGCTGACGTAGCCGAATCGATGTCATCACTCTTCAGCGCATGCGTGACTCTGTGCCATAACCGGCGAGACTCGAACTCGTCTTGTTTTGACTGGGGACAGACACGCTTTCGACAAACCTGAAGTGCCTCTGTGTTGATTACCTTTGGTTCTTCCTGTGTAATTAGGAAACAAAACATTTTATCCACAACTGAATCTGTGCGATACTATTACACCCAATTTTTGCCTCAAGATTCCAGAAGACGTCCAAATTGTATAAAAAGGTTACACCCTTAGGAAGATAAAATACCGTTTGCCACACTAAAAAAGATCTTTGAAACCCGAATTCCTAAAAACCCTGGCAACGTCAAACACACAAACCTGATGACTGGTGAAGTTCAGTTCTATGTGGCCGTTCCACTCTCCATTTACTTTACAGATAACTTTTCCAGATGACGTGTTTTTCACTTCGCCAGTGACTCGATGAAGTTTCCCGCCATAAAACGGTTTCGTGTGAAACGTCACAGACGCGTTGTATCCTGTCTTGGCACACGTGATGTTCACTTTACCGCCTAACTCCACCCAGGGAAAGGTTAAAATTGACCTGAAAATGGGTCGAAAGTTGTAAGCTTGAGCATCGGCGTTTATGGAGTAGAGGAGAGTTAAGGGTTATAGAATATCATCTTTTTACTGATTGCAGAAGATAAATTAAAATTCAAGACATTTCAACTGAAGGATTGTTTATGCTTTCAATAATTGTTGAAAGAGGACTTTCGGAACAATTTACCAGTTTCTCTCAAATGTTGTTGAGATTAAACTAATTTTAAAATAGATCTTAGAGTTGAAGTCTTTCATCAAAAACTGCCTCCCGGTTGGCTCAAATTGTAGAGCGCCGGACTGTTGTGCGGGAGGTCGTGAGTTCAAATCCGGCCGGACCAACACTCAGGGTCTTTAATTAACTGAGAAGAAAGTGCTGCCTTTGTAATAATATCTGCAAATGGTTAGACTTTCTAGTCTTCTTGGATAGGGATGATAAATTGAGGTCCCGTCTCCTGCAGGGTTGGGGTAGGAGACGTTAATTTCCCACACACGAGATTACTGTGTGATGGATGTCCTCCCAGGGGTGGGATGGGTGGGTAAAAAAAGGGGTTAGGTGTCAATTGGAACGAAAGTTCTGTTCCTTTCTCCTGCCATTCCTGTGGCGAATAAATTAAACTTAAACTAAACTAAAACTAACACTAAAACAAAATATCACCCAGGCAAACGACTTATAGAAGTGACTGTAAGCTGTTTGTAGAGAAGTTTTCGGCTATGTCGGAAACATCCCGGAATATCTTAATTATTACGGTTGGAGTGCCCTTAGCTACGGTCTAAAATCTTACGCTAGACCAGCCATTCAAAGATAAAACCTCAGTCAGTAATGACGTTTCCCTCAAAAATCTTAAACCTCCCACTCGCTCACCTTGGAGTTGACGCTGTTCGAATTCATAGACCCTTAAAACCGTTTACATATCATGCAATAATTTGGATATATCAACAAAGTTGAAATGGTAAATTGGCCACCGTAACGATTACAAAAAGCTGACGTTTCGAGCGTTAGCCCTTTGTCGGAGCGAAGGGCTAACGCTTCCGACAAAGGGCTAACGCTCGAAACGTCAGCTTTTGTAATCGTTACGGTGGCCAATTTACCATTTCAACTTTGTTGATATATCCAAATTATTTCGTTACTCCCACCGACTCAGCCTCAAACAGTTTCTTTCGAAACTATCAGCCTTTATACATATCATGCACTTTGGTGCCCGAGAACAAAATCAGAGTGAATGTTTTTATTTAGTAGCCTTTCACTTAACACCCTAATGAAATCAGCCATTGAAAGAACAACTCTCACCTGCAATACGTGCTTGGAAACGATATGACATAATCTTCGTTGTGCTCTAACAAGGATATTACACCTTAAGAGAGACGATAAACGTACACCGTGAGTTCAAGAGTAAAATGTCGTACCACAATGTTTGCTAGTATTATCTCAATATAATAAGAATATATCAACAAAGTTGATATGGTAAATTGGCCACCGTTACGATAATAAAAGCTGACGTTTCGAGCGTTAGCCCTTCGTCGGAGCGAAAAGAGGAATTGTGGGTTGTGTGTGCTTTTAAAGGCAGAAAATGGAGCCACGAAACGTTAGCTTTTATAATCGTAACGGTGGCCAATTTACCATTTCAACTTTGTTGATATATTCAAATTACTTTGTTACCCCACCGACGCAGCCCCAAACAGTTTCTTTAGAAACTATCAGCCTTTATTCATTTATCTCAATATAGGTGGTTTACAACCAACCTCTAGAGACACAAGTAACAATGGTGAAAGGTACAAATGCTAGTGGACGATCAGTAGAAGCTAATGAGATATCTATTGTTTACTGGCAGCAATGACGTTACGTGTAAACCACCTATTGTTTAAAATGGAGTCTTTAGAGTCAGACTCGCCAAATGACTAGAACCTGAGTTCGAAATTATATCGGAAAAAGAATATTTAAAAAAAAAGACCTAAAGAAGACATTGTTTTCCGCAGTATGTTGGGCATTTGAAATAAGCGAGTTACAGCTTTAATAAAGAATTTGAGTGTGCGTTATTCTTGCTTACGATTCCTAAATCAATGCAAGTACGGAATCGTTCAACGATGCCAAGAGAAGTGTGCGAGCAAACATTCCGCGGCGATGGAAAACTTAAACAATTTTTTTCGGAGGGAGGGAGAAGCATAAATCCATGATGAAAACTGAAAAACATACAGGACAACTTAATTCTATTTGCTTTGGAGCTTAGCACAGTACACTAACACTGTAACGAAGGAGAGATGTCCACCAATCTTTACCTACTCCTTGATTCACCACACCGATAGACATTCCATAAAACTTCGACTTCGTCCAAATGTGTGCATTAAAACACAACTGCTTGCTTGGACACTCAGCGTAAAACCCGGAAACTGTAAAGAGACAACAGAGCATAATGGATTAATTAACAACTATTCACCGAAGTGGAGGTGGTTAGTGGTGGATATTTACCGAGCTATGAAGCGGCAAGGTAAATATCCACCACTAACCACCGACACTGAGGTGAATAGTTGTTTTAGTATATACTAAAACAGTGAGATAATATACACCACCGTCGTTAATTTTAGTGATTTCTTCGCTTGTCACGGATGCAAACCGGGGCGCCATTTTTTCCCGAGTTGCTCGGAGGTAAATAGCAAAGGATATTCGGAGTTTGACTAGCCAATCAGAGCGCGCCTTCAACGCTATCCACTGTTTTAGTATATACTAAAATAGTCTATATTACAGTTGTGTGCTTGGTTGCCAAGCCTTTGAACGGGAGTGAGGCTAGAGATGACCTTGTTATGATACAAACCTTGCTGCCTTTCAAATGTAAATCACTTTGTTATCATGCTGACTAGATACAGGTCTCTATCACAACAAGGTCATCTTTAGCCTCACTCTGAATCAAAGGCTTGGCAACTAAGTACAAATCTGTAAAATGGCCTATTCTTACGAATTCGATCCCAAGAAGCGACGGAATCGCGTTGGTTTACTGATAGTTTTGTTCGGGACTTCGTAAAGAATTGAAATGACTGTGGTATCCACGTACAGTATCATAACTATGGTTTAACTTTAAAACCTATTCAGTCTAGCTAAGATCTTTCTTACGTGCAAGGCCCTTTGGTGCACAGAATACTGCACGCGTTCCCCTAACTAAGAATGCGGTTTTAAACAATTAACAGAAAAAAATTCCACGTTGCCTTACATCTGTTCAGCAGTAGATCACCTGAGACGTCAAAATGTGACAAGAACAATGAAAACTGGCGCACGAGGCGCAATAGTCTGTTACTACTGTTCTCGTCAAATTTTGACGTCTTCTGTGATCTGATGTTGCTGACCAGACGCACAGTAACATAGAATCTATAGGCTGGTTATTTAAACAAATTTTGGCCGTTGTTTAATAAATATATCTTATTAACCAAGCGCGAGGGCCTTACTGGGAGAATATCGGCCCGAGGTCTTGACAGTACGGACCGAGCGCAGCGAGATCCGTACAAAAAATACCGAGGGCCGATATTCTTCCGGTACGGTCCCGAGCAAGCTTGGTTAATAAGAGATTTATTATACGACTGAAGTTCAAAGGGACACAAGTGTGGTATCATTCGGGACCATTCGGGACAGTGCCCGGTCCAATACTGAGAGAATATTGACCGGCAATAGAGCCTTTTGATTGGTTGATTTTAGTTATTGGCCCTCTGACTGCCCGAGTCGTGTAATAAAACCGCGTTCTGAGCCATTTTAAATTATTATTATCATTATCTGAACTTTTTTTTTTGTGAACGGTGTCACGAGGGCCAAACATTAATGATGGAAGGACCTTCATTTGATTAAATCAACCCTCTTATATGCTACAGCTTTTCTGCGACGTTCATCAGCACAATGATATTTCAACTAGTGTTGAACCTGTCCCAGTTACTCACTCGGGGGATGATGGGAAAGCTGTTCTGCAACAAACGAAACTCTTCCGTCATCAGAGACCGTTGAAGAGTGATCAATATGACTGTTTGTGGAAGGTTGTTTAGCGTTGGACGACATCGGCACTTTCCAGGAACAATAAAATGTCTCTCCTAATATGGGATTGTAAGGTTTCTTAGCTAGAGAACCCTAAAGAAAGAAAAAGAAACGTAGATATATTCTAACAAATAACAACTTTGACTTTTGACTTGAACGACGAAAAATCAAGGAACGAACCAAGAAATACAGACACACGATTGTTGCCTCACCTTTCTTCCGGCATGGAAGGAAGTTAGATAGAATTCTACAACAGATAAAATCCTATCTTCTGCCGTGAGACCGTCAGGAATTCTAAAAAAAAAAAAAAAAAGAAAGAAAATATGAAATTGAAAATATTCAAGATAGGGTTTAAGTCAATAAAAGGCACAAACTTGTAGCAAACTTTTCCAACTTACTTAAAAATATTTGGCATACGTGTCTGCATGACTTGCACGTGTCGACCTCCGACCGAACATATGATATCCATATACTTAAAATGATGATACTTACTTAACAAACAAATCAGGATGGGCGAAGAAGTCTGCATACATCTCTAACAACGAACGCGGCTCAAGAATAAATGTTGGCAACACAACCTTCATGGAAAAAAAATTGCAACGTCCACGATTAAAACAGGGTCTATTCAGTGCAAATTTTAGAAACAATGGAACACAATGGGGCTATGTGGAAAATGTCCTTATTTTTGCTATTGCTTCAACGTTTTCCAGAACTCTTCACGTTAGAAGTTTTACATTTCTTTTTAATCAGGAATGGGCTCAATTACTTCCGAGTACTCGAATTCAATTGGCCGGTTATTCTATACGAGGTCTAACCCAAAGCGCGGTTAAACGCAAGCAACGGGCCGTACGAACTCTCTAAAGGAGGTTTGTTTTCATTAAATAAATGTCCTTTCTCTTGAAAACGTTCACAAAAAGTAAATGTTCAGACAAAAGATTCAGCTAAATTCAAGATAGCCTTTAGCACAGTTTTGTTAAACGGCTAAAAATTTGTTTAAAACAACCGACCCAATGTCTCCACTGATTTCATATCTGGAGAGCCCCAAAAGGTACCTTAGTCAAGTCCATTCCAAGCTTCAGCTGCGAAACAAGATGAAGTATAACACTTTTATGTTCCTCAACCGACTGGTTTTCAGGTTCTTCTGCCGTACAGTAAGCCTCGTCGTCAGTTTCCTCTTCCACTCTACGAGCTAAAGCGCCAAAAATAATCAGAATTACCCCTTTACATTCTTACACCAGTAAGCATATTCTCCATACTGTTCTTCATACATTTTCCAAGGTGCTGTCAAGGAGAATTTGTTTAACAATCTAGGCCGGGTTGTTCATAGTTGGGTTAAGATAACCCAGGGTTAGAGTAAAATCGGATTTCAGATCTGAATACTTTAAAAAAAAAAGATTCAGTATGATTCTTTTTGTCTACAATTTGTTGATTGGATGCTTCAAAAGGATTAGAAACTGAAATTATCCAAAAAAGGTTTTCGCACCAAGGAATAAACTAAGAGACCCAGATTAAAAATTCAGCGCTAATCGGCCATCGAACAACTGGGCCCTGAAAGAGTTCTTTTGTAAGTGATCATTTTCTTAATTCTCATGACCTAGATGTGTGATTAAGGGGTGATACTGTAAGGAGAAATTAGATGTTAATCACTCTCAGGGGTCGTGCTTCTTTATTAACTGGGATCCAAATTAAAGGAGTTTCAAGCAGCTATTTTACTGATGATTTCTCGGTAGTCATGGGACATAAAGTTCAACATATCTGATTTTTAGCCGGGACTGGTCTGAATCGCTTTTATCAAGTACTCCAGCGCAGTAAAATAGAAATTAAAAACGTCCCAAGCATCATGTAAGGTGGCTCGTACCGGTTTTCATCTTTTTGATGGTTTGTAACTTTGAAAGAATACAACAGAAAGACTGACCAAGGCCAGTTGAACACTTTTATGGGGTTGAATTATATAACAATTGGTTATCCAAAAATAGGTGTTATTTCGTCACTAGCAGTTTCCATGGCAACGCTTTCCTAGGCGTATTCAGACGCATTTTTAAGCTTATGGCTCAAATAATTCGAAAACTAACCCGATGACCCCGTGATTTTTTTCCGTGATTGCATTTGGCACTTGAAAAGGAAAATGCACAAAGATTTTTAAAAAATTCCACGGAGCGGAATTTCAGAAAATCTAGAAAAAAGGCAATTTTCACACATCGCAAATTTCCTTCCGTAGAATTTTCTAATACAAATATAGTGGTCAAATAGAGAAAAGGAAGAATTCGTTAAGACACGAGCGTGGAACGAAAAAAAACCATAAGTCCTCCACATGGAATCGAACTCAAAACATTCGATTTCGCCTCTGTGTGATATTCTTCAATTGAGCCACAGAAAACTCTCGCCATAACTAGCTTCATACGAGACACTCAAACTGCTAAAATCGGCAGAAATCGGTGAATCGCCTTGTGTGCAAAGATGATAACTTTTGAACCCTTTGGTCGAAGAAGGAAGGGTGTTTAAATTTTGTAACGCGCTTAGGACAAGGGAACTTGTTTCGAACAATCGCTCTCAACGCAGAGAGTTCCACTGACTTCGAGACATCAAGCTAGAAAATAGGTTTTATATGAAATGTGAACTATATTTTGTAAATTGAGACAGCATGGTTCTTGAAGATTATCCAAACAGAGAAGGTAAAACGAAACAGCATAATTGTCGAAAATCAAAAAGAGAAGGTTCCAGAATTCAGGACAAGATAATATTTGCTTATTATTGAATTGTGCGAAATTGAGTTACGAAATATTCAATTTCGACATTTCCTACGTAAAGCTAGGGTTGTTAATGTTAATTCTTACGTAAAAAAAAATTCGAGACAGAATAAGGAAAGTTTTCAGTTCGCATTTAAACAGTCAGATTTATTGCTACTCACCGACGTTGTATTTCATCTCGGCCCTGGCTTTCTCGCAGCACGACACACCTGAGCTATCTGCGGTAATTTCAGTTGTTTTGCTGTCCTTTCTTTGCGATTTTGGAGTCCCAGGGTTCTTATGGAAGCCAAACGACCGACCCTCTCCACTGGTTTTATCCCCATGAGACTTGAAACTTAAAGTAAGAAAAGGCGAAGTGAAATACATATTACACTAACACATTGAAAATATATTGTTTAATCCCAACCTGTTGTGGTGTAACGTAGACCATAGCAAAGGCAATATTTGTCTCTCTAAATCGGAGCTAACCGAAGCCCTGCGATATAGAATTTATCTAATACCTGATCACCCAGACAAAAATTACTTACAAACATTGCTTTGTCGAAATCAGTCGAGAAATATTCCCCTGATAGAAATTCTTTGTGTCTGTCGATTCGTCTAGAGCCGGATTTGAAGAATTCATCGCTTTTGTAGAATGTTGAAGTTTAGTAATTATTTATTCATAACAAATTGTTATTCTTCCACAGCGCCAACATCGCAAAAACTGTATTTTTCGCTTTCTTATCGTTCGCTTAATCATTCATGAAAACGCAACTTTTGGACTCATTTCATTATCTGGGAGCGAAAGGGCATTCATATTCATCCGATAACGATATATTAGATCTCTAAAAATCATAGGAGATAATTGGACGTAGGTCTCTTCAACAGAAGAAAATGTCTGTGATTATATCTTTCAAAACAGTGTTACGTCAATACCAAGAAGACATCAAAGATTTATTTCTTCTATGACCTTATTACATTTTCAATGGTTTGCCAAGGAAAACTGCTTAGAAATCATTTTTTCTATTTTATAACATTCCGTTGCCAAATATCTGAAGCAAAACTGTTACATTTATGGCCGAGAGTTTTCCTTTTCTTTGAACGCATATTTGTTTAAAACTTATGAGTTCTCGTTGTGTAGCGTTCACAATTCAAAATTCAATATTACGTGAAAAAAATCTCAGTCCCACAAAACAATACACTGTAAACCTTGGTTTCCCTCACTTGTTCATATCTTATAAAATTGCTGAACATAAAGGGGCTTACTGATGAGAAAATCTGGGTTTTTGAGGTTAAAATAACAATAATTCCGTAACTGATTTCATCAGCTTTATCATTAGAATCAGTTCCCGAGGGAACAATCATCGTTTTCATCAATCGTCCGCAATGTTTTCATTTCATTTTGCTCCTGTTTTCACTTTTGGATATCATGGCCGATCTTCAAACTCCTTAACGTTGAACACGCGGTCGATGGGCTGCGCAGGAGGGTGCGTTACTTGGCAACGCAACTGTAAATAACAATCTGCCGGCTCAGTATCGATCATGGGTCACACATGAACGAATACGTTCCAATGTGACAATTGCACAAAAAAGAAAAACCTTAGCCGGGAAATTGTCCAGTTTTAGGTAGAAATTCGTATAATGATCAACATACAGAAACCCGCCTTTTTCAAACAACATCTTTAAAATTTCGAATTTATTTATACATTATCTTAGTAAAATAAAGAAAATTTACGGGACAATTTCGTCCCAATACAGCGCAATCCGTGTACTTCCTCTATGAGAGGTCGACAACGCGGTTTCTGGAAGATAGGTTGTTTCCCCCAGGGAGTGGTTACTGTTGTAGTGTATCAATCTCATTCTAATAACTTTAATAACTTTTATTTATACAGCGCTCATATACTGAGCTCGTGGCGCTTAATAACACTGAACAGGGGACTTTACCAGACTGCTAAGCAGTTTACAATCAATTAAAGACGAATCTAACAGATGCCTTCTCCTCCCCAATTCCTAGTAAGCAGGCCAGACCACATCACAGTAATCTCGTGAGTGGGTTCTTTAATGTCTCCTAACCAAATTAACTAATTAATAGATGCAGGAGACGGGACCTACGGTTTGTTCGTCCTTGACCGAGAAGACTAAAATGTCTATCCATTTCTTGATGTTATAGAAAGGTAGTACATTCTCCTCAGTTATTTTAAGACCTTGAGTGTTGGTCCGGCCGGGGCTTGAACCCTCGACCTCCCGCACAACAATCCGGCGCTCAACCATTTGAGCTAACCGGGAGGCAACTTCTTTGGATACGCTTTGACGAAGATTGATGAAAACTTCGAATGTTCCCCCGGACAACAAAGACGACGGAAGTCACTAACAAGCAAGACGTTACATCAATGTTTAAAAGACATGCACATTTTTATTCTTTACCTTAAATGACGTCTTCGACTCATAGCGTTGTCACCGATCGTACCGTGAGTTCTTTGAAACCTGGGTTAAATGATTTAACTTACAGTAAACCATTTGCTTTAAGTTAAAATCATCTTTAAAGGAGCACTCGAAGCCATAAGTGAATCGAATACTGCTTGTATTTTACGCATTTAATTTATTGTTTTTCAGTGAACATGGCAAATTTCCGTTGTTTATGGTTACTTTAGGATGAAAAAGTTGGAGACAAGAAGAAAGGAATTGCTAATTCAAAAGACGTACGTTTGAGTTCTTGCCGAGAAAAAGGGGCTTGTTTTAACTGAAAAAGGGGTAAAACAATTCAATTTTACCATTTCTTAACTTTATGAAGGTTTTACTGCAAACAGTTTTAAGGTAACACTTTACATTTAGCATTTTTGTTATGATGACTTTTCACATGAATATTCATACACTTGCAATTGAAAACGCAAAGCAAACGGAATCATACGTTTTAAATATTGTATCTTTCAACAGGTCTATTAATTAAACTTGAAGTTTATTGAGAAAAATGTGTTAACTAGGTTTGAACTAACACAATCCCTATTGAGCAGGACTAATTTGAACGAACGGGATATCCCAGAACTGAAGCTAAGGCGAGCATAAATTGTGAATTGTTCCAATCAGTGGCGAGCCTTAGAAACATGGGCTCTCTCTCCATCAAATAGAGTGAGTTTCAAAACTGCCCTCATAAACACACCGTTGGTTTTGTTTTGGCCAAGAGAAAACGAGCGAAGTTCGTGCTATCTTCTTTCAACATATTTGTGAACTTTACCAATAATTTTCTCAAATTTGATTTCGTTGAACAAGATTTTCAGATTCGTCATAATATCAGCGCCCCCAAATAAAAGTTGGTTTAAAGTCATTATTTTTCGAGAAAATTAAATACTTAAAATTATAATCTGGCAGTTTTCGAAAGGTCACTGTTAAATTCGAAGAAAAAAAGGCATTTGGTTCAATGGGTAGACGTGTTGATCATGCGGTTAAATAATTCAATGGAAGAATACGGAGCTTTCGTGCAAAGACTAAAATCAAAGCTGAAGCGAACAGTTGCAAATTGGCATGCGAAAAATGTTTTGCACTGAGAGTTGATGTTTCAAAACAAGTGTCTCCATTCTCAGCGTAGCTGGTTGCACAAGTGTTTCTCTTCGAGACAAAAATTAACATTTCTTTCGAAAGCAGGTTTCAAGCTCGATCTGATCGACTTGCACTTTTCTCCCGCAAACCTGACGAAACAAACCGCAGTGGCGTCAAGAAATACAGGATATTCAAGAAAACCCCGATTAAAACAAAACCTTAATTAGAAAGTGTAACAAACTAATAACAGAACAAATGTATCAATGGCTGATAAAGTTAGTATCTGATAAATGCGGGATCTGCTAAATGTAAAGTGTAACCAGGCTAAAGTCTGATAAATGCAAAGTATGTTGACAACAGAATATCGTAAACACTGCGGAGCGTTTGCAGCCGGATTATTTTAACTGAAAAGTTAAAATGTAAAAATGCCATTAGCCAGGCGTTTGTTTAGCTGATCGACTTGTTTGAAAAATAAATATTTGAGAGACGCAACAAGTTCGTTTTCACAGCGCTTGGACTGTAAAAAACGAGGAGGAATAAATGAATATTTTTTTAACGCTGGGGATAAAAACTCGAACAGAAAGCTGTACTTACTCGGAAGTATTTTCGTCCCGTTGCAACGCGTCTCCTGAAAGAAAAAAAAAACAAACAAACAATTTTACTAATTTACACTGCTAAGTAATTTTTTGCGTTATGTTCAGCAGAGAGTTACGTAAATCGAGTAAACAGCCTTGCATTCAATTTCAACCTGTTCTCATGGCACAGCACCATAATCTTGACCAAGGTTCTACCTCAGTTAAAATTAATCGACATTGAACTATACCTAAGTCCGCTGCAAAATTGTTATTGAAACCTTCAACAGCAAACCTCGAATAGCAAATTAGTCACTCTCGCTGTGAAGAATATTCTGCACAAGCCTGCCCTTTGCGTATCAAAAATTCGCGCAGTTGTAACATTAAGTGGGTTCTAACGACCGCAAAAAAAAACAACAGATTTCACCACGCTCTGGCGAAATTTACACAAAAAGACTGAAACAAAAAAACACTTTCCACACGCGCCTGGAGAAAATAAAGACTTCCCACAATAACATTTTCACCTGCAAAGCATAATGAGTAAAAAATTTGGCATCAATTTTCTCGACGCCTTTAAAGGAACTGCGGCACGTACCACGCTTATGACACAACTGAGCCAGTCACTCTCAAGTAGCGATGGAAGTTAACTCGACGCTTTGACATGTCTGGTTTAATAAAACTCCGAATAAAGAATTGTGCGTCGTGGTGGCTACACATTTATACAGCTAATTCGGCCAGTATATACAATGAATAATTAATTCGCCAAAGAGTGTTTGTTACGTCAATAACGCAAATGAGTTGTCAAGTGGTTCGTTCGTACAGGTGATAACAAATATATCATATGTACATCTTAACAAATCAAACTAAAAACATTTGATAATGAACTCAGGACGTAATTCTGCTGTAAAGAGCCAATGCTAAGTTAAACCAAAAATTAATCTTGGTTAGAAACAGGAATTACAGGAATTTTATGAAAACAACATTTAAAACGAATTTGCTGAATTTCTTCTCGGAAAGCACGTTGGTTAAAAATCATTCTTGTTAAAAACAACTTGTTGCTCGAGAGGGCGAGAACCAAAATTAGAACTCGCAATATTTGCTTTTGTATCTCGCTGAAACCACCAGTTCTGTTTTAACAAGAAAATTAAAGGAATAAAACACTGTCTAGTGGAAATGCAAATTGCACAACCGCGCCTTAGACAAAGTCAAAATTCAACCATAATTCAATAAATGGTTTGGTTACAATGGACGTCAAACGGATAATATTATAAAGGTTGGTCGGTAAATACATTAGACCGTACTTATCTAGAAAACAGGTCCTGGTAGTTATATATTCATATAAAAAACGGAAAAATAAACTTCCCTTTATTTGACTGTGCTTTCGAGTAAAAGATCATTGTGACAAAGTAAAGTTTGAAAAAGGAGGACAAGAGAGAAAGTGAGAAAGAGATTGGGACATCACTTTCGATGAACAAAAAAAAATGAGACATACGAAGATAGACGACAACCTCCTATGGAAAAGAGCGAAACATATCGACGGTCAATTCCTCAAAATCGTTTTTACTTGCATGATGTTTTGCCTTGAAAACCCGGTACTTAGGAAAAAAGAAGAACTTGCAGGTTACACTAGACTGGCCATGCAGGTTGCAAAGTCGACATGAACATGTCTCAATGTACATGTTGTGTTTCAATTGCGAGCTCAGAAACGCAAATATTTCCTGTTTCAAATATATTTTTTGCAACTGATAACAAGTTTTCTTCTCTTTCATCCCGTGTTGCTTTTGCTTTATTCCTTCCTTTACTAATTTCTTTCGTTTATTATTATTTTTTTGCTACTCTCTCTCTGTCACGACCTATGTGCGATTTTAAGAGTATTTTCATTAAGAAATCCAGCGATGAAAACCAACTTAAAATGTTAAACGTTTACAAAGGAAAAAAAGGCAAAAAGTAATAAATGTTCGGCGAAAATAAAAAATGAAAAAAAACACGAGTACCTGAAGCTTCACTTTGAACATCGGCCGCCTGTAAAAAGAAAAACTTCAAAATGACCTTTAAGGCTGAAAAAAAGTGGTGATTTTACTTCACTGGAAATTAATTACTATATGTCTCACCGACAGTGACAAGAAAATGGAAATACAAAAACATCAAGAAGGGTTTTACGCTAGATTATACTGAACTAAACATAGCAATGTGTTTTTGAATTAATCAAATCAAAACAGGGCACATGCAGTTTTTTCAGTTCTGTTTTCAGAGTTGGTAAGAGAAACACGACTGAAAAAACATTGTGTTTGTTATCTTAAACAACCTTTTGCTTTGAAAGGCAATCAAGTTACAGAATAGCCAGATGAAAGTGTTTGATAAATTACAAATAGATTTTCATCTGTGAAAGCTACTCTTAAGATAAGTCACAATAAAAATGTACAGCATATACATTTCAGACTTAAAGTGGAACCAAAATACTGCTAATATTAATTCTCGCACTACATTAGACTTGCTCACAAGTCGCGGTCCTACCACACCAGAACAGAAAACCAAGCGAACGACTTTGAAAAAGTCTAGCACTACATATACATAAATACATACATACATATACTTTATCATATAAGGGGCACAATTACTGAATTGTGATTGGTCAAGACAGAGGGCATTTTTTTTTCTTAATTTTTGTAATTGCCCCGGGCAAAATTACTTGAAAATGATTGGCTGAAAACCGCTTAGCAACGGCTGCCAAGGTAAAGAAATTTCTGTTTGTTTTGTAACAATGGCGTCCCGTTTTGGGATAGTCGACGTGTTTTCGTTTTCTCTCAGTTCTTTCTTCAGTAATTTCTCCCCTTATATTATAAACAAGTAATCACATGGTTCCTCGTAAAATTAAGGATTAATATCACTTGTGTTTTCGGAAGTTGCAGAAATTGCAGCAACTTCCGAAAACACGCGTAATATTAATCCTTAATTTTACTCGGCCCCATGCGATTACCTATACTTATTTAACCTCGAATTTAGAGTACCTAAAGATAAGCTAGTATCTTCGAGTTACAGGTATAATTCTAAATACTACTAAAATGTAAAATGTAAAATGTAAAATTGTAACATTCTAAAATTTAACTATGAAAAAGAGTCATTGTAGAATCTTGCGCTTGAAATCAGGAAAGCACTACCTATTACTAATTTTTATAACTTACTACGAATGCACTGTCTTTTACCGGCCAAGATGTGATTTATTTAGCAATTCTCCCGACTAGCTGCAACATATTTCGTTGCAAATTGGTTAAGAGAACTTGGTACTTTAAAAATGACTGGCCGTTACTAACAATTTTGTCAACTGTTTGCTAAATTATCTATTAATAATTATGACAGAGCTGAATAACGCCAGTTATGTGGCCAACACTGCGGGCTCAAGCGTACGAGGTTTAAAATTTAGCGAAATTTGCGAAAATAATAAGGAGCTGGCATATAAAACCTAGCCATTTTGTTGTCGTCGGAGGCATTTCCCTATTTCCAAAGTTTTTAAGGAGAAAATTAATTTTCGAAAATATTTAGGGGGTGTACAAAATTTTTAGAAGTTGTTCTGCAAAAGAAAAGCGGCAAGGAAAACAACGCCTCGAAGTAACCATGCGAACGACTCAAAATTCGTTTTCCGCGCCAAAATCTAGCGCGTGCACATACGTTATTCATCTCTGTCCTAATACTAAAAATAGAAATTTTTAATAAGTTTCTCTGAATACCTGTCCTTGGAGGATGGAAAAACAGTGATGCAATGTGCTCAGAGCAGACTACAACAGAAAATAACATAATGTAAAAAAATAATGCATTGTGTCAATACGCTGGTACAATGATGAGGTCAGACAGTTGTAGTTACATGTACCAAGCAATCAGATCTCAAAGTAAGGAGAGTGAATTTAGTGAAAAAGGTTTAACTAAGTCATTAGAAATCGATGCTAACTATTACTACCTTATTTCTTCCCTGCTCCTCTCACCCTAATATAACCTGTTTTGTATTTATTTCTCCCTCTAAACTACTCTCTTGTGTACTAATGTTTTTTTTGTCTAAGTTAAAGGGAGGTTTGCTACTCTCAAATGATAACTCAAATTAATCTGTTCAAGGCCAAAAATATAGTATGGTAAATATGTTAAAATGAAATCATAAAACAGTTGACTCGCCCTGCGGACACCCTGCTATTACCAACACCCCACCATTGTGGACAAGAGCCAACCCCCTGGCGAAACACATAAAGATGCAACTGAAACCAACTCCCAAACAGACTCTCACTATTACCAAAATACATACACTTTCATCACCCCCAATGCAACATTTCACTGTTTTTTTTCTCTCTTGCTATAGCAGACACTAAGTACTTCATCCAAAATCCTGACTCACATAATATAAAGTGACATTAGGATAAAGGAAAATTAAAAAACATGATTCTTCAATAGAATGCCAACACTACAATATCCATCTTGCCGCCAGATCTCTGTCCGGTTCCTGAGGCCACATGCTAGAAACTTTATGTTGCTAATGTTACATACTACTTCATAGTTTTAAAGACAAAACATTTTTTTTCTACCATTGCGGACACCGAATCTCTCCCACCCCCACACCCGAAAAAGTCCACAATAGCAGGAGGCAACTATAATTTGATTTGCATCTGTATTTGTTTAAAGAATTAAGAGAGCTACATAATTATCAAGCAAGTTTGAAATAATCATAAAATGAATTTGTTTTCTACTAAAACATCTCTTCTTTACAAAAGGTATTTCCAAAACTACCAGTGATCATACCTGAGCTGTTGCTTTAAGAATCAGTACATCCTATAAATTAAAATGAAAAGAAACAAAATCAAAAAGAGAGCAATTCAAAAGTTAAAACATGCAGTTAAAAAAAAGAAACTTTATTAAGTAGCCAAGCAAAGACAGCTTGCTAGAAGTCTTAGAGTAATAACTGATTCTCACATATACGTACAGGGGTTTCATTAATTTTTTCAGCAGGAGTGCAACTGGTTTTCACAGGCGGGCAAAACTTTTTTAACTAAACTTCTTTATAAGATAAACCTTCCTCCAAATTGTTGAACCAGGTGGGCAAAACTGTCCTTACAACCAGTCAATTTGGCTGGTGCCCAGCCCTTAATGAAACCCCTGCACGTGACAAATGATAGAAATGGAACTGATAATGCTGTTCATAATGGTGATTTTGTTTCATTTTCATTACTTACATTATCCAGAGGAAAAAGTGATTCTTCTCCTGTTGGATCCAACTGCAATAAGATGGTTGTACAATTTATCAGGAATCAGCTGATTTAGTCAGTTAATTGGCCAATATTAGTTATCATTGGTCAATACGTCTATATTTTGTCTCACAAAACATAGTCAAAATGCACTTGTCAAGCAAAATAACTAAGAAATGACACTGCCCATGTCTTGAAATTCTTTCCAGCTTTGACTTTTCCCAATTAGTTCTCCAGCGTAGTTGGCAACATTCTGCTATGATTTATAAATTTTATTTTATATTGATTAAACCTATCAAAAGGAGAAGTTCAAACAATCCCTGATGCTCATCTAACTCCTACCTATTTCAATTTATAACAGGAAAACTAGTAACTAGCAAAGAGCATTCACCTCCAATAGATCAATAAGAGCCATCTGTTGATCTTCTATTCTGTATAGATCCTCTCTGATGTGGGATATTTGCTCCATGATCTTTTCAGGTACATGATAGGTTTCATGTGTCACTTTAGGAGAGTCTGACGATAACTCATCTGCCCCGGCCACCTGAGGATGGCCACTTGAGGACGCTGCTGTTACTGTTTGCTTAACAGGACCACTTGACTGAGCAGATGACAGAGAGAAACTGTGTGTGGTATATAGTGGTGGGGCAGCCTGGCAAGCAACATGGGTTTAACAGAGTCAGCACTGGCGCCTAGTTGTCAAGAGCTATTCAACAGATCTATTCATTCATTGTCTATGAGAATCAACCTCAAAAAATGGATTTGAGATTGACCAAAACATTTTAGCTTATGCAGATCATAAACCATAAACATTTAATTAAAAACAGTTAAGAAAAGGTTTGTGCAACAAATAGAGAAAGAAAAAATATTTCCATGTTTCACCGCAAAAAAAAAAAAATAGAGAAAGTTACCAGTATTTAAAATTGAAATTATACACTGGACTTTTTTGGATACAGTATGCAGTTTTATTGTGGTAAACTAAACTGCCATAAAAACCATGCAATGAAATCATCAAATAAGCTTGCTAGTCAGCAACATTGAATGTAGGGAGAACTAAGTGTTATTAATAAATCTGTAATATAATTCCTTATACCCATAGCACTTAAT
This sequence comes from Stylophora pistillata, assembly GCF_964205215.1. Classification (NCBI taxonomy): domain Eukaryota; kingdom Metazoa; phylum Cnidaria; class Anthozoa; order Scleractinia; family Pocilloporidae; genus Stylophora; species Stylophora pistillata. The sequence goes on from NC_142521.1 coordinate 42,464,679, forward strand.
TCAGGATAGCTATAAGTGGGGGTGGGGGAAAGAAAAGCAGGAGGCAGGGAGCAAGGGGAAGGAAGGTAAGGGGGACAGGGGGGACAGGGGGGACAGGGGGGACAGGCAGTCATCAAAACTGAATCAAATTACAGCATTAAAATTGCACCTCAGCAATACTTGATGTGTGAAACTCAGCCACACTTCTCAGTTTATTAATCCAATCCTGTCTTTCTTTTGCATCATTGGCTGGGTTGGGGAGAAAAGACAATAAGAATTAGAATAACAGGGTTTTCATCATAATTTGCTGGGAAGAAAGACAAAATAAACCACAAAACAATGATTCCTCATTCAATACATTTTTCTCACAATACCTACAACGGAAAACTTAACTGATTTTTTTCTTCTATAAGCAGACATAAGTTGAAAGAAAGAGTAGAGCTGTGACAAATGGAAGTTTACCAACTTACAACCCTATCATCAGTATGCATATTCTCTACACTGTTCTCTAAATATTTCCTAGGGTGCTGATGAGGAGAATTTTTTCAATGATCAAGAGCCTCTTTAGTTGGTGATCATTTCTTTTATCCTTGTGACCTTGATGTTTGACTGGGGGGGGGGGGATTTTGTGAGGGGAAGTTAGATGCTGCAGGGCTCGACACTAACTTTTCAACTTACTAGCCAAGTGGCTACTAGTGACATCTTAGATGTTTTTGGAAGTTATGACAATTTTAGTCTGTTTACTAGCCAAACTGGCTAGTGGAAATTGAAAACCACTAGCCAAAACTGAATTTCTACTCCTAGCTACTAGCTCCAACTACTCGCTCCTACTAGCTCTGACGAAGGGCTAACGCTCAAAACGTCAGCTTTTATAACCGTAACGGTGGCCAATTTACCATTTCAACTTTGTTGATATATTCAAATTACATTGAATTTCTACTAACCAGTCTGTGGCTAGTGGGCTACCCTTAGTGTCGAGCCCTGTGCTGGTCACTCTTATGGCTTAAAGGGCTAATGAATGATTTTATAATACATCAAAATATTTTATTACTAATTGGTGTTGTGAAGACTAGAATATTCAGGTTTTCTTTCTGCATCGATCTTGATAGCATCACAAACTCGCAAGGTTATGCTTAAAAAACAACGGGACTAACAGTTACCTCGCAGTTTAAAGATATCGCCATTTGCTGCACTAACAGCAAATGTGAACGAGTCCTCGTCACTGGGAGCTATCATACTTCCCTATTACAAACAAACAAACAAACAAAAATAAATAAACAAACACAAAAAAATGAAAAAATTCAACCCAAAGAAAGAGAAACCTTCAGCTAGAACATACGCAACAAAACAAGAACGTTACCACTCAAACTACAGAGTAACACTACAAACTCATTCTCATTGAGAGCAATCATAAACCTGCTAATTTGTGAAACTTGTGATGCATGTTCAATCAAGGAATCTTACCCCAAGATAAACTGATCCTCTTGGCCCCAGCTTTTTCTTCTCTTTATCCTGGTATCAGTAGATAGTAAATCAAAATATTTTACTGATTCCAGTTTCAAAAGTTCAGCCTCTGTACAACGTTAACATCAGTTAGGTAACAGTTTGCAATTCCAGATGTAGTAAAATAAATTAAAAAGTCTGGATATTTAACTACAAGAATTATTAGAAGGTGAGCACCATTGTAAAAGAACCCTTGTCTTTAGTCAGCAAGAGAGGTCAATTCATAACTTTTCTTGCAACCATGGCAACCAAAAAAGGTCACAGCAGGGAGCTGAGATGTAATGATTTTGTTATCAGAAGTCAGCCATTGATCATTAAATAAATGCTTACCACATAATACTCCAATAATCCAGAATCAGGATCAAGAGTGAACCACCTAAACTGCCAGCCTTTCATTAGATTAGTCCATTTGCTAAGTTGTCCTTCAGTTGGTTGTCTGTGGCAAAATTAGAAAACCACTGTCGTATAACTTCCATTTTACACCAAAGATCTCGATAATCAACTATCCTTACTTCCTTTTAGTTTTAATTCTGAGAAATAAGTCTTTAAGACTTTCACTCCTAAGATCACAACAGTAAATCTCCTTACTGTCTACCATACAATTCTTATGATGTTATTTGGGAGAGTTTCGTTTTAGATCAACTTATAATCCTCTAATTAGATATAGCTCTTTGGCATTACAAAGCTGTGCTTTTATGTTCAAATTGAGCACTCTACTAGGATGAGTCAAGTCATACAATTGTGCAAAGCTCACTAGTTTCTAGTTTGAGCACTCTGGCATGGCTTAAATGGAACCACAAATGTGGAATCATTTGGGGTGGCTTTATAGCTTCACCCCCATCTTAGAATCAGCATTGCACTGATGAGGCCCAGAAGGCTGAAACAGTACTGTCTGCAGTTAATCCTCTGATTAACATTTTTCTGTATTCTCATCCCTTGTCTGCTTGTTATTGTATTAATTTTGTAAGGAGAAATTCTCTCTTGGTCTCTCACAGGAGCTTAAGAGTCAATCAAGCACGCCAACTACCAGTTTAGATACTCTTGGATTACAATTATAATATCTATCTCAATCCAACATCCCAAAATGCACACAGAAGCATTGATTAATAACAGTAGAATAAATACAGCTGTAAGCTCATGTGTTCACAGCTGCTAAAACCCTCCCCCTCCCCCTCCCTACAAGTCTACAAGTTGTCCAAACGATTTTAAACTCTACTCAAAAATAAGATGCCAAACAATTTAGCTTGAATGTATCCTTGTAAGCTTACAAGTTGAATCACAGCTGAAAATAATTTGTGAAGCCTTACCTGAATTTATCTTCAACTCGCTGTTGATCAAGAACCTAAAATGGATAAATCCAGAACACAGAGCTTATGAGAATGTAAACGGTCTTTTCATGAAACAATTTATCCAATCTTTCCTCAATTCCATTCGAGTCACAATCGATACGATCGAAGCGGACAAAAACACATGGAACGATAATTCATTAGTAATGACAGTCACAAAAGTTGACACAGTCTGAGATTTCCACCTATTTTAAATGTTACCTTAGCTTTTTGCATGACACCGAGTATCGCGGTTTTCTCTTCTTCAGAAAATTGGCTCAGATCGATGTCGAGATTAGCAAAGTAAGGGTCTTTTAGTATGTCCTCAGCCACCGCCATCTTGGCTGGTGCTGTATTGTGATGGCCTCTTTTTCATGCAGTATTGGCAGTACTCTTACGGGTAGGGTAAAGGTACGCTGAGAGCGGGGTGTACTTTTCGTAAGTTACACCGGCATATATCGGAGATCAATACTTTTTATAAAACTGTAAACGCACAAAAAAAGCTATTAAACAAACTGCTGTCTCCTATTTTCACAGAAAAGATTTTAGCAATCTAATAGAAACTCACATGATAGACCACTTCCGGTTTGCTAGTCACGCCGCCATCACGCCAACATTTGTCCACTAGATATTATTCATCCACCAGGAAACTGGAATCCTTTTCAACCTTAAATCAGGGCAACAAGTTAGATTTTTTATCCGCAGAACGCTATGAATAGGTCAACCGGCGCGTGCTTCCTTGAGTTTTCTCTATACTTTTACTAGTTAAGATCTACGATATCACTAATATAAACTCTTTAAGTGATTAATTCCTAATAAGAAATACAGATTAGGCTTCACGCCCTGTTTGGCTTATTTTCTATGCATTCATACGTTGCATACTATGGATAATAATATTTCGTGCAAAGCAATTTCCGAGAGTTCAACGGCACTCTACAAGGTATTTCACTCACACGTATTTTCAATCAAATGGTCGTTAAGTTGAACATATGAAACAGAATAAAATGCTGTTTTATATCAGATGCCCCAGTAAGAAATCAGCCTAATGCTGTTCTTGAGCTATTCTTAATTTCCTTTTTGAAAATAACAATTTATCACATGGATTCTTCACTTTTTTTTTAATTTTGTATAAAAGTTCCCAACTTATTCTGAGCTCAACTCTATGTGGTTTCAGGAAATTTGTATACCCTTCCATTCAGTGCTTCAGCTCAGAGCTTCATTCCCCTGGAATGCCAGCTTTTGACTAAAAAATTCCAGTCCCGACTGTGCTATTGTTAAAGGTCTATCACTTACACTTCGTAATGGGCCACTGATACCCAAATTTTATTAAATTAGAACCTGTTCAATCTTGTCAGGCCGAACTGGTTCTTACTTGTTCTATGCTTTAACCATCGAATATCAGTCTGAAGGTTCGTAAACGATTCGTTCCAGTATGCGGGTGTTACCTTGTAAGCTTTTTAGAGGACCTCAGTGGGTTAACCGTTTGTCGTAAATCGGCGAAAAAATTTAGATGTTAGGTGTAAAAATCGACATATTTTAACCCTTAGTCGTGTACACAAATTTGCATGTTTCACGCTTGAGCAAATACGTACTGAAACTGAATACTGTAAAACAAAAATACTCCCTGTCGCACGCTTCAAATTTCGAAACTTTATACTCGCTTACGTTTCCAAAAAGCTTTTAAAACAGTTCTTAACTGCTTTATTGCCTGATATGGAATGTTCACCATAACATGACTGAGACTTTTACTTCCGTTGGACGATCAATATGCATGATTTTCCAGAAAATTCTAGTTCTTTGGTGAAAAGTCGCCAGGGTGCTAAAAGTTCCGGCTGCCGCCGGCAGTCGGCTGTTATTTCGAACCCTGAGGATAATACCGGAAAACGATGTAGATCAGAGTATTCAATCATAATTGCTAATAGGGCTGATGACTGACTTAACATTCAGGCTAATGAAAAAATAATAATCGAGTGCCACTGCTATCCGCCAAAAAAAACTGTTACGTTTTAAAGATCCCGCTTTTAAAGATTCCCGTTTTGAAAGATTCCCCGTTTTAAAGATTCCGGCTTTTAAAGATTCTCCCGTTTTAAAGATTCCCGCTTTTAAAGATTCCTCATATTAAAGATTCCCGCTTTAAAAATTCCCTATTTTGAAGATCTCCGCTTTTAAAGATCCCTCCTTGCAGAGATTCCTGCTTTTTAAAAAGATTCCCCGTTTTTAAGATTCTCGCTTTAAAGATTCCCCGCTTTGAAGATTCTCTGCGTTTAAAGATTCCCCGTTTTAAGATTCCTCGTTTTAAAGATTCCCGCTTTTAAAGATTTCCCGTTTTAAAGATTACCGCTTTCAAAGCGGATTCCCCATGATAAAGATTCTCGCTATTAAAGATTTCCCATTCCCCATTCCCTCTTTTAAAGATAGCCGCCAAAAATTTTAACCGCGAGCCGCAAAAGCCAACACCCCATTGAGACCACCTTTGAAAGAAACTTTTCTTTCTCCCATGTTCTCAGAATTTGATACAGATTCACAGTTCCTGATATAATCAGGAAGGAAATTCCATAAAAATGGTGCAGCAACAGAAAATGTTTTTCATCCATATCGCTTAAGATTGTACTTAGTTCTTAGCAATTCATATAAATTAGAGCCGTGAAAACGGCGCGCTCTCGAACGACAGTGGGAGAACTAAAGCAGAGACGGTTTTGAGCCGCGGACGACAACCAGAAAAAGAAAATAACTAGTTCCAACACACTTTCAAGCCAATGTATCGACCGTAAGGTCGTCGTTTTAGCATTTTTAACCAAATTGTGCTGACCAAAAAGGTATGGTGGGCACAAGCAATGAGAACTTTTAACTTCCGGCCGCTGTGTGCTTCTCAATCACATTTGTAAATGATGTGTGGCAAAGTAAGTTCTTGAATAGTATATTACTATTGCTTTATTGTGTGCATAGTTGGTACCGTAAGTAATATAAAAGGAACATAAAAATACGCTTTTGTTACGGTTCATTGTTTGTCACAAGAATTAAAATAGACACGCATTATCTGTGTTTTTGGTCACCCCTTTCCTTTTTCCTAGATTTTTCTTTTTTAACCTTTTTCCTTTTCTTCTTCCCGTCTTCCATTCTTTCGACAGTTTCTAAACTATTAACGATATCTTTGTCCTTCTTCTTTCGTTTGTTACCTTTATCGTTTGTTTCTTCGACTTCGGGAATTGTTTCATTGAAAGATTTATCCTCACTAAAGCTACCGTCTTTCTTGTCACTTCTTCGTTCACCCTCGTACAACTTTTCCAAATCTTCGTTTTCCGATCCCACAATCCCCTTCTCGCTCCTTTTCGTGGACTTTTTCTTTTTATCTCTTACCCCTTCTGCTGTATCCAGCCTCCCCAAAGAGCTGTTGTCAACTTCTAAAGTCTCGCCAAAAATTTCTTTTGTTTTTTTCTTCTTTCCTTTTTCTTCTGTCCTGTCCTTCGAGGGTTTGCATTCACTCTCCGATCCAGATTTTGTTTTTTCAACCGCGCCGTCTTTCTTTCTCTTTCCAGCCGAACATTGCAAATTGATGGAATGCGAAACTCTTACGTTATTGACCAATTCTCCATCTTCAATCGCTTGTTTACGCTTTCTTTTACTCTCTTTCTTTCTCTTCTTCTTTGGCTCTGACTCCCCAACCTCTTCGCCATGATCTTGTCCTGAAACTGTTTCTTCCCGAGTGGCACTAGCTTCCACTGTCTGTTTTCTCTCTCGAGCTGCTTCCATCTCCTTCATTTTCATCTCGAAGTATTCCTGAATGCTTTTTCCAGAGTTTACAGTCTGCACACCGTGAGAAGATGGCGGCGGACAGGAAGCAGTACTCTCGTCCGATTCTTCGTCCTACATTGGGGGGAAAGTGGCTTATGAGCAAAGTATATTTATACAAAAACTCTCAAAGAGCTTTGTTATAAATTAACCGCGTTTATTGGATTATAGCTGACCTCGAATAAACCCGAATTTAAACAAAAGAAAGCACCGTTCACTCAAATCAGGGACCATAAGAAAAACAAAGAAACACACACACACACACACACACACAAGCAAAGCAAAACAAAACAAAAAAACCAGTACGATACATTTCGGTAAATCAGAACAAAGGCTATCAAAATGCAATTCTCCCATAGCCTCGCCAGAAAATTTCTAGAGAAGGTATGAAGAATTAAGATGTTTGAACCAACCTCTGACTGTTCTTGAGGAGTTCCAGGAGCTGACTTACTCCTCTGACCGAGGATGCATGCCATGTCTTCTGCTGATTTGGATGACAAATCCTTACTCTGAATGAAGCGATTATAACTATGGATACAAAACAGCCAGTCAGTCAATGACATTTGCACACACATAGTGTAGCTTACAGTTCTTGCCGATGCTACGTCTAGAAAAATTTCGAACTCGCGCTCGGTTGATAAGACTCGAGGAGCCGATTGAGGTTTGTGATTGAACGAGTGAGCGAGCGAGGTTCGACTACGAAAATAAATAAAAATACACGAGAAGAAGGGCCGAGCGACGATAAACATATAAGACAGAATTTAAAGACTTACAAATGTTTCCTGACTGTAGCGATGGCGCCGAAGCTTAAGTTAAAGAGTCTAAGTTCGGCAACGAAAACTTCGGGCTAGAGAATACGTTGAAAAATTCGCACGTGGAATCCTACATATATGGTCCAAACATGTTCTGTGTACCAAAGCCAAGGAAAAATGAAACTTCTAACTAACTTCTGCTCTTTATCTAAAAGAGACTGATTACATATATTTTTAGGGTAATCCTCCTAGCCTTAACTCCCATGTTCAATGTTTTTCTACAAACCACAATTTCATTTCACATCCTCATGTCTATGTTGAGAAGTGGGGAGGTACATCTAAACTTATTGCGTACACTGCCTTTCACATGAGATGTACGTCAACTAAAAGTTCTTCTGTCTTAAATTGCTTCAATGTTTGTGGAACCTTCAACTAAAGTAGAAGACACAAGGCCACCTAACAGTTGACATGTTGAGCTGTCAGTCAACAGGTGATACAGGTTCAAGCCTCAACCAAGTCATTTGCTTGTTAACCAAAACTTTTAGTCTCCCACTGCATCTTATAAAGTACAGTATTGAGAATATGGACCCTGATGCAGAGCAGATTAAAAATTTTGTACAGGACTGTTATTTAAATGAGGTTTCTAGCCACTAAAAGTGATTTTGGAGAGGTTTCTCTGAGAGTAAGGAACTTACAATACTCTTTTTCGTGACTGTCGTGCTTTCTTTTCCATTTCATGACTCTTTTCCTTCTTCACTGACTTTTCCTCTGTAATACACAGATGAAAGACAAACTACACCTCAAAACTCTAACTTTCCTCATACACAGAAAATAACAAAAACAAAGCTTTCCATAGAAACCCATTCACCGAATCGAAATATGGCATCCAATTTGAATTACCATTGTTTTGGACTTACCAGCCTCGTCTTCACATGGAAACACAAAAGGATTATCACGTGTGTGAGAGGCTAGTGAGTCCAGAACAATGGCAATACAAATTGGACACCATATTTCGATTCGGTGTATGGTAGTTATGATGGATGTTCAAACACATATTTAAAACTATTAGTTATCTCACCATTGTCATTTTCTGCATGACTATTCAGCTGAGATAGTAGATCATCAAATGCTACCTGGTGTGATATCCAGTTGTCTTCATGAGACTTCTCAGCACCCAGACCTAAACATCACATACAAAAAAACAGTTGGTTAATTCTTATTAGCATATTCCATTATGACGAAATGCAGATGTAAGCACCACCTCATGTATACCCACGAATGAGCTGCAAATCTTCATATCACAAATGGTTTCTCATGATAGATGTCTGCCACACTATAACTGGTACGTATGATGCACGATCCTTCGCAGTAGATAGCGCTATTTATGCAATAGCGAAAATCAGACCTTAAAAAAATCAGGCCGGTACGGGATTCGAACCACTTACCTTTGCGATACTAGTGCAGCGTTCTACCAATTGAGCTAACAAGCCAACTGGGAGCAGGCCGTTAAGTTGATTCGTAATAAACCCATAATGATAAATCAGATACAATGAATATATATGAAGTTCATATATATTTTGAACTGCGGTATTAAATATGTCTGATGCAGTGGTTCGAATCCCGTACAGGCCTTATTTTTTTAAGGTCTGATTTTCGCTATTGCATAAATATTAATAGCGCTCTCTACTGCGAAGGATCATGCATCATACGTATTTAATACTGCATATATTTTCATTGTATCTGATTTATCATCACGGGTTTATTACGAATTAACTTAATGGCCTGTTCCCAGTTGGCTTGTTAGCTCAATTGGTAGAGCGCTGCACTAGTATCGCAGAGGTCAGTGGTTCGAATCCCGTACAGGCCTGATTTTTTTAAGGTCTGATTTTCGCTATTGCATAAATAGCGCTATCTACTGCGAAGGATTGTGCATCACACGTATTTAATACCGCTGTTCAAAATATATGAACTTCATATATATTCATTGTATCTGATTTATCATCATGGGTTTATTACGAATCAACTTCACGGCCTGCTCCCAGTTGGCTTGTTAGCTCAATTGCTAGAGCGCTGCACTAGTATCGCAGAGGTCAGTGGTTCTAATCCTGTACAGGCCTGATTTTTTTTTTTTTAAGGTCTGATTTTCACTACTTCATAAATAGCGCTATCTACTGCGAAGGATCATGCATCTTACGTATTTAATACCACAGTTCAAAACATATGAACTTCATATACATTCATTGTAACTATAACTGGTGTTGATTGGTGCCACATAGGTGGCACCACAAGATTATTTGGATTCACCAACTAAGTTGTTAATGTAATTTATTGGCCACCATAAAGAAGTTCTAAAGCTCACATTTTCCAAGGGTTTACATTACAAGGACAGATTTAATCTAGAAAGGCATGCAACCTTTAACAGGAATGCCACCAGAATTTCGTTTTCTTACCTAAGTTATTCTGTCTTTTAACAGATTTGACATGTGTTTTAGTTCCGTCTTCCTTAGCACCTAGTCCTTTTCCATTCTCCCATCCCATTTTAGTCAACATCTGGTAACCAAACCGGCTGGTATCTGAACAAAATATTTTAAAAAATTAACACTCGGATAATCTTTTTCCTTCTTAAAAAGATATCTTCGATATAGCCACTCTGAAGTAAAGGTTGAATTCTTAGAAATTCCCTTTAGTCTACCATCAACCTTTCTGCGGATCTCTTCGAGTGTGTATTGAACATGTTACATAAACTTTGAGCTATCGTGGAACTTCGAGCTTCTGCTCCATTCAAAACAATCAACACTTTGTTACATTCTTCCATTGACTAATCATGAGAAAAGGTGCAAGCTAGGCAAGCATTGGCTGATAGATTGGCTGGTCAAAACTCAATCAGTTTATAGGCGATCTATCAATTAACCTAGACAATTTCAAGTGATGAAAAGCCAGGGGAAGACGTTTAACAAATAGATGGTTCCCTACCATTGGTCCAGGCTGTATTTCGCGGATCGCTGCTCCATTTTTGCTTCGATTTCGGCTCTGCGAGCATCGCCATGTTAATTACTTGACCCACGTGTGACGCAACTTCCAAAGCGAGCCAGCTTTTTATTCCAAAGCGGCAACTTGGCGAAATTTATGCGTAGCTTTTTAATGCGCAAACGTGGCGACCTAACTGGACTAAAATGCCCAAGTGAGTAGAGTAGATTTCTAACTTAATTACAACCTGATATTACTTTTTCTGAGCTCTATTTCGTGGGGAACTCTTGCTTCCTGTTTTCCTTTACATAACGATATCCTTACCTTTCCGCTCTAGGTATTATTGCGATTACTGTGACACTTACTTAACTCATGACTCGGTAAGTGAGTCTATTTATTTGTTTAGATTTCGTTTGAGAAACGACGTTAACCTTATCCAGTTCCGCACTTATTCTTCATTCCAATGCTCTGATTTTTTTCCCTTTTTGTGTTTGCACAAAACATTCATGTCTCTTTGTGAATTTACCATCTTTTGCATGTTAAATCCTGTATCTTTCTACAAGGGTACTCTAAAATTTTAAGCTTTTTCTCTCTCTCTCTCTCTCTTTCTCCTTGCTTCCTTCATTTGTCTTTTACTCTTCTTAGGTAACTAACAGGTTAAAGTTCTCTCGATTAGTTAAATTCATTTCAGTTTTAATTTAAAGTTTCTGTAATAATGTTCCCTATGGTACTAACGATAAAACTCAGCTAAATGTAAATTCTTTGATATAATTCTGACAGGTCAGTTCTGACCAATCGCAACAAAATTCGGTACATAGGCACAAACTTCACTAAAGAAAAAATAGTACTGTTGCTTTTTGTAGTTTAGTTTTCCAACCATTGTTGGCTTTTTCCTAGAAACACAGACTTTCCATGAATATCTTTAGTCTCTATTAGCAGATTTGTTAGTCTCACAGTAATGCATTGGCTGTTTGATAATGGTATTGGTGTATTTACCCTTCTCTTTAATTTTTGAGTACTTTCTTGGAATTATGACACCTAGACAGCTTCCTTTCCTTACTTACTAACATAATTGATTTCTTATTTTTCTACCTCCTAGCCATCAGTGCGGAAGACACACAATGGTGGCCGCAAACACAAGGAAAATGTGAGATTTTACTACACTAAGTGGATGGAAGAACAGGCACAGAGTTTGATTGATCAGACAAGTATGTGTTTCATGACAACCTCTATTTACATAAAGACAACTATTTTTCACCAAAACTTTCCTGTGCACATGACAATTTTAGTACTCTTGAGGTAAGGGAATTGAATTAAAATTTGATTGCAATGGTTAGGTGTAAGGAAAAAAAAACTCACTTAAATGCATCAAACATTGGTAGGGAATTGATTGTTATTGAAACTGGATAGACTTTACAAATGGGAAAGCTTCAAAACCCTGTTATTATTGACCACTTTCATAAATGGCTGCCAGATTAATATTCTTTTGTTTAAATTTTAAATCAGCCTTTCTGGCCTCGCTTGAGATAATGTATTCTTTTGAATTTTGTACTGGAGAACGAGGCCAGAAAGGCTAATTTAAATTTAAACAAAAGAATATTAATCCGGCGGCCATTTATGAAAGTGGTCTATCACATAATTTTTTTATTTTGTTCCCTTAACAAGACAGATGAGACTTGAAAATGCACACAAAATTAGAATACTGTTCCTGTGAGGACAGGCTTTCTAAACCAAACTAACACTAGAAAGAAAAATGTTATGTTTCAAGGTATGCAGCATCGTGCAGTTTGTGCACTGGTGCCTTGGAAACATTTTGTCACAATGACATCAATGTGGTTTTTTTCTCCATTTTCAGCTGCTGCTTATCAAGCTGGTACTGCCATTCCACCCCCACAGGTCACTCACCTGCCACCCCCTGGAATGTTACCACCTCCACCCCCTGGAATGATGCCACCACCAGGAGCCTTACCACCCCCTGGAGCCTTACCATTTCCTATTCCACCCCCTGGGGCCATGCCACCACCAGGGGGTGTAAGACCGCCTCCTGGGGGACCACCCCATGGGGCACCACCAGGAAGAATGCCAGCACCACCTGGAGGAGGAAATCAGCCAAGGCCAGTTGTAGGAAAGTCTTGATGTCACTTGTGTTTAGGGAACAAATTTTTGTTTACCTTGTGATTGACTAGTTATGCATGAACTTATCCAAAGAGGTTTACACAACCCAGATGAAGATCTGTTTGGAAAGGGAACGTTTTGACTTTTAGAAGGACTTTCATTGTACAGAGGTGAGCATGTTGAAGGACCCAAACAAAATTTTTTCTCCTAGTCTCTGAAATGTGAATTGCAAAGGTGTGCTTGAAATTTATATTTTTAAGTTCAGTCTCTCCTTAAGCAAGGTGCTCTTCTCTGGAACCCTAACAAAAGACACCAGTACCATGTAAATGAAACAGTATATCCTAGTCTATACTAAATAACCAGCCCTCTCTCTGTTTCTAGATCCCATTGGCAGATATGGTTAGTTATTTAATTTTTTCCAAGTTTATATAAAAAATACAATAAAATGGTTCATACTTACTTCTGAAATAAGATTTTTAACATAACTACAGTTTATTTGCTAATAAAACTACAGTGAAACTTATTCGCTTTTTTTCTTCCCACCATGGCAAGTGGTGAATGGTTTTCAACATAAGGGTACTATAAATGAACTGAGTGGAGTGCAAAAGTCCAAAAGCATATGCATGCTTTCCAACCAAAACTACACCCATTTTTATGTTGCCACACTTTATTGCCCAAGTACAGGACTTAAGTGAAAACAAATGTTTACATCCAATCTTACACCACATTGTTTAGGTGCAGGGATGGCGTAGTGGTGAGAGCACTCGCCTCCCACCAATTTGGCCCGGGTTCAATGCCTGAACCCGACGCCTAAGGGGGTTGAGTTTGTGTTGGTTCTCTTCCCTGCTTCAAGGGTTTTTCTCTGGGTTCTCTAGTTTTCCTCCCTCACCAAAAACCAACATACAGCTGATTCCAGCTGGCTGTGAGCTGTGCTCCAAGTTCACACATGGACCATACAGCGGCTGCCAGAGGCGCCATTGTAAGCTTTTGGTTCAACCTTGTCAAGCTGCATCGTTGCTGTACTTTGCGACGGCAATTAGCAGTAATTATAAGTGAGAATTATTGTTTAGGTACAAAAGTTGCCAAACTGTGGCTTCTCTATCATTCATTTTCTCTTTAACCCTTTGATCCCTCTGAGTGATTAGTATCCAATTTCTCCTTACAATATCACCCCTGAATCACACATCAGGGTCGTGAGAATAAAAATGATCACCAACTAAAGAAGCTTTTGATTGTTAAAGAAATTTTCCTGAATCACACCTGCCTCCTGGTTAGCTCAATTGGTTAGAGTGCCGGACTGTTGTGCGGGAGGTCGAGGTCGATGGTTCGAGCCCTGGCCGGACCAACACTCAAGATCTTAAAATAACTGAGGAGAATGCGCTACCTTTCTATAATGTCAAGAAATGGATAGACATTCTAGTCTTCTCAGATAAGGACGAATAAACCGTAGGTCCTGTCTCCTGCATCTACTAATTAGTTAATTTGGTTAGGCAGGGGACGTTAAAGAACCCACTCACGAGATTACTGTGATGTGGTCTGGCCTGTTTACTGGGAATTGGGGGGAGGGGGCATCTTCAAATAAGTTTCCTTTGATTGTTTGTAAACTGCTGATGCAGTCCTGCCAAAGTCCCCCGAAAAGTGTTGTGATGTACATTTGATCATATCCACGTTAATTTGTGCAATATGAATATTAAATTATTATTATTATCAAGGTAATAAGAATAAAGGTAGTATAAACGGTGAATTTGATCAGCTACCAGTATTTTCAATAAGCCTTCGGTGACAGAAAAACTAACATTTTGTCCACCTGAGCGGAAGTCATTACAAAAGTGTGGTGAAGAATTCCTTATCAGTAGACTGTTATGGGTCTGGTGTCAGTCATTTTAAATTGGCTAGTAAAGATTGTTTGTTCTGTGGCTTGACTAAATTGTTTACAGGAAGCTAGCAGTTGATGAAATCCATTCGACCAAATCAACTGTAATTTCCCATGTCAGTCTTTAGAAATGAAAAGTGTTGTTGGCCTGGTTTGAAAGAATTTAATAATCAATACTTTCAGAGGTTTGTGAGCATTTCTTTCTGTTCTAGATAGAAACTACCATTACTTGCAACCATGTTAGCAGCTAAAAAGTTGTATTTTTGGCTTAAATGCCTCTAGTGAGAACCTGCAGCAGTATATAGTGATGCACTGACCTCAGAGAATATTTCAAATTTTTTACCTTCAAGTCCAGACAAATCCACAGAAAAAATCACAATATAGATATGAATTTCAGTTACTGTTTTATTACAGGTAAAATGGCTATTTACAATGATGGAGTATAACTATTAATAGTAAACAATAATTGACAGAAGTATTCATTTTAACTATTGTGAACATGTTCTTTCACATTTTCATAGTTTTTAGAACAAATCATCGTAACTTCACTATTATTTTCACATATTCTTAACCAAATGGAAAAGCATTGGGAGTATTTAATGTCTAATAGGCTGTGAAGGGAAATTAATATCTTGAATTTCATCAAATCATTTTCATTTGATGAGCACTTTTAAATAAGTAAAATCCTTGAAATTAACTCTGGGAGTTACCTTCAACTAATTTGAAGCTTCTAAGGATTGAATTCCTTCCCTTTTCTCACTGAGAGGTTTATTTCTTACAAGGCCACTGTATGTGCTCTCATTGGAGATACATGTCAAAGTGGTCGACCTAAGGTCTCAAAATCATCTTCAACATATAATCTATAAAATGGTTGCATCAAAATCACCAATTCATTCACAAATTGTCGAGGTTGAGAAAAGATGAATGTTCAGCATCAGATGAAACAACAGAAATGTTTGGAAAAGAAGCACAACTCGCGTGTGCAACTTGCTCACAGCTTCTACTATTACTTTGCAAGTAAATAGTTTGATAATGAAGATTCAACTGATCACTATAAACAGTAAAATTCTACACAGAGATTATGATTGAATAAAATGAGGAACCTATCATTCTATTTTATCTAGAAATCAAGAGAAAAACATCAGAAAGAAAAGATTACTAACTAAAGTAAAGCCAGCAAAATTCAGTTCATATTATTTAATCTTTGTTGCCTCTCTTTTCAGTTTCTTGTACTTGCTCTATCATTTTACGAGCATAGCTAAGCCGTTTGGCTATACTGGCACTACAGCCATGTTTCTCAATGTTTTTCAGGGGGAATGTTCTGAATCTTTTGCTCTCATCAATGTACGTCACTGCTCCCATCAGAGGGCACACCATAATCTTGGTATGGTCCTTGAAAAAGTTAATCTGGATAAAAAAGATAGATAATTAAAATTTTACATTCATTTGTAAAGGGAAATGAGACAAAATACAGAAAGAGACTGAAATACAGCTCAGACCAGCAATTACTATCAAATCTTATGTTTAAATTTGTTAATAGCTATGTGCAAAGAATAACATTTCTGCAAGTTTTCCATGAGCACTACAATCCTTAACAGTTGCAGTTGGAAGTAAGATGCTCTACTGATAGAAAAGCTACTGAATGGGGATACTACAGATCTTGGTAGTTAATATTAATAGTTTTATTTTAATAAACCTTACCAACAATATCAGAGAGTTATAAAAGCAACAATGTTTGGTGTCACACCTTCAAGTAATTACCTCTTAATCATTTAATTAGTACCAATAAATAGATTAGGAAGTCATGTATTCACCTGTAGAGTGCCATTAGTGAGATGCAGTACAATGGCTTCTTTCGTACGGAACCACTGTTTCAAGAAAGGTAACCTTGCCGACTCATCTTCTTTAGCACCTTTGGCACCTGCACCAGCCTGAATACAAACAATGAAATCTATTTAACACTTACTGGTCACATTCAGTTTGAGTTAATATCCCGATTGTCACAGAAGTTCACCCATGCAATCATACTGCATACTTGCTTTACAGGGTTTTCCCCTGCTACTTCCGAACAGGTGTACCATTCACCAATATCAGTTGTCACAGGGTTCTAAGACAAAATTAGTTTAATCTGGCAGAGACCCCTTTTACCATAATTTCATCAAGATCTGTTTACTTCAAAAATGAAAGAAAACCACAAAATGATGAATTTCCTTCAAAAGCAAATCAGGGTTTGACTTTGAAAACTTTTCAATTTCCATGAATTTATATGACCTTTCCCAGCCTTTTTTCATGTTTTTTTTGTTTCTAATTTGGATTTAACATGTGACTTGAAAAATAATCATTCAATCATTTTTAAATTATTTCTTTTAATTAATGATTAAAGGAGTTCTCTAAAAGATCCACTCCTGCCAGTCATTTTCCAAGACTTTTCATGACTTCCCAGGTTTTCAATGGCCTACACATCCCAGGTGGACAGGCATTATACTCAATTCTCCTTTAGTTAATAGTATTTTAATAACTTATCATTTTGAAATTTTACTTTGTAAAATACCTTTAATAAGTGATCATTCATGTATGTCAGGAAGTGTTTCAAAAGGGTCACTTTCTTTTCAAGGTATTTAGGGTAACCCTTTAGTGTGTGATAATGCTCTTTTCCTTCTTCATCAATGTACTGCAGATTGCTATGAGGAGAAAAATTGACAAAATATTAATATTTTTTAGTACAAATTATAATTATTTTAAAATATTTACATTTTCTAAGGCAAACCCCAAGCAAAAATAAATTGACTTGTCCATTAAACTACTACCCTGCAAGCAGAGCCTTTTTTTCTTTTTAACCCTCCAAGGGAAATGGCTCTGCCAACATCCTGTTGTTGCATTGAAATACCAAAAGCCCAAAACTCCGGGTTAGTCAAGCCGATTTTGCCTCCAGTCAAACCAGTTTTGGTGCACATGCCTTTGTTTTTCATGTACACAGATGACCAAATCTGCACCCACAATAGTTCAAGGGGGCCTGGAAAAGGATCAGTTTCTAGGCAACCGCCACGCATGTTCAAACGAGCAACAACAGGATGTCGACAGAGCCTTTTCCCCCTTTCGATTCGAGGACGGGTTGAAAATGCTCTGCTCACAGGGTATTAAACTACCTATGTTGATTTCAATGCAACAATTAATAGCTACAATGAGACATTTCTAAAACGAGACACAAAATTGTCAGAACAGTTATTTGTCAAACTTGTTACCTCAAGTAACAAGTATTAAGATTATAATTGAGTAACCCTTTAACTCATGAGTGACCACAACAGAATCTCTCCTATAACAATATCGATACAACATCAAGAGGACAAGTGATAAGAATTGAGATAAATATCAACTAGGGGATTATCAGTTGATCCAAGGCCAAATTCTCCAAACTAACATCATAGGAATTCTATAGCAGACATTGAGGAGAATTACTAAATGAATGAGAATTTTGGAGTAAGAGGGATAAGAGACAAAATATAGAGGGACATCTACTCTCCACTACTTACTCTCCATCCTGGTAAAGAATGACTCTTGTTAAGTCATTAAATAGAACTCCTACACTGTTGTCACTAAGTTGGTAACCAAAGCCGTACTTGTCGGAATAATCCACCCACTTACCAACCCAGTATACTGGAACGTATGCTGGGTCTTCAGCATCATCTGTTAAGAAATAAAAAATTCCTCCTGTTTAAATCTTAAATCAAAACCATTGCAACTGTGTAGGATGAGAGTTACAGATTTCATACTTTTAATGTTACCAGGAAGGCAAAACTTGTGGATTTTAAAATTGAAAAACAACCTAAGACCATCCTGAAAATTGCAGTTTAAGTTTGAATCTGTTCGGAAAAATACAGGCCTGTCTTATGACTTGAGCAGATTGGGCCCTGACAGAATTTGGTGACTTTGAAATTTTAAATGTGGATGCAAAAGACAAGATGAACATTGTTCTTTGATTTAATTTGTTGAGACAATTCTAGTTGTCCACTTGAGCAGATTGGCCATTACTTAACCCTCTTCATCAAAGTGTTATTAAACAGTTTCTGGGATCTCCCTTACTATGCTCGAAAACCTTTTCAATTGGTATGCATAATCATATGGTATTGTTAAAATTAATTCAAGCAAACTCTCACCTTCATTAATGCAGGGTCGATGGGGAGGATAAGGTCTTGTGTCCAGACAGGACGTAATGAGCTTGTGTAGTTGGGAAAGATAACAGTCTTTGGGTATCTCTACAACAAAAATAACCAAGACCATATTAAGCCAAGAATTACAGCAAAGAAGGTTGCAAATTGTGTAAAAATTGAAAGCCACAAACAATCTCCTTTTCACTTTTTTAATGTAATGCTGGGAGAAAACCTGGCAAGACTCACCTTCTTGATTTTCCTCCTTTAGCTCCTCAGCAACAGCTTCACCAGGCATAATCAGTTTACTCTCCGCACCACAAACTCGAACACCCAGTGACCTTCTGTTGCTTACTTTTTCCAAAAAGGCAGCCTTGTCCTTCCTGGCAGTGCTTACGGCAGGTTCTTGTGCGTTCAACTCATTGAGTGGCCTTCTAGATGTACCAAGTAGGTTTGAGGAAGATCCCGTGGCAAACCTAGGTACCATGGTTAAACTGCTGACTGGCATGCGGCTCGGTGCGAATCCCTTGAAGAAATCATCATCTAGAACTTGTTGAAGGCCAGGTCTTGTGGCAGGGTCTGGTCGTAAAAGCTTGATAATCAAAAGTTGTGCAGGGTGAGAAACTTTGGAAGGAATGTAGTATTCATTTCTTTTGATACGCTGGTATGTATCCTTCAAGGAAGAGGTTTCAAAAGGTGGCTTTCCAACAAGAAGAGTGTACCTGTAATTATCATAAGAGACTATTTAGTCCTTGCAATTATAAATCAGGGAGCCATTTTCAATCAGGGACCTGACTGAAACAAAATTTTCAGGAAAAATTAAAGTCAAATTCCAGGTCCTACACATTTTTCAATTACCAAGAAAATTGCCTACAGTTCATATTGGCCTTACTAGACTTACAAGATACATCCCAATGACCAGACATCCACCTCAAAACTGTGTCCTTTCTTATTGAGCACTTCAGGTGCAATGTAATTTGGAGTTCCACAAAGAGTTCTGCAAAAATATTAATAATTTAAGTACTAATAATAAGTTATTAACAAATGGTAAACATCACAGCGCACACTATTGAGTTATGGATGCATGCGGGAGGTTGCTAAGCACGAAAGAAACGTAAGAGTCGCACAAGGCAATAGCCGAGTGCGACTCTAGCTTCTTGAGTGCTTAGCAAACCTCCCAAGTGCATCCATGACTCAATAGTGTACGCTGTGGTGTTTACCATTTGTTTTATAACATAACATTGATACACTGTAGCTAAAGAGTTCCCTTTTATTTAACAAATCTTAATGTAAAGACTAGCAAAAACTAATGATAAAAACCGACGTTTCGGTGTCATCATGACGCCATTGTCAAGGAGAAATAAAAAATGAAGTTTGTGGCAAGGTGTAACACTAAATTAGCATAAATATGTTACGAGCTAATTAAACAAATAATTTTGCGCGAATTGAATCGCTTTGCACGTTCAGAGTGGGTTTTAAGTCTCTGCTGAAAAGCATTTCGTTCACCAAACAATCGAACTTGTTACTACACCTTTTCAGAATGCTAAAACATTTCAGTAGGTCTTTCAGAAATGAAACGTCGGTTTTTATCGTTAGTTTTTGCTAGTCTTTTCATTTCTAAATCTTTAATGATAAAAATCTTAATGTGACCAGAAAAAATAAACGTGCGCGGAAAAATAGTCTTTGCATTTGCTCACGTCAGCAGCGTACACCCATGGGCAAATGGGGGACGCTAAATTGACCACTCAGAGCGTGCACTTTACTTTGGTTAAGTTATAATCTTTGTTTGAGAACTGTTTGATAGTGACAACCACATGATATCACATGATGGAAACATGTATCAGGAAACCAAAATTTCAATATGTGCTTGTAATTGCACATTTTTGTATTTGTTCCCCATTTGCTCTTTACCACATGACATTTTCATTCTTTTAATATAGAGCTATCTTGTTCCCATGCTGGAAGCTTTCTTTAATAGGTATCTTACTTTTTCCTTTCCCCATCAATCTCAACTCTGGTTGCCAGGCCAAAATCTCCAATCTTGACATCCATCTCATCATTCAGGAATAAATTTCCAAGCTTGAGATCTCGGTGAATGATTTTATTGTCATGGAGATATTTAGTGCCCTCAACGATTTGCTTCATGAAATATCTGACTTCTGGTTCAGTCAAGGCTTTGCGACGTTTGTGAAGTTCCATCATGGACTGAAATAAAAAAAACAATAGACTTTATGCTTTTTCCCTTCCAGGACAGTCTATCAACTAATTTGAAAGTAGAGAGCAATTAAGAAATAATAAGGGACAAGGGCATGATCACAGAAACCATAAGTTTTTTTGTTCAGATTATGCACAAGATTGAGAATTGTTCTACAAAATGTTGTAGCTGTTCTCAAGCAAATTCTAAAAAGGGAATCAATTCATACTTCTGATAACTATGCTTTCCACTGCACTCAAAAACTGAGAAATGACTCCTGTAAAAATTTTTGACAAACATTATTCAGTGGCATCTACATGAGTAAAATGAGATGAAAGACTGAGGTAGCTTACGATATGGAAGACAAGCCAGCAGTCTTTTGAAAGAAACAATATTTTACTTCTCACAAACTCTGGTCAATACATGGTTTGTGAATTTAACCTCACTGGGGAAGAACAGAATAAAACTTCCATTTAGATTTCTCCTTTTTTAACCTTTTTTAGTAGACAAATTTGTGTCTCAGAAATAATTGTAATACCATCAGGACAATAAAACAGGCTCAAACCATTCAAGATGTTTACAAAAAATACTATAAAAACTTCTTTTGTTTATAAAACCACCTCAACAAATAAAACAAATTTTTAATTTCCTTAATGCACTAAGGAAATGAAAACATACTTTGAAAAGGATATTTTGATATAAAACTAATTCCAAATGCAGCATGCTTAGCCAAGCAAGAAAAGATTGCTTCCTTAAAGTAAGTCTTGTTTCTTATCTAGCACAGATATTTCCTAAGTTAGAGGAGAAAATCCCAACATTCAATAAAATGTTTAATGTTGGGTACTGAGTGCCTCTGCAGTAATAACAAAAACAATGCAAAATATGCTGCAGTTGTTTTTTGGGTATCAAACAGATTGATTTCACTTAGCATACCTGTAAGAATTCAACATACTTTTTTACAGAGGTAAAAGGCAAAACTGTAAATCTGAATTAATTTTTAAAACTAGTTTTTACACTAGTCTTAAGAAAATCCTTAGCTAATGTTCAGTTTTGGTGTTTTTTTTTTGTTATTGTTGTTGATACCAGGTGAACATGCAAATTTCCTGTTTAATTTTCAGTGAGTCACTTTACATAAATTAAAGAATCAAAATCATACCAAGACATAAAAAGAAAGAATAGGATATTCCCAATATGGGTATTAAACTTAGACAAATCTTTTTACCACCAGTTCACACAAGGTTCTTTCTTTTTATCCTACATCATTAGTATCAAATCTCCTTTATTATTCATTGTTCATGCAATATTTATGTTTTAGCTCTGTTAGGAGTATCAACAGGTGTTTCTTAGGAAAGGAGCCTAGTTCCTTTAAAAGTTCATCTGAAATAAACCCTACAGCTAAGTGATTTTGATTTCCCATCGAGAAAGCGTTTCAATATGATTCAAATTTAAAAGAAGCAAGCAGGAAAACCATTCATTTGATCAGTTAAAAAGTCGTTGAACGAAGAACAAAGGCTAGAGTTTAAACTAACAAATACGTGGACGATTCAACTAAATTAAATATTCAAAACCACGTCTATTAATTTTCAACAATTTTTTAAGGCACAATTTGCCGTGAACACAGTGTTCTCACTCACTTTCTTTAGCATACCCCCAAAATAGCCTTATTTAGGTGTCTTGTGTGTCAACACTACGACGTCCTTTATTTTAAATATCCGCCTTCGATTGCATACATTAAATTTTGTAGATAACTCGAACGTCCTAAACACTAAAAATGAGTTTGGTAGGTCTTGAAATCCTAATAGGAAAGAATATTTTTTAAATGCGTAAGGCTCAAAAGATCTTAGCTCCAAAGTTTCCCTCTAAAGTACTACATACCCTTCGTCTGCACAACTCCAACAGGATATATATGTAGTCATCATCTTCGAAAAATCCACGAAAACCAACGATGTATTTGTGCGGCTCCGAGCCGAGGCTTTTCTTTTGTCCCACCGAGCGATGAATGGCAATTTCCATGGACATCTACAGGAATCGAATCGCAAACTAGGCTTAACTAGTGTTCAATTACAACAATTATAAGCTCATTTACAACGGAACAACGACAAGTTTATAATTCGGCGCCATAGTTTTACTGCTCACCTTTTCTTTTTGGTGCGGTTTCGTCAACATGGTCTTTGAAATGATCTTCCCAGCCAAGATCTCCTTCGTCTCCATATCGGTGAGTTCGTAGCATTTTGCAAATCCTCCCTGAAAGATCACGAAGAGCGACAAGTGTTTAAAGATACTTGGCGACTGACCTTGCGATCAAACCTTCGTTTGCTCGCGTTGCTTATGAGGTTATACTTTTATATAACTGTATGTACCTTGCCAAGGAAACGGCCACGGTGATAACGCTTTTTCGTAGTAGGATCCACAATATACTGATCCAGTTCTTTTGGAACTTTTGCAGAACCGAACCTTTCCCTTGAAGTTGCCCTATGCATCGTTGCTCGGAGTTGTTAGTTTCTTATCACGCTTATCGGCTACCAGTGTAAAGAAACACGAACTAATCCCTCTCTTGGCTTTTCAAAGTGATTATAAATTCTGAAAAAATCTCGAGATTCCTGATCAAAGATCGAAGTAAAATATTCACAAAACGAACCGTACATACGCGTGAAAGAAATGAGTAATTCGAAGAAGCTCGACAGTTTAGAAATCTTTCAAACAAACTGCGTTTGAATCGTTAGCCAATCAAATGCTTGGACATCAAAACAGATGCAAACGCTTAACCAATCACATTTTAGAGTCACGCAAAAGCGAAATTTGCATGACTATGCAACAAATCATGCGTCACATCCAACGGGAATTTAAATTGATTCAAATATCAATGCCATTTAAATACTTTAAGTATCTTCTTTTAGAAAAAAAAAAAAAAAAAAAAAAAAAAAAGACTTGCAGTCGCCTCCTGGGGAGCTTACAGAACTCAATTATGTAATTTTTGGCGTATTTGCCCCATTGGATAATTCTTTTTTGTTTCAGAAAATTATCTTTTTCTATTCAAAATCAAACGGCTGCAAGCTGTGAAAACAAAATAAATTGTTAATTATAAAAAGATTTGAGCTCCTCACAAACACTTATTGAACTGCCATGTGTTATCCACTTTGCATTGTAAAATTAACAATTACCGTATCAATGTTGAGCCTAGGCATACTTTAAATTTCAGTAAGGGTGGTGGTAAGCTTGTACATGAGAGGCAAAGTACTCGAACTAAGGAACCTATAGCAAGGCAATTCTCAGAAAACCCCAAACCGGTATAGCGGAATTTTTCTGGTAGTTAGAATTGTTCGCTAGTGTGTATGCTTGTTAGTGCAAATCTTTCATGAGTTCGATTTAAAAAATAGAAGTATCTTCCAGCCCCCTGAAAATATCCTTTATCTTTCAATACTTCACAAGTGAGGATGCAAATTTTGTGATCAACAAAAATGTAAAATTTCCCAAACTTTTTGGAAGACTGGCAGTTTTGCAAGCTTCATTACTTACCTTGCATTTCTGCGAACGTGTAAGTTGTTACATGGCTCATCATTTACATAATGTATATGGACTGAAATGGAAAAGAACAAGGGAACCGGAAGTAGCCGAGCCTGCATTGTTAGTTGTCAGAGGAGCTCGACTTGTTCATATTCGCTGCACTACATTGAGCCATAATGGCGGCCGACGTTTCTCAATTTGTAGGGAAGACAATTTCCCTCCTAAGTTTAGAAAGGAAAGCTGAAATTGAGGAGACTAAATCTCTTCAAGAGAATGTTAGTCCAAAGGAACTCCAAAGAAGGGGCGTTTGTCTCTTGAAACTTCGAATCCGAAGCCGCAGGACGGGTTTGTATGGACGACTACTTCTGACTTTTGAGATAAATCAGCCTGGTTCTGATGGCAAACTCCCGACACATTCCTTAACACCAGGCAAGTATTGTTTCTTAATCCGATGCAGTGAAAATTCATATTCGTTTACTATTAACAAACACGCCCTTAGCCCAAATTATTAGAGGTCTTGCTCCGCTATTTCCGCCAAAAATTAAGTGGATGTACTAATGTTCGAATTTTCTTCACTCAGGAGATATAGTGGGATTTAGCTGGTTAAATTCCAATCAAGCAGCAAATGATATTTCCTCTGGAATTGTAAGCCGTGTTTCCCAGACAGCTGTAACCGTAGCATTTGATGAAACAGCCGACACCCTCACATTTGATGATGATGGTCCATTTAAACTCATCAAACTAGCAAATGACGTAACTCACAAAAGAATCAAGAGGTGATTAAATAACCTAGTATGGTCAATAGCTAACTATGTTCATGATTAGTTGGTATAGGTAAATGTAGTTTACCTGAGGCTACATTTACTCTCAGAGTCTTCATCTAAGATAAGAGGCCAGACTTTGCCACCATTTGCCTTAACTATGTCATTTGCACAAATTATGAAAGTATCCTCACAGGTGAACCCTAATTGAAGAAGTTGTTAAAGAATGTGACTTCTCAACAGGGAGCGAAGAACCCTCTAATTTTTGCCTTGGTCTAAATATGTGGCTTTTTAGCTCAGATGGTAGTTGTACCCAACTAGCATCTGGAAGGAATGAGTTTAAACCCTGTCAAAGCCGGTGAATTTTTTTAGACTCATTTTTCTACAGAATATTATTACTTCAATTGTATCTTACCTATAAGGTTCATTTTGTTATTTGTTTTTGTTGTTTTAATTATTCTATCATCCTTTTGTGTCTTATCTGGCTTTGTGACATGATATACATTTTTTTCTTTGCTGGTGTGTGGCAGTTTTGGCAGAAATCCTGATACACTTACCAGAAAACTATTAAAAACTGTTTGCCAGTAATTTCTTTTTCTTTTCATTTCTATTTTCTTACGATTATCTTTGTGACAAAGGGCAATTTCCCTCTTATTTCCTCTCCTCTGCCCCAGGTTCTCAGCCACTACTCCCAGCTGCTAGTCCCCAGCCCCCTGTCCCCAGTTCCCAGCACCCAGTCCCCTCAACAACAAAATACCAAGCATCTAATGCAAATTCAAGAAACTTCTGGTATTATTTTTTAATTACTTGTCTCTATATTTCCAAAGCATTATCTGACTGTGATTAGTCAGAAGAGAACCTTTTGACCATAGTGGACAATGTTACCATGGCATAGAACTAATTATACAAGTTGAGTAACTTTAACTCTTGCTTTACTGCTTTAGTGCCCTCAACACCTTAACAAAGTACAGGGAGGGACCAGCTGCTCATTTGATTGATGTACTGTTTGGGAATGTACCTCCTGGAGCTCCATTGCAAATCAAGCCTTTCGTAGAAGGAGGAGAAATGCCATGCATCTTCTTCAATGACAGTCTTGATGATTCACAGAGGCAAGCTGTCAGGTTTGCATTATGTCAGAGAGAAGTGGCCATAGTCCATGGTCCACCTGGGACTGGGAAAACTACAACTGTTGTTGAGATCATTGTTCAAGCTGTGAAAAATCTTAAAATGAAGGTAAAGTGAAGTTTTGAAATGTTTGTCCCTTAAACTCTAAGTGAGAGATTAAAGGTATGCTGAACTTGTACAGATTAGTGTTGCAGTGAGAAAGTTATCTCTCAAACTTCACAAGAGAGCCCTTAACCCTTTAACTTCCATAGGTGATTAAAATCATGTTACCCCCCTCCCCCTGTAATATCCATACATCATCCAGCCAACAGGTAGTGAGAATACTCAATCTTATCACACAAGCTTAAGTTATTTGGGTCTAACACCAGTTTTCTCTATAGTATATACTTTACATGAAAATGTGTAGCAACTAGAGGGGACAATTAAAAATTAGATATGGGAAGTTCAAGGGCTATGTGTAGGTTAGAAATTAGATACAACAAAACGAAATCTGTTTTAAACTAAGTGACTCATTTAGATAGTTATTCACTATCATCATTGTCCTCAGGCTGTTTTTTCCTTGATGGTGTGTATATACTAGGGCTGCTCCCTCTCTCTATGAGGGAGCCTTCCTATCCCTTTTCCCACTCCTCTTGGCCAGTTTTTCTTGTCCAGTCTTAACTCCTTTACTTTTTCAATAGAATATTCATAGTGGCTGTAAGACTTAATAAGGATTTCAGCTATTGCAATTTTTTTCAAAACACCTCTGCCATTAAGTCAAGATTGCTCTGACTATGCTAACTATTCAAAGCAAAAGAAGAAGAATTTCATGTTCAGTTTATGTATCTCATGTCTCAGGTTTTAGCTTGTGCACCTTCAAACGTTGCTGTTGACAACATGGTCGAAAAATTAATCAAAGGCAAAGTGAAGGTAATATTTCAATTATCAATATCAGTAACTGTTGTGTAACTCTTTTTTGGCTTAGAAAAATTTAATGAAGAATTCACATCTGACAGACAAATCTAAAACCTGCTTTTGTTTGAAATTTCCTTACAAAGTAGTTTCTATCTCAACTCACTCCAATTTCAATTAGTTAACAACTATTCACCGAAGTGGAGGTGGTTAGTGGTGGATATTTACCGAGCCGCAAAGCGGCGAGGTAAATATCCACCGCTAACCACCGACATCGAGGTGAATAGTTGTTTTAGTATATACTAAAACAGTGAGATAATATACACCACCAAAAATTGATTTGAGTGATTTCTTCGCTTGTCAAGGATGCAAACCGGGACGCCATTTTTTCCCAAGTTGCTCGGAGGTAAATAGCAAAGGATATTCGGAGTTTGACTAGCCAATCAGAGCGTGCCTTCAACGCTATCCACTGTTTTAGTATATACTAATCTAAGATAACTTGCATAGTTACATTTATATTGGGTAAACAGCAAGTTTGGCCTCTTGTTAGACTTCAAAACATCTTGATGAAGTCCGTCTTGAGAGTAAAAAAAGGAGTGAAAAAAAATGAAGTTACTCTCTGTGTGGAACTCACTCCCAGAGTTCTGCATGGCATGCTAATATTATTTTCACTGTTTTTTTTTTTTTTTTTTTGACTTGCACAACAGACCTCACCAAAAAAAAAAAGGGTACTGTTTGTAATCTATCCAGTCGCTGACTCCTAACTACAACCCCAGAGTTCTCAGTTTTAATTGTGATTGATTATTTTGTGTAAAGGTTGTGAGGATTGGTCACCCTGCTAGATTGCTCAGTGTTGTTCAGGATCATTCCTTGGATGCCCTGCTGTCTACCTCTGAAGGAACAGCCATTGTGCGAGATGTCAGAAAGGACATTGATGATACACTGGTATGGACATAATAGCCCTGTGCTAGTCCTTCAGTCAGTGGAGATGAGCCAAAATCAGTTAATTTAATATTAATTTATTAGATATCTATCCATTTCTTGATGTTATAGAAAGGTAGCAAATTCTCCTCAGTTATTTTAAGACCCTGAGTGTTGGTCCGGCCGGGGCTTGAACCCGCGACCTCCCGCACAACAGTCTGGCGCTCTACCAATTGTGCTAACCAGGAGGCAGACCAACTGAGCTAACCAGGAGGTGAACCAGTTAGGGTCTGGGAAGAGTGTATGCTTTCTTTAGTCCCCTCATCCATGGAAATTTACAGGCAAATGATCATGTTAGAGAGAAATGAAATGGTGGTTTTGGTTCAGAGCAAAAGCATACTTGATTTGCTTTCTTGTTCTCAAGTATACTTTTGTATTGAACCTAACCATCCTTTTGTTTCTTCCTGTCCTATTTTATTCTTCTACTGAGGTGTGACAGGATGCTTTGCCACTTGCTCTCCACTGGTTTTGGTTTTTCCTCAAAAAGTTGCTCATGGCAACTTCTGCTTCATTTGCAACTTGTTATTTGATACTTGAGGAAAATCAAGGCAGTTTGATATAGTAAAGCTTGTTGCTTTAACAGGATTTGTAAATTCTCGATGGATTCAATAATATTGTTATGATAGATCAACTAGATATAAAAGAATCATTCTTGCAAATCATTGCCTTTTGTGGAACATAGCTTCAGTTGGGCAGGGGCCTCTATGAATTCCATATTGGTCTGTGGAAATTTTTAAGCATAATCAGTTTGACAAATTTGACATTTTGATGGCAGTTTTCCTCCTTTTTTCCTTTCATTCCTTGCCATCATCAGTCAAAAGTTAGGAAATCAAGGAATCAATCAGAAAAGAAGCACCTCAAACAAGAAGTAAAATCTCTGCGAGGAGAACTGAAACAAAGAGAAGATAAAGCTGTCACAGAGATTCTCACTGGCGCTGATGTTGTCTTGGCAACCAATACTAGTGCATCCTCTGATGGTCCCCTTAAACTTGTCAAGCAGGACCATTTTGATTTGGTTGTCATTGATGAGGCTGCCCAATCATTAGAGGCTGGCTGCTGGATACCTTTACTGCAGGCATCAAGGTTTGTGAACTCCATAGAACACTCAGTATGTTTATGATGGTGAAGATAGAGAATATAAAAGATTCTTAAAATGCACAGTCTAGTAGAAGCTCTAATGTAAGAAAAAACCAAGCTAAACTTGTGAATACCAAAAAAATTCTGGATAAACCTCAGCAGATAGAGAATATCATTGATATCATTAACAAATCAAATTTTCTGATAGACATAATTTGATTTGTTAAAAAAAGTCCATAATAAGGGGTGACAGAATTGAAGATTTTTTAGTATTCAGAAATTTATAATTCTAGTATTGCCATAATTAGGTCCAACTCTTGTATGGTAATATGATCGTAAGCTGCATATTTTGTGTTTTTAGGATGAATTTCACTCACTCAAGGAAACTGCTTACTGAACCAAAATTGTTTGACAGAAAGAATTTTTCTGAAACCGGAATTAAGGTTTTCCATCAGGGTAAGCGTGTTATTTGTGCGGGTTTGATTGTATCTCTATGTTTGTTTTCCTTCTTCTCCAGGTGTGTTCTTGCAGGTGATCACCTTCAGTTACCTCCCACAATACTATCCAAGGAAGCAGCCAAACGAGGCTTAGAAGTTACTTTAATGGAGAGACTCATAAAAATGCTGGGAGATGGAGCCGTGTGCATGTTAACAACGCAATACAGGTTCAGTGCAAAGCTGTAAATTTTTGTACTTTGAATGTGGAAATTATTCAACCTCGTTTCCAGGGTCTCTTATCTTCCAGCACCTCTCTCGCTCTAGGGGACGCGAAGATGAGAGACCCTGGTAACAAGGTTAATTTTTTTTCAGGCCTTATTTCCACTACTACATAAGTAGGGTTCATTACTGTGAAGATGGCTTTCATTTAATTCCTTCTGAATTGAGAAGGAGAATGTTTGAACGGGTTGCTAACTTGTTAGGATTCGAATACCCACGGAAAATGGAGTTTTTTCTTAGACTATCTTTTTCTCAGGACAAGTGAATATAATATTTTTAAACCTGACTTGTCACACGCTTTTTGTCTCAGAATGAATGAGACGATTATGAAGTGGTCGTCTGAAAAACTGTATGGTGGTCGACTTAACGCAGACAGCTCTGTGAAATCACATCTTTTAAAAGATCTTCCTGGAGTTCAGGGAACAGACGAGACGTCACTTCCGCTTCTTTTGATTGACACTGCGGGATGTGACGTCAGAGAAAAGGAAGTGGAAGACGAGGTATCAAAAGGGAATGAAGGCGAGGCTGACATTGTCGCTGCACATGTCATGGCGCTTACGACGGCTGGGCTCCAACCTAGTGACATCGCTGTCATCGCACCTTACAACTTGCAGGTAAATTGAAACAGATAGCTTAGGTCTGAAACATCCGCCGTTGTTGAAGGATTACCTTCGTTACTACAAGCTATAAAAGACTCACATAAGCTTGGAGAAGGAAGGGGGGGGGTCTTGTCAGTTTTTGGTTTTTACATCTGATTGGTTAGAGCGTGGTACGAGTTTTCAGGACCAATCTCATAGCGAGGTTAGTAAGACTGATACCACCTAGCATTACTTTCGACACTCAATTTGATGCTTATTGGGTTTTTTTTTTTTTAACTGTGAAATGTTCAGCAAGCAACCGTGGACGATAATCGTCCTCTTGTACGTTAGATCAGCAGTGATCTAATCGGCCCAAAATAACGAATATAAATATAGAGGCAACGTAGATAAGTTTTAAAACGGAGCACTATTTTTCCTTTTAAATTTCCCTCTATTCGTTTCTCTCTTGGCCCATTTTTTCAAGGTGGAGCTACTTAGATTGCGTCTCTCGTCAAAGTATCCAGCGCTGGAAATCAAATCTGTAGATGGCTTTCAAGGAAGAGAGAAGGAAGCTGTTGTTATATCACTAGTTCGTTCGAACGAAAAAGGTAACATAATTCGGCGTATTCGACCAATTTGCTCGACACATGATCAAACTAATCGAGGGTTAGTGTCAATTTTATTAAGTTTTATGGATTTACAGACAGATTAACCGTTAATGTTTTGGTGTTTTGGGCCTTCCCTTCCACTTCGATAAATTCCCACAAAACTTTAGCCTTCAGTTTTGCATTTACATAGTAGAAATAAAAACGAAAGGACTTTTAAAGACTAATTAAAGCCAACCGCCTTTTGAAGCAATTGGGCCAAATGTATAGGCCGTTAATTTGTTTTGATTATAGCCAAATGACGCTTTCTTTGTTAAAATAAAAGTTAACCAAGTCTTTTGTTTCGTGTATGTTTTGTTTGTTGTTTTTGTTTTTTAGTAAGCATTCTCTTATACAAATTTTTAGATCTTTCCGAATCCTAGCTTTTGGTCTCGCATTGTCCTGAAACTTGCTGTCATGTTCCCAACCTCGTTCCCAGGGTCTCTCATCTTCCCGTCCCTGGAGCGTTGGGGGGCGGGAAAATGAGAGACCCTGGGAACGAGGTTGGTCATGTACCTAACTTGAGCACATTTTTCTTGTTCACGTAACAACTTTTCAAATGCCTTTTCATCGATCTCTTCTTCTTTCAGGCGAAGTGGGTTTTCTTGCCGAACACAGGCGAATTAACGTTGCAATAACTCGAGCTCGTCGTCATCTGGCCGTTGTCGTCGATTCCGAGACTGTCAGTCATGATAACTTTCTTAAATCCCTGATGGAATACATGAGCAGTGCAGGAGAGGTGCGATCGGCTCACGAATATCTCCAGGATTCACTTCCAACTACTGTTAACTGTTACACGAACCAACAGGACGAAGTTTCTATGTCCGAAATGACAGGTAGTGAATGGAAGAAAAAGGAGAATGCTGGAGAAACGAGACCCGTTTCTAAATTAAGAAAATTAAAAGAAAAACAGGACCTCAAGTCAACAAATGATTCTGAAAGCGGAAAGGACATTCGAAAATTAGAAATTAGCGGAGCTGAGGACAAAAAAGATGTTGCTTCGATTGTTTCTGGTAAACCGTTCAATCTTACGGAAGAAAACAGTGAACAAAATTCTGAAAACAATTTCAAAAGAACGAAACAAGAAAAACGTCAAAGTAGTAATACTGTGACTACGAATTACAACCGCGAAAATATTGAAAAAGAAATTTTAGGTTTCACTCAGGATGCTACGAAGAAAGAGTTGACTTTCCCGAAGACGCTGAACTCACAACAGAGGTTTGATGTCCACAGCATTGCAGAAAAGTTGTCACTCGGCCATGAGAGCCATGGAGAGGGTAAGGAGAGGTATATCGTGGTTAGAAAAGTGACATCAGCTTTGCAAGGTTTGTTTTCACCCATCCTTTTACCAACTTGATTTGACAATTTCAAGGAAAATGTGTGTGGTTATATGGTAGTAACTTTACAGAACACTCTGGGAAGCGACGACACTCAGTCAATGTCCCAGGCCGCGGTCTGGAGATTCATGCAAGGTTTCTAATTGGTGGTTTAATTCGCGCGAAAATTTAAATTTAAGCGATAATTAATCAGAATTTCGTACAGGTCACTTCTCGATCGAGGATCGCAAAACCCAAACCAAATTGATTGAAATGGCTAATAAGAACAAAGGAAGATATCACAAGTGGTCGTTAGTACATGTAAACTATCAGAAGCGCGAGTAAACGCGAATGAGCAGGACGCAATTGGTTACTTTTAGTTTACTTCTGATTGGTTGAGACAGTAGAGTGTGTTGTGTAGAATGAGCGAATTGAAACACAACCAATGTATTTCCGGGTTCCTTTGGCCAATGAAAAAATTGCCCTATACTGCTGAGTTTGTTTTAAGGCTTGCATTGATTCTGCCACTCAATTTCGAACAGAGTGCATTGATTTTAGCAGCAAGCATCGAAACAGCAGATAATTGTGCGGAATTTGATCAGGATACGGCTGTCAGAGCAGAATTTTTTATTTTCACAGCAACCCCAGAAAAATAACCCTCAGAAAATAAGCGCGTCACATTTATTTTCTAGAACTGTTGACAGAACCGGTGGCGAGTCCTTTGTGTGTTTTTTAAGCTACTGGACGAGTTTTAAGGTAATATTTTGCCTCTAGTAGCGGGTATGAGGCAGGAAATATATTCAGAGACAAAAGCTAGGAGATTTTGGCATGGAATGACGTTCTCAAAACTCGTTATAGCTCACCGCAGGAGCCATAGAGTCAGAATGTACAAATTCTATTATTTTCTGTCTTTTGTAGACGACGAAGGTGATTCCGACCTTTTGAGCACTTGTCCCTTGTGCAGGAAGCGAATCCCAGCTTGTAATCTTCAGTTACATTCTCTACGTTGCGACCAGATACAGAGATCTAAAATGGCTGAAACAAACAAAGCAGAACGGAATCAGGAGTTGTCAGCTCCGCCAAGTGCCAAGCCTCAGAAGACAAAAGTTAGAACCAAATCCTCGACAGCTTTACAACCAGAGGAAGACTTGGACAAACTGTTGGCTTCTTTTACCAAGTTAGACACACAATGTGGTTTCGACGGCTGCAAAAAGAGCATAAGAACTCTAGGACAGTTGTGTACATGTTGTGATAGGACGTTCTGCTTGTCCCATC
Organism: Stylophora pistillata; assembly: GCF_964205215.1. NCBI lineage: Eukaryota > Metazoa > Cnidaria > Anthozoa > Scleractinia > Pocilloporidae > Stylophora > Stylophora pistillata. Next base: position 42,498,189 of record NC_142521.1, read on the forward strand.
AAATCCCCGAGGTTCACGGTTGTGGTGAAGCAGCAAAATTAAGAGCTAGACAACAAGCTAGCAAGCCAAAGACAGGGAAACCAAAGGCATTGGACGTAACTCGTAAAGCACAGCTACAGAGAAAATTGGATAGAAGACTAGATGATATGTCGGAACAAAGGAAATCAAAGCGTAAAGGAAAAGACAATTGATAAAAGAGTAAGAACAAAGTTTCAGGTCATTCTCACAAACCGCTCTTGCCGCGTTGTTTCCCGCTCAAACAAGTCGCTTGAACTTTTTAAATCTGGGATCTTTCGCAAAATTTGAGACCAGTTTTTTTCGGCGCTAAAGGTGGTTGCCCAAGAGAGAGTTGACTGTGATTAGACGAGGGAGAAATTTTTGTGTTGATGAAATTGAGTTCTAAAAGGAAAATGTGAAAAATTTGGAAGATTTGATTTATGTCCATTCCCTACATCTGTTAGGAGAAGTGTAACATATGCGCGTAAGCATGAAGAGAAACATAAGAATGGCCCTATGGCACCGAGAGTTTACATCCCTCACCAAAAGTGTGGTTACTGGATGAAAGACTAGAAAAAAGAGGAAAAAAACTATGCAAAAGCATTTAAGTTAGAATTGTGCAAGTCAGAACAAAGAAGTTGCCCCTTTTACTGCCATTTTTCACTGTCTCCTGTCACACCATCTTCAAAACCGTTCAACAAATAAAGTCAAGAATCAAAGTGGTAAAATAAAATGAATATTCAAACAGTCTCTCTTACAGGTTTCCCTTTCGAGTCGCGCCCTGACCACTACTTGGATTTGTTTCATGGTAGCTCCGAGTTCAAATCCTCGGCCACGCTTGTAAACTGGTTTGCCTCCGGACAGTTCAGATTCTTAGCACTGTTATGTTCAATTTGAATTATTTGTCTCAGTTGTTTGCTTGGCCCCACTAGCACTTGTGTGCAATAAACACTGCCGAGCGTAAAATAAAGTTTATTTCTATTTATTTTAGTCTCGAAAAGATTCAGGTTTGTGCAATGTTTCGTGAGAGAGATATTCGAAGAATTGTGTTACTCAAATTTATGAGGCTTTGTCTGAGACACCGCGGTTGTATTCCTCTGATGGGCATATGGCGGCCGGAAGCTAACAAAATCGTGTCATCGAGGTTTGCTATGAAAGCCTGTAGTCGTCTTCATAGGGCTTATAAACATCCAGAAGAGTGCTTATTCTCAAACTGTTCAGATTGCAAATCTTAGCGGATAATTAATAAGTCAATCGTTTTAACCTACGTGACAGCATTCTAATAATAATAATAATAACAATATTTTATTAGGAAGCTCCATCACAATAGTGGTTTACATAGAGGTCCTAAATACTAGATGTGTATTATATAAAAATACAATTAAAATATAGAAATTTGAACTAAAATCGAAATATAAAAATGATTACAACATATACACTGCAAAAATGAATTTAAAAAAATACTTAATTATAAAAAGCAGAAAAAAGACACTTCTTAAAAATTGGCAAACTTACTGAGTTTCTTACAGTTCTCTCTAACTCATTAAAGTCTTTGAAACAGTGATACCGCGAGCGATGTTTTCCCCAATTGTATTTGATTTTGGGGAGCTTTATAGTATCGTTATTGCGCGTACTGTAGGAGTGCATATCACTCTTTCTTACAATGTCCAAAGAATGATTAATTTCGCCATTAATACACTTGTATAAATGGCGCCATTGAAAGATCATGTCACCCAATAGCTTAGAAATTCACCCTTGCTTTACCACAAGACGAAAAACCCTATCGAACTGAAAATTTGCATAAAGATAAGTCTTCAGCTGTTCTTAGAACTAACTGAACTAAAAGTCCTTATTTTTTATTTTGATGACGTCACGAGAAAACCAAGAATTGTGATAATGAAGTTAAGAACAACTATTATCAATAAAGATTTAGAAATGCAAAGACTAGCAAAAACTAACGATAAAAACCGACGTTTCGGTGTCATCATGACGCCATTGTCAAGGAGAAATAAAAAATGAAGTTTGTGGCAAGGTGTAACACTAACAACAACAAACATATGAAACATATGTATGAACTGCGGTTATGAAACGTATATGTGCACGATCCTTCGCAGTAAAGCACTATTTGAGCAATAGTGAAAATCAGACCTGAAAAAAATTTCAGGCCTGTACGGGATTCGTGGTTCGAATCCCGTACAGGCCTGAAATTTTTTTCAGGTCTGATTTTCACTATTGCTCAAATAGTGCTTTACTGCGAAGGATCGTGCACATATACGTTTCATAACCGCAGTTCATACATATGTTTCATATGTTTGTTGTTGTTTGATTTATCTTCTACGGGTTTATGTCGAATTAATTTGATGGCCTGCTCCCAGTTGGCTTGTTAGCTCAATTGGTAGAGCGCTGCACTAGTATCGCAGAGGTCAGTGGTTCGAATCCCGTACAGGCCTGAAATTTTTTTCAGGTCTGATTTTCACTATTGCTCAAATAGTGCTTTACTGCGAGGGATCGTGCACATATACGTGTAACACTAAATTAGCATAAATATGTTACGAGCTAATTAAACAAATACTTTTGCGCGAATTGAATCGCTTTGCACGTTCAGAGTGGGTTTTAAGTCTCTGATGAAAAGCATTTCGTTCACCAAACAATCGAACTTGTTACTACACCTTTTCAGAATGCTAAAACGTTTCAGTAGGTCTTTCGGGACTTCGCTGTGCCGTTCGTGGTAGTGTTTATATATTGAAGATGCCTTTCGTTTATGTCCATCCACGCGTGTGTGTAAGTGTCCGCGTGTATAGCCCACATAACCCGCATCACACAGGTCACATTGAAATTGATAAACGACGCGTTGTTGGTTGACAATCTGTGGCTTGATTTCTCGTACTTTAAGATCTTGGCCAACTTTGCGGCTAACAAATACTGGCTGGACAGTTGTCTGCACCTTCATGCTAAGATTCTTGAGCTCTTTCTTAACATAATTTGCTGATTCCTGATCTTTGAAAGGTATGGCCACACGAACAATGGATATTGGTTCTTTGGGCGTCTGTGTGGGCTGCGTACCAACAATTCTTGATTGTAAGAAGGTGTTAATGGGCCTACTATTACACTACCAAAGCCATGTAGACAATCGCTACAAACGGAGCTTGCTGAAAACTATGCTGGATCGCGCACACCGATTATCTTCCGCCTGGGCCCATTTCTCTGATGAGTGTGATCGCCTAAAGAAAGTTTTCGCACGGCTTAAATACCCGGAACGCCTGGTAAATTCTACCATTAACACCTTCTTACAATCAAGAATTGTTGGTACGCAGCCCACACAGACGCCCAAAGAACCAATATCCATTGTTCGTGTGGCCATACCTTTCAAAGATCAGGAATCAGCAAATTATGTTAAGAAAGAGCTCAAGAATCTTAGCATGAAGGTGCAGACAACTGTCCAGCCAGTATTTGTTAGCCGCAAAGTTGGCCAAGATCTTAAAGTACGAGAAATCAAGCCACAGATTGTCAACCAACAACGCGTCGTTTATCAATTTCAATGTGACCTGTGTGATGCGGGTTATGTGGGCTATACACGCGGACACTTACACACACGCGTGGATGGACATAAACGAAAGGCATCTTCAATATTTAAACACTACCACGAACGGCACAGCGAAGTCCCGAAAGACCTACTGAAACGTTTTAGCATTCTGAAAAGGTGTAGTAACAAGTTCGATTGTTTGGTGAACGAAATGCTTTTCATCAGAGACTTAAAACCCACTCTGAACGTGCAAAGCGATTCAATTCGCGCAAAAGTATTTGTTTAATTAGCTCGTAACATATTTATGCTAATTTAGTGTTACACCTTGCCACAAACTTCATTTTTTATTTCTCCTTGACAATGGCGTCATGATGACACCGAAACGTCGGTTTTTATCGTTAGTTTTTGCAAGAACAACTATCGCTAAAAAAAAAAAAGAAAAGAAAAAGGGTTTGACGGTAGTGGGTAAAGAAGACTAGTAATACATTTACTTTATAGCGGAGTGCAAGGCTCTCATTATTGTTACAGCACCAGCGGTATGCAAAGCCAGCAATCGAAACGAGCGTGCAAGAGGTCTGTGAGAGATCTGGCATCCTCTTTCTTTCGAGAACGCTCGTTGCTTAGAAAATCTGTGCTTTAAATCTAATAATCGTTCAAAAACTCAACAATCAGACAGGCTCAAGTTTCTATTTCCAATTTGTTTACAAACAAAAAAGTACATTGTCATTGTTGGGCTAACAACTTTACTCACTGTCAGAATAAACAGCGAGTAGTATAGCCAATCAGATTGTAGCATTTGTAACAAAATGTGGAAAGTACTCATATATAAACACGCGTAAACGGAGGGGAGAGGGGTGCTTTCGTTGGAGGAGAGGACCCAGCGGGGCTCCGTTTGACATAGTAGGGACCTTAAGCATCGATGACTTTGGGTGTCACGGACGTTCGCCGGAAGTGATTTTTCAGCTGTCGTTAGCCGTTGCTATGGATACACCGTCCGTCCCTGATGAAAGGTCACGTCGACAACGCAGGATCACTTAGTTTGACGTCCTGGAGAAAACGCAGAAATACAGGTGGATTTGAGATTAAAATTGCCGTACTTCGAAGATGATTTGATGTCATTCACTCCGATAACCACATTGAATTTTCTCGGCTGTTGTACTTGTAGTCGTGTCAAGCTTGCAAGTTCCCGGTGAAGGAGGAAATTACGCTGGTCCAAGCAGATCCTCGAGGTTAGTTGTCATGCAACTTAATTTTTTTTGGACGAAAATCTCTGAAGTCTTGCAAGTAGCTTAGCGTAATGCGTACTTTGAGAAAAAAATTCTTAACCTTAGGTTAAAGTTAACTTCGCTACAACAGATAAATATCAAAAGTCGTCCGTTAGTTTTGTGCAACAAGCAGTCGGCAGTTCCTATTTTGTTTATCTTTTTTGCCCGACCCGGCTCAAAGTGCGACATCTAGCTATACGAAAGTACACACTTTTTTCTCTAGTAATCTTTCTTAAAGGACTATCTGAGATTGACGGAAATTAAAAAATATAGTATCCGTGATACCGCCCAAACTGGTTTGAAAATAAAATGTGTGTTGCAGCTATTAAACTTACCCTTACACGTAAAGCATATTATTTAAGCTTAAGTAATAGAGCACTTTTTCCGTGTTTATATAGCCTCATCTAAACACGAGGTTGGTTGGGAGAATTCAAGACAGTTTGCAACTGTGGTGATTATATACTGGCCATGCCATTCGTTGGCTGACTGGTAGAATTCATATTAATTACTTTACTGACGTACTACTATCCTCTGTATAGAACATTTAAATTAGCCTAAAATCGCTGGGAAACGAAGGATTTTCAGCTTGGGAATGAAAAATATAAATTTTTACCAAAAATAGGGTGTACGCTCGAAAACTGGAAGTAATGTATAATTGGGGGGACTTATATTTACATATGCTACAGAGAAGTTTAACACTGCATTTTTTTAATCATATCAGATCAACTGGGCATGATGTTCATGTAAGCTAACTGGATACTTGTATAAGTTATCTTTTAAAGGCTGAAATTTCATGCATTGTTTAAAACAGTGGTAAAATGGAATGGAGTGAACAGAAACACATTCTCCTGTGCCATGAAGTCTTGCAGGCTGAGCCATACAGGGCTAAAGAGAAGACTGTGGGCAGAGCACAGGCATGGGAGAAAATTGCCAACATTCTCAACAAAAGAGCAGAGTTTAAAGTTAACAAGAGGTCTGTAAGAGATCATTATATGGTCCTGGTGGAAAAATTAAAAAAAAAGACTTCACAATAGTTAAAAGCCAGTGGCATCAGTCCTGAGCCAACCAAGCTGGACAGACTACTCAAAGAAATCATAGAGAGAGCTGAGGCCTGTGATCAGTCAAGAGACGAGGAGGATGAAAACACAAGAGAGAAATATCAGAAAGAACAAGAGCAAGCTAAGGATATCAGGCTCAAAGCCATGGAGTCATTGAGTGAAACGAAGAAATGGTCACTTTCAGATGGGGATGGTAAAATCAAAACAAGGCCAAAAAGAGGCAATCCAATGGAACTGAAATGGTGGCCTCTTTGAGGGAGCAGGCAACTGAGGAGAACAGGCTAAAAGAGAGAGATATAGAAATAAGATCTGTGCAGTTGGAGAAAGAGACTGAGAGGCAGCAATTGCTTGACTAACAGCATAACAGCCTGATGCAACTGCTGTTACAACAGCAGCAGCAGCAGCAACAACAACAACAACAACAACAGTTCCAGTAACAACAACAGCAGCAGTTGCTACAAATGCAAACCTACATGGCTCAACAGCAACAACAGCAGTATAAGATGCTTATGGAAATATTAGAAAAGAAAAATTGGAAAAAGAATTGTAAATCCTCAAATATGAGCACTCTCCTATCCACGAAAATTTGAAATAAGCACCCTGCCCCCTTCCCTGGCCCAGATTTGAACATTAATACTTGCTTTCAATTCAGCTTGCGAACATGTTTAAAGTGAACTGAAAAGGATCCCTCTTGAATAAGCACCCTACTGTTTTTAACTCAAAATTTGAAAAAGTACCCTGAGCACCACTTATTTGAAGATTTACAATATTATACCATGAAACATATATTTTATGCCTTTATTTTTTGTAATATTGTTGAATATCTTTTGAGCTACTCTTTTAAAACACTTTTTTTAAACTATGATTGTATCGGCCCCAACCAAAGCAACAGACCGGTACATATTAACTTCTTGATCAAAAGAATCACCATCTACTTCAGGTGGAGTCTGTTAGTGTGATGAAATTGACTGCTTACATATTTTTTATGCTTAACATATTTTTTATTGCTTGTGATGTCTTCATGCTTTCTGTATTACATTTTATATAATTTGTTGATGACACAATTTATTCATACCAGCATATTCATTGTAATTACTTATCCTCAAAAGGTATATTACTGATGAGAAATTAATGCCATGTATAGAACTTTAAAATTTACATGACTTGCTATAATATAAAACTGGGCACATTACTTCAAAAAACTCTATGAACTTTGCCATACAGTGTAATGAGCATTTATAACACAAGCCCTTATTTTTATTTTGGTACAGAAGATTAAGTGATTAGACAAACAGAGTCCCCACAGTTATCATGTTATTTTTAAAAACTTGTAAGTACATAAAAAGCAAATTGATATTTGTTTTTTATTTGTCTGTCCTGTTATTAGCAATTCATTTCGTCCAAATCTGTGGATCATGTCACCCAAACGACATGGGTATGCAAATCTTTTTAGCAACAGTCCCTCTATGCGGTTGGCCTTAGTTCGTTGGTGGCAGCACAGACTCGCAGGTAATCCAAGGGCATCAGCAAGTCTGACAATGTCCATTTTTCTTACTCGAAACTCCTGAAAACACTCTGCTTCGTCCATAGAATCGAGATCAAAACGATCGTAGTCAGCGTGAGGAAATGATGGATTTTTGGAGAAACTAGCGTCATACAATAACAAAAATTCTTCTTCGGAAATAAAATGATGACTCCATGCTAGAGAAAGCATTTCTCGAGCTTCCTTTAAACTGGACATCGTCAAGATCGAGAGTACGCCAAGGATGTGTTTACATTTCACGGTCGACCGACAACGTCTGTAAATTTTTCTTAACGCAGTCATGTCACGAACTCTGTTGGCGACAACGTCGTTCCCAGATTCCCCCTCCTGCGAACGTTCGAACGTCCGTGACAACCAAAGTCATCGATGCTTGAGGTCCCTATTCAGCCCACAAAGCATCCGCCCCTACCCCTCCCTACTCAGGTGAAGAAAACATGGCTTCAGAGACGAAGCGAGCCTGTACACCTCTGAGTAGTTTGAGTATGGATGTACTCGAACAGCTTAGTATGAAACTAAATCCTAGACATCCTATGAAAGATTTTAGATATCTTGCCGGAAAAATGAATTATACCTACGAAAAGGTAAGGAATTTTGAGCGACAAAAGAACCCGACGGTGTCCCTGTTACACGAATGGTGGATGTCTTGGCAAAAAAACGGAGAAGTTAAGACAGTGACACATCTGATTGAACTTCTAAAAGACATGGGAAGAGACGATGCTGTAAACATTCTCAGACCCGTCGAATTTACAGGTAGATCTGGTCAAATATCTAGAGCGTTTACTTTAAAACATGCCCAAAATCGGTCAATTTGCGTTTATAAGATGATCTGCACAGGCATGTAAGAAACTATTACGAAAATGAAAAATAGCTATTAGTGGACATGAAATTTCGCAAGTATAACTGAAGTGTACTTTTTTATATTTTTTAACTAATTCCTTTGGACGCTTCGTTCGACCAGCAAAAAGAATTTAATCCCTGGCGCCGTTCGATTGCGTCCATTAGTACACAAACAGCTTCTTTTAATTCTTTCCTCGAACCTGTCTTTTTACGAAATGTGTCATCACCTTGAAATGAAAGTTGTTTGTTGGAAACTCCTCTTGGTTGTTGTCTATTTGAGCTTTGACCTTGTTTACTTTCAGATCTATTTTCCGCCTAGAGATTGACTTCTCTTGAATAACTAATGTTTCAATCATTCAGTAAGCTTAAAGCAGCTTTCGTGGAAGAGTAGATTAAAAGATAGCTTTAAAAACATTTCTCAACGACCAAGGGAGAGTGACTCCGTAAAGTAAATTATCTTTCTTGTTCTGTACACTGCCAGCCACATTGGTTACAATTTTAGTTCTCAGAATAAAGTTTCGGTATGATGTATCAAATGATTAAATAGCAAGGCTACTTTTTGTTAAAAGAAATGAACTCTGATTGTTTAAAAGAGCTGAGAATCTGAAATATCGTGTCTCTGGATATAAAAACACCATTTCTCAATGCCACAAAAAAGGTACCTTTTTCACTCTTTTGAGAAAACCACTTCTAACCTCAAAAAAAGTACCCATTTACGGTTTCTATGACATTGCTTCTAAGCAATGAAAAGATGCAAATTTTTATTTAACCCTATATACCTTAAGAGTGACCAGCATCTAATTTCTCCCAATAGTAATGCAGCTGAGTCATTTATTAAGATAATGAGAATGTAGGAAATGATTGCCAACCCAGAGAACTTTGATTGGAAAACAAATTCTCCTTGCCAGTCAAAAGAAATGTTTGGAGAAGAGTACAGAGAAAATGGATTCTGATGTTAGTGTGTACAGGGTAAAAATTTTGTTTGGGAAAATTGCAAAGGTTAAACTGTCAACTATATGGAAGGCCCTATTTAAAATGCCAGTCTCATCTAACTACAGGTTCAAGGAATCAAGTTTCAAACAATGATGAGGGGGCTTTTCATTTTTAAGAATCTGACCTAGGGATAGGAACTTTTTCTTTTTATCAAGTTAAGGTGGATTGGGTAGCTAATCAGGAGAGCATTGGCATGATATTACCTTCTAATGGAGCCAGCTATGTAATAAATCTATTAACAAAAACTTCCATTTCAAATATTTCAACTGGGAATTTTTTTACTCTAGATTTATCGCAACATTCAAGTGGAAAAGACTACCAAGCAACACATGTTGCCCTCCCTCCTGAACCACCTTTTCCAATTGGCGGTAATTTATTTGGAGCATATTCCACTGGAGGTTTGCTGATTTTGTTCCTCATTTGATTATAAAGAATGTCTATTGATTTATTAATTACTTAATACTACATAAGATGATGCTTTTTTCTAAACTTTATTTTTCACAATGTCACTCCGCATTACCAATAGTGGATAGACTGCACTTGCAGAACAATACCTTTCTCACTACCATTATACAGCTGCTCCAAGTAGAGCTACAAATGACATGCAAATCAAGCACAAATATACTGCCATGTTTGACAGTTGGTGATTCGCTCCTATGGTTGAAGGGGCTACTTATTCTGAAGATTAGCCCACCAGGGATCAATGTTGTCAGGTTTTTATTTGTACTAAAGTAAGACACAGCTCGTTACATCCGTGGTTATGTCGTAGTCAACTGAAATTAAATAATTTCGGGATACATTATTATCTACAATATTCTTAGTCGAAATGCTAAACGGTTTCATAACTTACAATTTGTGTTTCTGCGTAGTCGGATCCCTTGATGTTTTATCTTGATGTTTGCGTTTTTATGACCGTTGATGACCAGCTTCGAATGATGTTACAGCATAAATTGTTCCTTTTAAACTATAAGTCATATGACCTGATTTTCCCGCAGCACGTAATTGAGGCGAATTCGTAATTAGGATAATTAATTCTACTTTTTTACTACGTGCTCCACTGAACATGCAAATCAGTTGATTATTTCGTACTGTAAAAACAACCTTTTTAACTGGTTGGCTGTATGCAATACACTTCTTCTATCTGCTTGGCTTTTCCCACTTTTTTTGAAATGTGCATGAAATACAGCAGTTAAGTTATAAATAACTTATTAGAGGTTTAGATGTGTGGTACAGGCTCATCAAAATAGGGCACAACTCATGAAATACTCAGCAATACTACACACTAAAATGTCTACTAAGATTTATATCACTTGACATTGATGATAATATCTACTCCGATTGTCCAAATATGAATTACTGTCACCAATAAAAGTCCTCCTCAAGACTATTTTTGCCCTGACAATAAGATTACATCAACAGAAAATCTAGATTACAAGGCTTAACTTTGTATACCGTTCGACAAAATCTTTTTAATTATGCTGATGTAACCGAGAGTGACTTTGATTTAAGATTTCTACAAACCAAGAAATTAATTGACAATTTTTATTTTGACATATTCTGTGGTCCAGATTTGAAAGAAACACGTCCACCTCAAGAGAACGAATACCCATACAACAACAACTTAACTCCACCCAGGTCAATGTATTACGTAGGGGAGGATGGCAGTAAGTTTGACTGAAAATGCTGCTGAGTTGTTTATATTTAAAAGGTTGAATTATTGTTTAGTTATCCCTACTCCCTGAAGAATTTTTCCTTTAAAAAAAAAACTTACCCCTCAACACTACAAACGGTCCCATTTTTCCTGTATCTCTTAGGTGTTGTTTTGAATAGTCTCAGTCTGTAACTGTGCAAGAATACATTATGAAAGTGCAGTAGCTGTAAAGTTAATTTCAGTTGCATCCTAGCTTTACTGCAATCTCCAGTATAGAATTATACAAATCATCTTTGGAGGAGAACTTAACATAGTGAAGCTTGTATTTTGGAAACCCCTTGAGCTAGGGTGAAGGAGGGGGGTATTTTTTTGTACATCTACACCTGCTGGCTTTTCTTCTTGGGTTTATTTTTTCACCTAAAATAAGAGGGGGAGGGGGGCCCAGGTTCCTCTCCACTGACACTGACCCAAGTTCCTAATTGTTCATCCTATATTTATCATTTAAGACCAAAAATTCTTTACGTTTTTATTAGCTCTTTGTATCATTCCTTGATATGCTAATTGCTATGTACTGAGTGGGGAAAATAACAAGCTATTTGAACATTTGTAGGATCTCGTCCTTATCAAGAAATCATTGCAAATGTTCAAAACACAATGTTCTCTGATTTTGGATCACCTTTAGCTTTGGAACCAAGACCACAAGGTACTGAAATAATGACTAGGATGGTTTTATGAAAAAGGTGTTCCATAAGAACAATCACAAGATGCTTGAAGGCTCTTGTCCATGAAATCTATACTACCTAGCTCTTTAAAGCCAACCAAAAACAAGGTTTGGCTATGAGGTTAAGATGTGAAAGTAGAAATGATAGACTGTGATGTGTGGAACATTTAGAGATCTCATTTATTTACTAATTCTCCCTACGGCCTGCCTTACAATTCTTATAATGTTACTTTGGAGAATTTGACATCTGATCAACTAATTATTCCCTAATATTTGATATCTTTCTTTTTTAATATCACTTGTCTGCTTGATATTGTATTTGCAATGTAAGGAGAAATTCTGCCTTGATCAATCATGGGAGTGAAAGAGTTAAAGCCCAGGTTAAAGCCTGGGTTAATTGAATTGAAGTAAGAAAAAGGAAAAGTTGTGCTGCATGCTGACGAAGCAAATACTGTATCATCTTTCTTTGTTAGATGACTAAGCTCACAAAGTTTCATATCTTTCTTATAATCTACAACTGCAATCTACAACTGCAATCTACATATTAACTCCCATTGCCATGAACAGTCACTGCAGAGTACAGAAAAAAACTAGATCAAAAGTTGCCTAAAAAGATAAATTAGGCTTTAAGACTAATGTTGTTCTTGTTTATTTGTTTGTTTTTTATTGTTGTTGTGGTTTTGGATGAAGTCCGCCATCCCGCAACAGATCGACAAAATGGTAGGATGTTATTTCCTCTCAGTGTTATCATCAATTCATATATCTTATTAACCAAGCGCGAGGGCCGTACTGGGAGAATATCGGCCCGAGGTCTTGACAGTACGGACAGAGCACAGCAAGGTCCGTACAAAAAAGACCGAGGGCCGATATTCTTCCAGTACGGTCCCGAGCAAGCTTGGTTAATAAGAGATTTATTACACGACTGAAGTTCAAAGGGACACAAGTGCGGTATCATTCCAGACCATTCGGGACAGTGCCCGGTCCAATACTGAGAGAATTTTGACCGGCAATAGAGCATTTTGATTGGTTGATTTTAGTTATTGGCCCTCTGACTTCTCGAGTCGTGTAATAAATATAATTATTATATTTTCTGTCATTATTTGTCATAACAATAAGTATACAGAAGGTAACTAAAGGTTTTTTGTGTTCAAGGAGTCTGAATTTTGTTCCTAAACCTTGAATAATCAAATGTGAGAAGGTATCTTCAACAAAAGTTTCATTATTTAATATGGTAGAATTTTTTTTTTATTGAAAGGGTCAGACCATCAATATGGAAATGCTGTCTTAGAGCCCAGTTCAATGGGACAACAATGCATTGTTCCAGAAAGTCCACCACGGCCAGGTGAATATTTCAAATGACAAAATGGAAAATTATTGTACATGAAAAGAAGAGTTGTTCTACATATAATTTTGCCAATTAAGCAAATACTGTTTATATTTATTGTATTAATATTATTATCAATATTATATTATTATTTATTATTATTAATATTGTAGCTGTAGGGGGCAGTAGGCGTGATTGATTCTTTCCTGTGGGGGGAAGAACTACCTGTAAACGAAAAACTAACAAAAGAAAAAATTAAGAAAGCAGGCTGGTTTAAAAGAGAAGTGTGCTGATTTGATCAGATGATTTTGCATTTTGTGTTTTATAAGTCGTAACTAAGGGTTTTAACTTTTTGTCTAATGAATCACAAACCATTTACTGATTATACTGTATTCGCTAAAGCTAGGTGACAATTCAATAGAGAAACAATGGTTTGAGTTTTGACAGTAATGTTGACAGGGAACTATTACTTTAAAATAGTTCCCCTGCTAGAACAAAAACCTTGTACAGTTTCATGAACACAGGCTGGGCTCATTCATTAATATTTCATTCCCCCAGCGGTATCAGACAAAGTTGCTCTTGTCATTGGAAACCAGCAGTATGAGTGCAGCAAATTGAAAGGACTGTTTTACGCAGAAAAAGATGCATATGATGTGGCTCAAGCCCTTTTAAGTCTTGGATTTAAGGTCAGAGAGAGCTCATGTCTGACAGATTGTATCTCTACTCCTGTGATTTAGGATTGATCACAGAACAGGCACCTTTCTTAATCAATGGTCTTGAACAATTTGCTGTTGCTAAATGATTCTTTTTAACTGTTTTGTATTTGGTAAAGCCAACTTGCTGTTACCTGGCAGATAATAAAAGCTTAAAGTGCCCCTGAGATCAAAATTTTCGTACATCATTTTTTTCCATTTTCGTGTTCAGTGTGTCTCCTTCACCTACTCTGCCAAATTTCAGTTTAGACTGAGCACCAGACATATCTTTTTTCGTGCTGTTAAATTCACATTTGATCATGTTCCGGAAGTTGATCACAGGACTCAGAGGAAGTGACATCAAAGGCTCAACGCGAAAATCTCACACAGCAAAATGTCAAGCAAACATAACAGTACTTTACTCTATTCTTCCAAAAACTAAACAAAAATGACTGGGCATCGATGTGTAATTCAAAGCTGAAGTAATCGTGCAGACCATGCTGCAGGTATTTCTCTGCATCGGAGCCTTGCAAATAGATCATAGTGGGAAAAACGGATGTGATTTGTGCGACCTCACCGAGTAAACTTCAACCATACAGAAATATTTGTGATCTACTCTGAACACTTCTCGGAGGACTGTTTCGAGAGATCTGTGTACTTTGAAGGATCTAGGCAAAGAATTCTGTCGGGTTCAGTGCCTACCGTTCAAGAAGAGAAGAGACAAGAAAAACCTTCCTCAGTGCGATCTCAAGGCTGGAAAGCGTAGTCTACAAACCTCCACGGATTTTGTCACCTTTACATATGAGCTGATCAATATCCACCTTTAACAAGTCTCTGGCAGAATACCTTACACAAAGGAAAGTACTCGGTGAACATTGTAAATAAGAATGATAAAATAGCCGAATTGAGGATTGAGATTTCTGACCTCAAAGAGCTCACTTTTATACAAAAGAGATGAAAAATATAGTTGTGTACTCTGATTCTTAAAAAAGCTGGCTTTAATATCAGCGAAAGCAGAACAAACAGCTTAAGACACAGAGCGTAAAAACACTTTAAAATGTAGGCTTGCAGCCAAAAAATGGAGAAAGTGAAAATTTCTTAAAAAACCAGTCAAACTACCAACCATCTGACAGCCAAGTCAGTGTGCTATCAAAGGGTCTCAAATTCATCCCAACACCCGTGACAAATAAATTTAAAATCAGGCCAACTTTTGCAAGATTTATTCGCAAGACAAATGCGCCTCCGTTACACCTTTTACGGACAAAACAAAGAACCACTTCTGTTTCATATCAAACTGAATGCCACCGGTTCAGTCTTCTATCGCCCTTCAGGGCTACTTGGAAAATTGTCATAACACTACTTGCAGATTAGCCTGCGTCGCAGACAGTCTAAACCACCGGTATAGACACGCAGATGGACTATACTGGGGATTGTGTGACATGTCCGGCTGCAACACAGGCTACTTGCAGATCTAAGCCAAAAAATACATTGTAACACGATAAGGTCACGGCTCTAAAAGAGTTGAAACAAACTCTGCTTTAAACCTCACCGAAGCAACACAACAATAGTCACCATGAATAAGACAGAAAAAACAAAGGAGGCCAAAGTGCAACTCAACAACAGAATTCACTTCAAACCTCTCAAAGCGATAGTAAAAAACACGTAGGAAAGAGTTAATGAGATCATTGACCAAATTTATCAGGGAAAACACACTGATGGCTTAGAAATGGCTTTCACAAACTCCCAATACCCACCTTCGGATAAACAATTAGTTATTGCCAAAAACTATTTTTACTAATCACCCAATCATTTCTTACAAAAAAAGGAAAATCCTTTACAACAAGCAAAAATACAGTTCCGAGGCGATAAAGTGATGTGACCACAAAAGCCACATGGGGAGTCCGTGCCATTCTGTGTTTATCTTTATTCGCAGGGCAAAAATTCATCATTTGTCGGCGCAAAACTATCCACAGAAGCTTCAGATGATTTCTGGGACAATTCATCGTCTGAAAAAGTTGACATTTCCCGACTGACAACAAAACAGTTCTCAAAAAAGTAATATGTGTGATTCTCTGTGCAGCGAACAAAGAGAGTTGTGACAAAGCAAAGCATAAGTTTGTTGAGCCTTTGACTTCCTGATGACGTTTTTGCGGGCTTGGCTGGAACATGTTTTCAGCAATGGCGAACGATTTTTAGACGACTTCGAAGCGGTAAAAATTGGTCATCGAAGGTTTTTTTTGAGTTTTTAATGGCAAAAAGGGTCTTAACTTGACCCAATTCAACATTGTGTAAACAATTTAGGCCAAAATAAAATGGTCAATTTTCCTCTCAGGGGCACTTTAATGGTAATCCCATCAGAATCCTTAATGTAATGTGGGTGTGAACTGTATTTTTGTGGAAGACACTTGAAACTAATGGTAAGCCGCTCAAGTTCGAATCAATTGGTTCAGGTTCAATCCCGGCCGGGGACATTGTGTTGTGTTCTTGGGCAAGACACTTTACTCTCACGGTGCCTGTCTTCGCCCAGGTGTAAAAATAAGTACCAGCAAATTTAATGCTGGGAGTAACCCTCTGATGGACTAGCATTCCATTTAGGGGAGAGCAGAAATACTCCTAGTCACTTCATGCTACACAAACTGGAGTCAAGCGCTGGTGTAATTGGCTACTTGGCTCATAAACAGTGTTTACCAACACTTATTAATAAATGATTGACAGAGAGTAAACTGAGTGGTGTATTTCCTTATTTGATATTTACAATGAAGGTTGTGGCCTTGGTGAATCTTTCTTTAAGTGAGATGAGGATTGCTGTTCTTTCATTTTGCAGAATGTTAGGTGAGAAACTTGGAATTAATTCGATAACTTGCTGAAATATCAGGAAAAAAATCAGTTTTCAATGGGAGTCTTAGAAGGGGCTGGTTTTGACTCTACACCAATTGAGCTCCAAAATGGCAACATTTTGTTGATGAAAAACAGAAACTATATGCAACTATTGAAGAAAAACATGTTGCCATATATATATTATATATGGCAATGTGTGGTAGGCAGAAAAAACCAACCACCTAAGTATACATCCCTACAGACCTGTAGTTGCTTTTTTCTGCCTACCACACATTATACCCGCTCTACTATTTGTATCGAGCACTGTTTCACAGACACCAAGTTTAATCCCTCTATACATATATATATATATATTTTTTTTGCTTGTTTGCAATTTTAAATGTGTTCCCACCTGAAATTAATTTTAATCAGCGATACTTAATTTAGCTTTCAAAGCAGGCATAATTTGGGTGAGTGAGTGCTCAGCATTTTCTTAGGGAGAAGTGGTGGCCATCTTTTATTTTAATGACAGTGGAAGACTGGGGAGAGAAAGAAATTTGTACTAGGGGGTGAGCGACAGTAAAAAAATTAGGAAAGGGGCTGGAGTTGGAGAGTGAATAATAATACTTGCCCCTTCCCACCCCCTCCCCTTGCCATCGACAGTTAAATAAATGATTGTGTGCTTCTTAATGTTAACTTGCTCTAACAAGATGCCTGCGCTGCAGGCTATACTCAATCGTAAAATGATAGCCATGGTATCATTATGGCAACTGAAGAAACCAGAAGCTTTGTTTTCTCTTGTCAGTAAGGTTATAACTCCCAATTCAATTCTCATTTCATTATAAGGCAAGGGTGTTTATGGAGTACTTTACTATGCTGGTCACGGGTATGAAGATGGTGGAGAAAACTTTCTTCTTCCGGTTGATGCAAATCTGAAGTATAATCGGCAGGACAGTCTGCGTGCTCAAGAGATCCTTGAGACCATGCAAGCATGTGATACAGCTTTAAACCTGTTGATCATTGATTCTTGTCGAATACGGTAAGAAGTTCTAAGCGTAACTGTTTTTTCTCAAAATAATTAACTAGAAGGCTGTATTTAGTTGTCTGGGATAAACTGTTTATGTTGAAAAGGAAAAATTCTGTAGTTAGGAGAGAGAATATGATGAAGTAAATAAATCTTATGTTGGGAGTAATGTTTGAAGTTTTACCAGCCCCATTATTGTTAACAGGTTACCACAGAAAAGAGGCTCTGTTCACCATTGTAAAAGAGGGCCAAAAGGAAATAACATTTTTGCATATTCATGGTGAGTAACTTTCTTCTTGAGAATTGTCTCATTTCAAATAATATTACTTTACTGATATAATTATGCCAGGCCTATTCTTTCTGTTTTGTGAAAAGTCATTTCTAGTTTCCATTTTGTTGCTGTAAATTACATATTGATAAACTTCTTTCAGAGAAAGTTTAAAACAGTTTCATAGAGGGGTAGTGCCATTTTAAAGAAAATTTACATTGCTCTTTTGTTTTTCTATCTGTGCATGTAAAGGGAAATAGATTGCAATCCAAGACATAAAGGGTAGGCACTAGTTTTCTCCCATGCTCTTCTCATTAATGCCACAATAATGCCTAGTGCCCCAGAGAGGGAGAGAGAAAAGTACAGGAAAAAAGTGGTATATAAATTAGAAAAACTGTGTTATATTATTTATTATTTATTATATTATTTATCTAGTGAAAGAGAACTAATAATAGTCCATTTTACAGCTGTGTGCTTGGTTGCCAAGCCATTTAATGGGAGTGAGGCTAGAGATGACCTTGTTATGATACAAACCTTGTTGCCTTTCAAGTGTAAATCACTTTGTTATCATGCTAACTAGATACAGGTCTCTATCACGCCAAGGTCATCTTCAACCCCACTCCAAATCAAAGGCTTGGCAACTAAGTACACAACTGTAAAATGGCCTATTTTGATCTTGGGTTGTTGTGTCAGTTGCTCTCAACAGGAGGCATATGAAGCGCCACACCAGCCAAATGGCTTGTATGCAACACATTTACTGAAACACATCAGAAGAAATGAGCGAATTGAACTCATACTCATGGATGTTGCCCGTGGTAGGACATTTTTGACGTTGTTTAATATTTTGTCACAATTTCACAATTGTGGGACAAGAAAAAATCTGCATTGCCATGAAGAATTGAACCCTGGACCTTTGAATTCTGAACTCTGTTCTGTTTACATGTAACAGATGTTAGTTGTGCAAGTAGTAGAAATCTGATCCAGAGACCTTGCCATGAGAGTGATGCAGTAGCAGATTGTCGACTCACTGATGGTATCATACCAGACTTGCTTCCAGAGGAGTTTGTGGAACGAATGAAACTCTGGAATCAGGCTCATAGTGAGTAGCAGTGGTGTTGTCCATTTTTACTTGAAAACAGAGAAAACCTTGTGGTTTCAATTTTACAAGATGAGTGTCTTTCTCTTCCACACATTTTGACTTTACCAGTGAGAGCCTGGGTTCTGCTCTTTGCAACAACAAATGTTTCTTGCAGAAACTTGTAACTGGTGGAACTACCTTTTCTGTTTAATATGTTCCAGTGAAAGAGATGTCATTAAATTTTAAATCAAAATGACTAGGTTTTCTAAACACATGGAAAGTACATCAGAATACTGAAAGAATGTTTCTAGAGAATATATAGCAGAAAGTTTGAAGGGTTCAGAGGAAGAGGTGCAGAACAATCATAGAATATCAGAACGGGGTGGGGGTGGGCAATGAGTACGCATGTGGTGTAGGTAGATTATTGTCCATATAGCCCCTCCCCCCCTCCAGTTGTAATACTTTTTGACTTTTTCTTGTCTTGCAATTTCTGCAGCTCTTCCAGATGAAATCCCACCAATTGACAAAGATGGACTGGTCGTATCATTTGAATGCAGATCTCTGTTTTCAAATGTTATGGAAATTAAGATCTCAGCCTATAATGCAAATTCTGTTCCACTGCAAGAAGTTGTGGTGGATCTTCAAGTACCCACAGTAAGTTGCAAACACCATTTTACTTTTTAATCTAAGAGCATTTCTTAGAACAGATTTTATAGTCAATTGGCCACTCTTGATGAATTGAATGACTGACTGACAGATTGATGGATTGATTGGTTGGTTGATGGTTATATCAATTTTAAAAATTTAAAGGTGTGATTAGGGATCTCTAGTTTGAGTGAACTATTTTGGATTTGTTTTTAGCCAGTTGAGAGCAAAGTTCGCCTTCTCTCTGGTGAAGTCCTTGATAAAAATGGAGGAGTTTTACAACAAGTAGTTCAGTTGTCCAGACTACAAAAATTACTGGTATGTGTTAGCTTTCTAATAATCTGGTAGGTAATCAAAACTTTACTCAGTTTGAAAACCTAACTGGCTCATCCATCCACTAGGGGTGGGTTAGTAGACTGCCTCTACCACTCCTCCCCAGGCTTTAGTTGTTTTTAGGGTGCATTAACACACTCCACCGGGTAATCTCTATTCAATGCTCCTTCATTATCTTTTGTAATTGTTTAATTGGAGTTGACTTGGTGAAGCTAAAAAGAACAAGGTTTGTTTGAATCAGGGCTGACAAGGTTATGAAATATCATTTTTTCTGCTGGATGTAGGGTGAGGGTTTCAAGAAACTTGCCACCACCCACCCACCCACCCCCCCCCCCCCTCCCTCCATCCGTTTCTTTTGAACAAGCCTTTGTTCCTTGTGTCGTTTTAAGTTCTTATTTCGAATGAAGAAGTTACGCGTAAAAATCTGAATATCTTCCTTTCCTCTCTCTCTCTTAATGTGCAGGATCCACTAGTAGTGACACTTAAAATGTATTACCGAATGGGAAACGAAATGCGCGATTGGGAAGAGACTGTCCGCCTTGGCTGCCCGCTGGTCTCGTCCGTGTTTGTTCAATGGGACTGGTGGATAACATGCGGCAGATTGCCTGGAGTGAAATGTACACAGGTTTAAATTTTCACGTGTTTTTCACATCACGTGACTCTAAGGCCACGTGGCTCTCAGGTCACATGACAAGCTGGATGTGACGTTAGATCTGTCGCTGAATTGAGTCAGAGAAGGGGAGCAAAAGGCTGAGAAGTGGGGGGGGGGGGATCCTATACCAGTCTTAACTGGACATGTAAAGATGTTACGCCTTAAAATTAGGTTTCCTTAAAGAAACTGTTCAATATGTACTCAACAAAAAGCGGTACCATGAGTTAAGAAGGAACTAACCTAAAGCAAACCAAACTTTATTTTATTGCGTGTGAGTTTGCATCTATTAAAAGACTGTTCCTTCCACTTCCCTTTCCTTCAACCTCTGACTTCCGGAAATGAAAGGTTTATGCTTTTCCAAAGTTTGATGTTAAACTAAAGACGGAGAAAACTTTTGCCCTGCAAAAAAAAAAAAGACTTTTTTTCGACAGTTGGTTTTGCAACAAAACTGATGATGACTAGGTCATCGCTATTTGGCCATTTGATCGTGCGATAACAGAATGCAGCTTAGGGACCTTCGCCAAGGTGGTCGAGCTTTGCTAAGGTGATTAACCGGCTCGTATTAGCTGTAAGATGTGATGGCTGCAAGGGTTATTCTAGAAATTGGGCCAAGACCTTCCAGTGGGCCCCTTTCTTAAATTTTTGTTTGGCCCTTTTTCAAGAAAGGATCCAACGAAAGAGGTATTTAAATTCGTTGAAAGAATCTAGTCAGTGAGGAAACCAAGATGAGATAGGCAGTTGAGACAGTTAAAAGCTATAAAGTTTGAAAGGACTCTTAGATATAAACTATTGTACCAACTACGCCTAGACGAAAATTTTATGCTTTGTTTTCTCTCGAACTGCGAAAATCTCTCAAAGCTGCGTCCTAGAATGAAACCTGCAGCCATACAAGGTTACTATTGTTGTCTAGGTGTGTTGTGAAAATTTTTCAGAGGCCTTTCAATCTTTTTTTATATTTTTCGTTCTAAGTTATTGTTGAAAGAGTGCCTTAGTTTTATAAGGTAGATTTTTAAAATTAAAATTCAACTTAAACGTTTGAAAGTCTTACGCAATTTATAAATCCCTTTCTAATACAGATTTGATAATTGTATGTAAGAGTCCTGGAGATGCGATCTTTTTGTACTTGTTCTGGTCTTGGGAAAAGTATATCTTGAATTAAATAAAAAGAAACTTGTAAAAAGTGTAAAATATTTGATATTAATGTCGCATTTCAAGTCTTACTTATTGCGCCAGAAAACAATTTTGTGGGGTGGGGTGGGGTGTGAGATTTGGGAGCCATGCGGTCCCTCCTCTTCCTATGGTGAAAATGACGACATCGTATCTTTTAATAAAAGTTTACGCCTTACAGATAACCCGGAATTTCCACGCCAATCGCGGAAAAGAGGAAAAGACAAACAAACCAGGAGAAAATATAATTAAGTAATTTGTCTTATACGGTACGGCCCTTTTGCCTCTTCTCCAATGGGGGAAACCATTCCGAGGATTTTTCTAATCATTGCGACCTCTTTCCTCGCGCATGGCAGCTAGGGTGCTAACTTCTTTCCTTTGTGGAGAACTCCTTCTAGACATGGATCACCCATAAGTAACGCACCCGTCTTCCTATGGAAATCTTCAAGGCAATTGGTAATTAATTTCAAAGTGTCTAAGGATAGAATCATTCTGATTCTGAAGGACTCACCCAGGCATGTTGACTGGGAGTCTGACAATGCAGCATAAGGGACCAAACACAATGGACCTTCGGGAGCCAAGCAGACCTCATCTCCATCGAGGAGATTCACGATTGGCACAATAGTGGTCTCGTAAAGTTTTTTTATTATGTCTTCCTGAGAAGGATTGCTGAAAAGGAAATCATTTTGTCCTCGTTCATCGTTGCTCTCACAGTGTGAACAGTCTTCATCCTTGACTCGAACCTTTATTCCAAGTTTTCCTGGCAAGGTCTCAGTGAAGATTGTAACTTCCCCCTCTGAAATGTAACTGTTGATTTGTTTTTCTCTCTCGGTTACATCGTTGCCGTTCTGAATGACCCAGTAGGAAATCTTTCCCGCGTTAATTGCTGCAAAGGCTGCATTTGGTGGAAGGAAACTCAGAGAGGAACAGGCAGATTTCTCTCTGAAGGAGTTTGACTGGTGGTACTCTTCGCCAGATCCATAATTCAATTCCAAGAGACCTCTCAGCTTGCGCTCTTCCTCTATCAGCAGTGTGGAGAGCCTTGGCTACCTCACCCAGTTTAAGATGAAGCCGCCACAAGAGAGTGAATGCATCTACATACAAATCACGGAAAGAAATCGTCCACTCTTCTATAGGTTGTAAACTTGCTCTGACCTCATCAAACAACAGCACGCTTAAGTGACAGCAATCATAAGCCGCCCTGGCAAGAGATTCTTGGGATGCAAGGGTCAAACCTCGATAAAATAATGACTTTGCGAGTGAAGATTTATCTCCAGCTGCTCCGAAGAATTTTTTAGCACGTTCACGGGACTACGGCTGTTTTAAAATGTCCTAAACCATGATGAACACGGTAATTTGGTAATATCAACTAAGCTGAAATTGTAAATTGGCCACCGTAGAGAGTTAAAAAGCTGACGTTTCGAGCGTTAGCCCTTCGTCAGAGCGAATAGAGGAATTGTGGGTTGTGTGTGTGTCTATATGCAGAAAGTGGAGCTCTGCTATAGGTGGGAACATGACGACGAGAAAAACACGAATAAATTAGTAGAATGAAAAGCGTTCGTTGATACCTGTGGAATTAAGAGTGCCGATTAGAAAGATAAACTTTTGTTCAAGAGTTTTGCGGCTTTCCGAACTACCTGAAGATAAGGAAAGACCGCAGATTGCAATATGTTGCTTAGAATGATTTGGTAGATTAAAGTGTCTAGCGACTGGTTTTGATGCGTCCTTGCCATTCCTTTCTACGTCGCGAAGGTGTTCTCGGAATCGGTCACCTGGTCGTCTTCCTGTTTCGCTGATGTATATCTTTTTACAATAAGTGTAAGTTATGCAATAAATGACGTTGGCTGAGGTGCACGTGAAGTGATCAGTGATCTTAACGGATCGTTTGGGTCCCGATATTTTTTCAGCGTTGTGAATGAAAGGACAAGTTTTGCATCGTGCGCGAGCGCATTTAAAAGTGCCGGGTTGGTCATTAGTTTGTGATGAACTTCTGACCAAAAAATTGCCTATGTTTTTGTCGCGTTTGAACGAAATGAGTGGAGGTTGCGAAAAGATAGTACCAGTCTCCGGGGATCGTTTTGAAGTAATTTAAAGTTTTTAAGAATAATGGATTTAACTGAGTGGTTGTGAGGGTGAAATGTGAGAGTAAATGGAATGCGGTCGTCAAAACTTTACCATCATATATTTAAGACAGCCAACACGCTCTTAATTTTTCGTGACTTTAATTTCCTTGGCCAAGACAAACTTCTTTTCACTATGGATATTACATCTCTTTATACTGTCATTACCAATAGCGAAGGTCTTCTGGCCCTCAAACATTTTTTTGATCAACGCACTGTTAAGGAACCTGAATCTGAAACAATAGTGCGGAACTAGTGCTCACACTCAACTGTTTTTCATTCGAGGACAACTATTTCAAACAAACCAATGGCGTAGCCATGGGCACCAAAATTGGACCCAGCTATGCCAATCTTTTTGTAGGTTTTATCGTACACCAATTTTTCAGCCAATACAACGGCCCCGAACCTAAACTTTACGGTCGCTACATTGACGACTGTATCGGCACTACCTCCTCTACTAGAGAGGAGCTAACTCAATTCATAATCGCAGTCAATTCCTTTCACCTGGCTCTAAAATATACCTGGGAAATTTCCGACAATTCTTTACCCTTTTTAGAAATCAAAGTTTCAATTGAAGGTAACGGTTTATGCACTAGTGTGTATTACAAACCTACAGATTCACATAGTTACTTGTTGTATTCATCTTCGCATCCATCTCAAGTGAAGAATTCCATTCCCTTTTCTCAGTTTCTAAGACTTCGTCGTTTATGTAGTGATGACTCTGATTTTTTTCACAAATTAGAGTCGGCATGTGCCAGTTTTTCGAAAAACGTGGATACCCTGTTTCTGTCGTTCAAGCAGGTCACCACTGCGCCCAACGTATTGATCGACAGTCAGCACTACAAACGTCACAGAAGGA
This sequence comes from Stylophora pistillata, assembly GCF_964205215.1. NCBI lineage: Eukaryota > Metazoa > Cnidaria > Anthozoa > Scleractinia > Pocilloporidae > Stylophora > Stylophora pistillata. The sequence goes on from NC_142521.1 coordinate 42,522,756, forward strand.
AAATTCCGACCGCATTCCATTCACTCTCACATTTCACCCTCACAACCACTCAGTTAAATCCATTATCCTTAAAAACTTTAAATTACTTCAAAACGATCCCCGGAGACTGGTACTATCTTTTCGCAACCTCCACTCGTTTCATTCAAACGCGACAAAAACATAGGCAATTTTTTGGTCAGAAGTTCATTACAAACTAATGACCAACCCGGCACTTTTAAATGCGCTCGCGCACGATGCAAAACTTGTCCTTTCATTCACAACGCTGAAAAAATATCGGGACCCAAACGATCCATTAAGATCACTGATCACTTCACGTGCACCTCCGCCAACGTCATCTATTGCATAACTTGCACTTATTGCAAAAAGATGTACATCGGCGAAACAGGAAGACGACCAGGTGACCGATTCCGAGAACACCTTCGCGACGTAGAAATGAATGACAAGGACGCATCAAAACCACCAGTCGCTAGACACTTTAATCTACCAAATCATTCTAAGCAACATATGGCAATCTGCGGTCTTTCCTTACACTCAGGTAGTTCGGAAAGCTGCAAAACTCTTGAACAAAAGTTTATCTTTCTAATCGGCACTCTTAATCCCACAGGTATCAACGAACACTTTTCATTCTACTAATTTATTCGTGTTTTTCTCGTCGCCATGTTCCCACCAATAGCGTAGCTCCACTTTCTGCATGTAAACCCACACACAACCCACAATTCCTCCATTTGCTCTGACGAAGGGCTAACGCTCGAAACGTCAGCTTTCTAACTCTCTACGGTGGCCAATTTACAATTTCAACTTAGTGGATATTACCGAATTACCTTCTTACCCCTACCGACGCAGCACCACAGTTTCTTTAGAAACTTACTCCCTTTATGATGAACACGGCCGAGATTGCCATAACTTGTACCCTCTTCAGTTTTGTCTCCCACCTCTTTTGCAATTTTTGGAACTCTATAGCAGTTTTAAAATGTCCCGTAAACTATGATAAACACGGCCGAGATTGTCATAACTTGTACCTTCTCCAGCTTTGTCTCCCACTACTTTTGCGATGTTTAGACATCGTTCATGGTACGTTTCTGTACTCTATGGCAGTTTGAAAATGTCCTAAACTCTGATAAACACAGCCAAGATTGCCTTAACTTGTTCCTTCTCCAGCTTTGTTTCCCACTTCTTTTGCGATGTTAAGATGGTGTTCATGGTACTCTATGGCTGTTTTAAAATGTCCTAAACTATGATAAACACGGTTGAGATTGCCATAACTTATTCCTTCTCCAGCTTTGTTTTCCACTTCTTTTGCAATGTTTAGACAGCGTTCATGGTACTCAATGGCTGATTTAAAATGTCCTTAACTATGGTACGTTCTTTTTATCAAAGAGAGCATCAAACAAAGATTACTAGACGGCCCGGATCACAGTATTTAAATTTGAGCACACTTTATTCGTCCTTTTCTTAATTCTCAAATAACAAAGACCCTTTACCTCCGAATGATTGATATCTCAGTTTTTTGTTTTGGATTTCAAAAAAAGGAAGCGTTTTGGAAAATTCAGAAAAAGTGGGTCCTCAAAATGCCCCTTTAGGTTGGTTTTGTGATACAATCATAGCATCCTAAGAGAAGTGACATCCTACTGAAATGAAAAAAGCAAAGATAGTCAGGAAAAAAATTCCTACCCAATTGGAAATGAGTCTTTGTCCTGTTGTTATAGAGTTTGGCGATGAGTCGCATATCTCTGCACCTGACCAGAATGCCTTGCGTGTAAAAATGAACTGCGTTTGCGTAATCCTTCTCTTGTCTGTATACTTTGTTGCCTTCCTCAAAGTAAGCCTTTGCTTTGGCTAAAACAATGATTGAAAGGAAAAGATATTTGACTTTTGAATGTTGGTAGTGAGCTAGCTCGAGCTATCTCTTCACTGAACTTCATTGAAGTCCGGGGAAAAGTTTTAAAGAGATCACTTTCAAATCAATGCAACTATGTTCGCGGTTTCTTTTAATCAAGGGTCTTGCTGGGGACAAGCTTGGTCAAATGATCTTTAAAATTGTCCGATTGTGACGGTGGATCATTAAAATTTTGGGCTTTTGACGGGATCAGGAATAAAGTTCTTTGTTTTTTCTGGAAACAACTTTTTGAATATTGAAATCAATCGGTTCAAATGCACGGGAGTCTTACGTTAGAGTAAACTTTATCTTTTTATTTTTTGGAGATATTTAGATAATGGGGGCCTGTATAAATAAGGCCATACCACGACACCGGAAGTTACGTCCCCAAACTCTTTGCGAGAAGTGCGTGGGCCCTTTAACGTCCCCTGCTAACCAGTAGAGAGCCAATCGCTTAAAAACACAGATCGTATTGGCTTCCAAGGCACCTATTTCAAATTTAGGAGAGGATGTTGAGGGTGGTAATTAGAGGGGTGGTGTAATCGACAGCGACGATTAAGCAGATTTTACCAAATTGTGGCCATACATATAATTTACATATGGTGCACGATCCTCGCAGTAGATAGCGCTATTTAAGCAATAGCGAAAATCAGACCTGAAAAAAACCAGGCCTGTACGGGATTCGAACCACTGACCTCTGCGATACTAGTGCAGCGCTCTACCAATTGAGCTAACAAGCCAACTGGGAGCAGGCCGTTAAGTTGATTCGTAATTGCACAAAACAGCATTGGGAAGGGAGGAAGGCGATGCGCTTTCTATAGATTTTGGACAATAAAGGGGTTTTCATTTAAAGGAACAGTTTTTTAGGGGGATATTTGTATTATGACTCTTGACATTCTGCAAGCAAGCAACACTTGCTTGCATTTGCTCTCTTGTTGGCGGACAAGAGTTCTGGCAGCACCTACAGGGATCCACGAACGCTTTTCATTCCACTAATTTATTCTTGTTTTTCTCGTTGCCATGTTCCCACCAATAACGTAACTCCATTTTCCACCTTTAAAAGCACGCACAACCCACAATTCCTCTATTCGCTCCGACGAAGGGCTAACGCTCGAAACGTCAGCTTTTGTAATCGTTACGGTGGCCAATTTACCATTTCAACTTTGTTGATATATCTAAATTATTTCGTTACCCCCCTCCGAAGCAGCCCCAAACAGTTTCTTTCGAAACTATCAGCCTTTATTCAATTAAGCCAGACTGATTTGTTTTGTTGCTATACGTTTATTTGGGTTTATAACATTAGCCAGTACTTATTTCTGATCGTTGCAAATTTGGCTCAAATGGCAAAGACCAAATATATAACCCAAATCATGTTTGTCGAGGAAATCCGTTTTTTTATATTTCCCAGACGTTCAATGAAAATCATCTTTTGCAGGCGGGCGTGATCAGAAACAAATCATTAAAGAGGTAAACCTTAAAATGATTAATATCATTAAAGCAATAGAGTTTACAGATAAATGTCAATTTACGCGAACATCAGTTAATTGACCAGAATTTTTGTAAATGTGGGTATAATTCCGTGAAAAAATTCAGCAAAATATAGGAACGACTAAACTCGAGAACTCCGGATTGTGTGTCGTACGCGCTTCGATGAAGAATCAGAATTCTTACCTCTCAAGGTGATGTCATCAAATCCATCTTTATCCTCAGATTCTTTCCCTGCATCTAAAATTACCACTAAGTGAGAAATGTTTCAGATCGTTAAATCTTTAGTTTTTCACCTTATTAAAGTAATTCAAACGAAATGATTTACACTGTCATTCTTTCGTTAAATTTTTGTTTTAAAAATGCTTTGGCTTTCAAATTATGTGAAAAAAAGTAGTACTCTTTCAAAACGCAATAATTTCCGGCGATTATTTTCCAAAGCAATTTCTCAGAACGGGAGATTTGACATCCTCTTAGCTCATGACACTTGTGTTCAGGAAACGCTATTTTTGAAAACTGACGCGCCAAAATAATTGATTATTCCATTATAAAGGAACGTTTTAAGAGTTAGTAATCAGTATAAACAGGGGCGGAATGAATCTGAATTTGAGCGTCATCATGTCTCCAATGTCAAAGTAACAAAAGAAATGAAATTATTGATCTGAAGATAGATGCACGTACGCTCGCATTCAGTGAGATATGTTTATCTAACCTACAACCGTTCGTGCAGATAACTGTTCGTTAACAAAATATTTGTCTTACCTTCTGAACTGCCATCATCAGGAGCAACTTTTTCTTCTGGTGGTAGTGTAAACCCCTCGGCCATTACTAGAAAATAAAAGTTTTGGTCATGATGAGGCGAGTGCAAAGTGGAAGTCGCCCATGAGTTCTCGCGTTTCCGGTTCCTCTTTTTATTTAAAAACCGGCTCAGTACTGCATCAATAAAATATTTGAATCGACCATTTACAAAAAAACTAAAAATTATCACGCAATATTTTCATTGTTAGCCATATCTATAAGGCAGTGAACGTTCAATCCTATTTTTTTTTTTTTGATAATCCGACTGGAATTTGCAAGCGTTTCGACATGTCTCTTGATTCTAATGAAGTAATTCTGATCCAAATTCTCCAACTTTTCTGATATTCAAGTAGTTTACACGTGTTTTGTAGGCTGCACATTAAAAAAAGCAACACGTTTATTATAACACGTTCGTCAACAAAAATCAAACCAAATTTGTAAGCCTAAAAATTCGAACCATGGACACTAGAGGGTTTTTCGAAATTTGATTCCGTTTCTCAGTCTCCGGGCTTGAGAATTGTGATCGCCCAATATTGAACGGGGGCACTCGAGGAAATTTTGATCTTTTTTGGCCATTTTTGACAACTTTCTTAGAAAAATTAGAGTTAAACTCCTTGTTTTCTTTAACTAGTTTGTTCAAACCTGCCAACTACCGCACAACCATATCGCCCAGTCTGAGCACTTTGAAATCGTTCAATTGGACGGGGCACTCAACTCTCTTAGAAAGAGCTGATTTAAAATTCCTTGCCTTTTTTTTTAACTAGTTGTTCAAACGTGCCAACTTCCAAACAACCGTTTAGAATTGGCACATTTTGCTTTTGACGTGCATTATTAAATCTGTATGACTAGAAATCGTCTCTAAAAAAGGATACGAAAAAATACCTAAGATTGCAGTTAGAGCCCAATCTAGCTCGTGAGACACTTTGCAGACTGCATTGAAGTCCGGGCACCGGAGTGCCATTAGTCTCAATGTCACGATCCAAATTTTGAATGGTGTGTACGTCTTCTCAAAAGTGATACAAAAACACTAAAACTTTATTGTTTTGCGATAGGTTTATATTGACTTCAGTGTCAACATCAATCGGTCGAAAAAAATACCAAAAGCCAAAATCTGAACAAATAAGTGTCTTTTACTAGTACAAAAAAACTTTTTCATTATTTATTCATGTGTCCGCGCACGGAGTTGAAACATTAAAAAAATTATATCAAAGATAGGTCGGTCAGAGGAAGCTCGATACACGGACGGCGAAAAGGTATGTTTAAGCGTGAGGGGTATCGTTGGAATTACTGATAGCGTTATTGTACAAAGGTAGGAATGGAAGAATTTCAAATAAAAAAAGGTAAAAGAACAAGTACTTTTTTAAATGCTTTTAATTTCTCCTTCTTGTGCTTTAAAATAGATTTTTATTTATTTATCCATTCATTTATTTGTGATAGCCTAGACCCTGTTAAATGAACAGCAACATTTATTCTCCTCACACGCCCGTTGATTCGTACAGATTTTTCGCCGGATAGTACACCGACAACAACCGTGCGAGAGGTACCTCTGCTGCTTTCCTTTTTTAAGACACCTGACCCCGAACTCCCTCGCACCACGTCACAGTTATTCCAAATTTGACCACTGGTCACAAGGATTGCACGACATTTGGAGATCCAAAGACTGCTGGGAGGTTTGTCACCCGGAAATCCTGAAGAGTGAAAAAATGACGAGAACTTCATCTTAGGGATCACGTTGGAAAAAAAGTGGAACTCCTTTCCACTATCAGCTATCGGCCTTCTTGACAATGTTCACCAAAATAAATGTTTAGATTAAAGTTTTGTCGAAATTTAAGATAAGATCGATGCTTACTAGAGGATAAGATCAGCACTTACTATCGTCCAGCTCACCTGTGATTGATATTAACGAGTTTTTGGGTAACGGTGTGGACACAACACTGACGTAAGATCGACGATTTGCCCGACCTTCGAGTTTAAGCACAGTATAATCATCTGTTTTTTTGTTGATTTTCCATCGTAGTGGTATGGACGCTCTTATCACATCGTACCACTGCAGCCGGCCATTTCGCTCCAAAAACCCAACCTGAAGTGTAGCAATGTCCTCTCCGTCAATGCAATGCGCGCTGGTTAGGACGTGATGCGAACCTATCAAAGTCCCTGAACAAGACCAACGACAAGATCCCTTACAGGAAACTTTACAAGCAGCTGAGTGAGGTGATTTTTGGGCCTTGTTGGAGGAGGAAAGCTGTTTACGATCGTCTGGTGGAATTATCACACGCTTAGCTTGTGGCTTCTGATTAGTCCCTCTAGTAATTTCAAGAAAGAAATTGATGCAAATGTTATTCATACGAAGCTCCCAGCATTGCCTGGTTTCCATGGCATGAGGTGACGGGATATTGCTGCTTGTCTTGGACGAGATGATAGTCAATTCTAGATTACACATTCTGATGCAGCGTCACTTTCCCCAATACCTATCTTTATAAGCTACAGTATCAAATATTCTTGCATACGGGCGATTGGTTTAAAGGTGTGCTCGACTAAATATGCTCTAGCTAAAACTAGGGAACATCAGGAGCCATGGGCACCGTGGAACATCAGGTAATATTCCCCAATTGATATCACCCAATATGATAAAAGTCTTTTTAAAGTTAAATTCGAGGGGAGAAAGCGTTTTGTTATTGCTCATGAAATCGTGTTTTAGAGTACTGATAAATGAACATGTGACGCAGTAAGAAAAGGTAAGCTGTTTGTAAATATTTTGTCCAACGCTTTCCAAAAAGGTTGGAAGGATGATAAACGTAGTAGCCCCCCTTTTACGCAGAAAACATGCTCGAACAAATCAGTTCCCTGAAGTCAATTAACAATACGCTGATATTTACCCGCTATGTCTCGTGTTTTCTCTGTTACTCCTCTCATAGACTGTAAACTGAGGTACATCCAAAACCTTCTTGTCGCCAAATTTTCCACTTGTCCTTTTCAGTGTTATGGTGCTAAGACCCTTTGGCAAAATTGTTTCATAACTGAGAAAATAAAAATAAAATTAGATTATTTTCGAACCATTTGGGGCCACGCTTGTCAAGAGAGACAGTTATCATAAAGAAAAAGCGAAATTTCTGTCTAAGTGTGGAAAGTCTAACAGATTTAACAATATGATAAAATACAAAAAAAACAAAAAAACAAACCAAAACACCATTTTAGGGGTTACATTATAACCCGTATAGCTACTTTTTACAAACTTCACCCGAAATGTTACAACCCTTCGCAACCTCGTTCTCAGGGTCTATCATCTTCCCTCCCCATACCCTCCTCCCTCGCTCCGGGGGGCGGGAAGATAAGAGACCCTGGGAACGAAGTTGAACTCTTCGCAGTCTGTAACCGGATTACGCAAAGTGTAACCCTTATTTCTGTTCCAATAAATTTACCTAATTTTTCACTACGTGACTAAATAAAAAATTTCTGTGGTTATCTATGATGGGCTCACACGACAAAAGTCAATTTTCAGCGTGATCGTTTCATTGATAATGAAACTGGAAAAAGCATTGAGACTAAGGAGGAGTCAAAGGAACCTGTTTTAAGTGGTTTTATCATCTGAGGTGATAAAAAACGACTGCTAATAGTTTGTAAAGTTCAATTTTCGAGCGTCAGCCTTCGTTTCAACAAATAACAAATGCTCGAAACGTCAGCTTTGGAAATTATTGACAGTGGGTAGTTCACATCATCAACTCAGTTGATAAAACCAAATTATATACACCCACCCCCACTTCCACCCCAACCCCCCCCCCCCCCACACACACACACACACACACACACACACACACACACACCGAAAGAAATTTATCCCTTGTTTTAATTAGTTGGGAGAAAGGCGTGGGGCGGGGAGGGATCTGCGAATGAGCCAAAGTCAACTCTCGCTTCAGCTGATACCGCTCTGATTTTGGGTCATCCTCATTCCCCCCTCCCCTCACTCACACACACACACACACACATACACACACACACACACATACACACACACACACACTCGCACACACGCACACACACACACATACACATACACACGCGCGCGCACACACACACACTCACACACACACACACACACACACACACACAAGGATACTTCATACCTCAAGTCTAAGTCCTGTGCAGTCAGGTTAAATAATTTGATCAAATTCTCCCTTGATGTCTCAGGACGATATACCAAAGTGATGTCATCAGTGTTGTCATCTGCATGGTGACCCTCGCTATCTTGTTTTTCTCCGGGTTCAAATTCAGGCAGAGTTTTCACACTGAAATAACAACAGCATATTTCAACCTATTCAAAAGTTCCATGAAATACACTCGATGCAGAGTGGGCAATTTATTTTCTTTACAATGGGAGGAAATATCTACCCACAGATTTGTAACCTACATTTCCTGATTAGACACCCCCAATGTTAAAATCATTATATTTATTCCACGTTCAAGTCCGTTTACACGATAATGTACACCACACAGTCTTATTGGTTGCATCCAATTAGATAACAGGTTTTACTACATTGGCGGTAATCGTAGTAGTGCAATTTTTGTCGCTTATGTTAATCATGACTTTGAAACAAGTTCGTTGTATGCAGCTGCATAGAGATTGGAAACAAATGTGGGGAAAATACCTCACTTTTCATAGATCAGTCATAGTATTAAAAAACCCATGCCGATCATGCGTTACCATGCTCACTTGAACTTAAAAACTGCAAATGAGCTGAACATTAAATTACATTTTATTTCAAGTCGTTAGTCATTTCGCATGACAAAGTTATGAAAAATCTAATTAAGATCGGAAAGTTAACACCGCCCAGCACATTCTGGAAATTCGTAAGAGAATTTTCAATTGTGTACCTGATACTTATAGATCGTCTGAAAGGGACAGCCAAGATGTTTAAAGAACTCCAAGTACGGAAATGTTTATTTCTATGGTTTCACTGTTGCTGTGGCTTCATGTTACACAAATCAGCTTGGGGAACAAGAGCCTTTATTTCAATTTCATTAACTGACCTCTTTCTGAAAATATATTTGTGTAACCAAAATGATCAACTTCACGTTTTTGAAAACTTCACGTCTCGCCCGAATGGTCGATTGTTCACTCATCTATTTTTAAATGTGTTTGACATAATGAAAAAAAATTGCGTAGTCAAAATGGTCTCTACTCGAATGATATCTGCGTTTTTGATTTACAACCGGAGACTGAAAATAAAATCTTAAAAGCGACCTTCCTTAGGCAAGCCTGGGCAAAGGTAACTCTGGGGTTTTTCTGTGAAAAAATTTGTTTTATTACTAATTTAAAGTCATCGGGGTTTTGTTTTCATATCAGATCTTAAGTTTCATTCGAATGCAGGTTTTCATTGAAAAACTTCTCTTTTGCTCGGCGTCAAGCGGTTGTTTTATCAAAGTAGCTATAGCGCTGAAATATTAATATTCTGAAATGTTTCCCAAAGTGCAATTGAGTCTTTGTATCAGTTAATTTTATTTCCAAGTGAAACGCCTTACGCAAAACAAAGGATCATGGACTTTTTTTGACTTTGACGAAGTATCTATCAACTACAACAGTAACAAGGTCACCCTCTCGCTTTATAAACTAGATCACCCGGAATCCCCTTGGAATGCTCACTAAGCGAAGATTTTGTATTGAGACTGGAGTGTATGCAAACCTTGACGCACAACACTTGAAGTAGGACCATAAATCGTTAGCCAATGTTCTGGATGAACTTACCTCACAGCTTTAAGCATCAAGAGCATCACAAAAATTGCCTTCATCCTCAAACAGCAATGAGAAGGAAGTGGTCCTTTAGCGACGCCGACCTCGTGTTTTGTCTCCGTGCAACAGACGTCGCATTCATTTAAAACCGAAAGAAAACAAAGGATTTAACGAGTTCCTTCCTTACTCGATTGAAGATTTAACAATAGTTTTAAAAATGAGCCGCTTACATGAACTATAAAATAATGAATAAGTTTCATTTGTCACTTTCTGGTGTGAGAAAGCCTAAATATATTCTCTGCTTTAAAATTTTTTGCAAATTTCTTGTCACCTGCCTAGTTTATTTATAAATTTCTCAGGAAAAGTGCGAACATAAAAAGTTCTCTTTCCCTCATTTATAGCGGATTCCTTTTTTTCCTTTTTGTCAAGAAGGCAGTAATGAATTAAAAATGGTTGAACAAAATGATTAACAAATTATTTTTAAATGAATGAAAGAGTTTATTTTTTGTTTGGCGAGCACAACATGTCTTTCCCCAGAGTTCAAAACATCTTTGTTTATACCAAGAAGTCCGTTTGATAAGCAAAGAGAATTACAAAGGTTTTCCACCCTTTCCGATGCACTGCAATTGATTTAAGTAAAAAAAAAAAAAAAACCTTAACATGATTGAAGTAGGGCTCAATCAGTTTTGTTTATCGTTGGTGGTGAGAATAACATACACAGCGAGGTAATTTAAAGAGATTGTAAACGTGGTAAACTAAGAGTACTTTTCAGTTGATCAAAGGACCAAAAGAAATCGTGCTCCAAGAAATATCCGAGACGAGACGCGGGCGTATTGAAAGTTCTTATTTAACGACTTCCTTGGTTTTGTATTGAAAGTGTTCTCGGTCAACTTAAATTTTTTATCGTTAATCATGAAATCTCGGTAATATTAAGCAGTTTTTCTAGACCGCAGGCTAGAAGCGGAATATCGTCAATCATTTTCAGTCGGCATGTTTTTTTTTTTTTTCGTTTTTTTCTTTAGACGAAAACGTTATCTAAAATAATAACCTGACCTATTTCTGTCATCCTATAGAAATGGATGTCAAATAGTTTGCGAATGTTCTGGTCGTTGCTGAAAACAACTGTTAAAAGTAAACTAGTTCTGGCTATACAAATTCATTTATAAAAGTTGAAAAATATCCATATTATTGATCGATCAGTTCGATTTGGAAATTCGTTGGCCCTTTCTGAAGGTACTTCAAATCATAAAATGCAAAAGCAAATAAAAGATAAATATCTTGTTATTCTCAGCTGAAGGTCTTTGTGTGAAACAGTCAAGACCGATCGCTCCGCAGTTTACTCTTCCCATTAAAAGCTTCCGGCTGCAATTAAAAGCTCTTTTAAAGTTGCGTGTCTCGCACAAAGAGATCTTACCAGATTTTCATTAACGTATAGAGGGGGTTTTATAACAATGCTTCTGAAAAAAATCGACTTAATTTGGGCTTCTTTTTTTTCTCACGATAAACAGTAAGAATTCCTTTTAATACTTGCTTTATTCGCGAAAGTAATTCACAACAATTCCTTTACTTAAGTCGAAGAAAAAAAAACATTTCTGGCGAGGTGTGCTCTACTAATGACACAAGTTATTTTCTACTTTTCAACCGGTCGAGCGCAAACACTATCATTAAACTGGCAAAACGTATAGATACACAAACACAAGAATTGGGTATTGAGGTAAATAAAAGCAGAAGATTTAAAAATTGTTTTATTGTTCCTCAGTGTGGGGGAACAAATGTAATCGTAATCTACACAAACTACAGTTGGTGCAGAATTTTGCAGCCAGAGTTGTATTAGGGTTAAGGAAGTTTGACCATAACTCTCAGGGTCGGAGATCTCTTAGATGGTTAGATGTTACAGAGAAAGTTTTATTTAATGACTTGGTTTTAGCATTTAAATGTGTAAATGGTCTAGCTCCAGATTATTTAGTTAAATTGTTTCGCAAGAAAATCAAGACGATCCACTACCGAAGACTACTCGCAAATCGTATAACTGATTATAATTGTGTTTGCTGTGTTTATTCGATCTGAAATCAAAATATGATACAGTATAATCTACTTAACTAAATCAATTAATAAGAAAAACGAAACAATTAAACAAAGTGAAGCGAAAAAACTGATAGAAGGCTGTAACAATTATCGTGCCATGTAGTCAATTCCTCAGTGTCCTCATTATTCAAAAGCTTATATATTTGTTCTATACTAACAAACTGAAATCATTGACAACACAAGTAAGAACAATGTTCATAAACTTACTTCTATGGCGAGTTTTCTTGACCTTCCTTGATCGAGTTAATCATAAAACTGAGTTGCAGGTAAGCAGTCAATTACAGTGAACGTGTTCGATACAGATCTCGGGTTAAAACTAAACTCAAGCTGAGCTAAACATAATAGTTCACGCTTCCTTTTTGGACGTGTAAGAAACTACCGCAAGTTCCGTAGCCAAAATTCTTATCATAGTTTACTGACTACGTTAACATAAATATTTTGTTAAACGTTCAGCAGTCCACAATAAGAATACAAGGGGATGTAGTAGTTTTGTGGTTCCCCGATGTAGACTGTCAACGGGACAAAGGGGGTTTTACTACCGGGGTCCAAGGGAATCGAAGGGCTAGCTGAAAATATTAAGAATGTGAAATAAATTGATAGTTTTAAGAAGACTCTTTTTAAAAATATGTTTTATAAGCAATAATTTTAGTTTAAATTGTTATTGTAAATAAGTTTAGTTAGTTTATTGTGACTGAAAAGCCCTGTTGAAGAGAGTTCTAATAAAGTTTGTATGTATGTATATGTAGGTATGTATGTATGCATGCATGCATGCATGCATACATGCATACATATGCATACATACATACATATACATACATACATACATACATGCATGCATGCATGCATGTATGTATGTCTGTATGTATGTATATACCGCTACTGTATTTGACTGCAGCTCTGCCAATCTCACCAAGAGATTATATGGACACAGAGAAGGAAGTTCCTACTTCAGGCTTTGGAATATGTTATTTATGGATAGTCGTAACCGGACCATCCCATGCATTTGTTGACATCTAAAACTTACTACTGAAAATTAGGTTAAGAAATTAATGACGGTTTCATAGATAAAGCACGTGATGATTAATTATTCAGACTGACCAAACATTACAAATCCGATTTCCTTTGTAAAAACCATCATGAAATGAAAACCGTTGTAACAGAACACTTCCACATGTCACGTTTTGCTAAATCCGAAACGTTTTTTAACTTATTGTTTACTTGTACACGTCATGCTTCGCTTTTTGTTTCGCTTATGGATTTTTTTCTCACGGAAAAAGACTATAAATGAAAAATATCCGTTCTCTTCTACTAAGCCTTGGTCTCCTTTGAGTAAGATTGATTTATTGGGGAACAGCGATGAGATTTGTTCTTTTATTATCAAACTGACTCAGGCAATAACTATTCACTTCCGGGTAGCCGAAGAGAAAATCGCTCATCAAGAGTTCAATTTCCGACCATTTTTGGTGTATTTAAAAAAATAATAAACAAGTTATTCGTAGCTGTGTGGTATATACTAAGACAGTAATTTACGTCAAAGTGATGGATGTTTACCGAGCCAAGAGCCATAATTGTCCCACTTATGGCTCTTGCGAAGCCGCGAAGCCAACGCCCTAATTTTCCCTCTATGCTCTCTTATGTTCTCCGGGTGACCTGCAGAGACTGAGTCCGAGGTGTTGCTAAATCCCATGACGCTTACACAACACATATTATTCCTGCTCCAAGATGGTGGACAAAGATGGACGAAACTTTCGTATATTATATTATGATACTCTAGGCTTACGAAACGTCGACCAAAGAAAAGCGTTAGAGATACTACTGAAAGATGATCCATTAGGTATTAAAGTAGTCACAGGTATTATTTTTATACCCCAAAGTTTTAGGAACTAAGTCCAGAAATATCCAAACTTTTTCTTTAGATGTACAACGCATTTCAACATTCAGCACTCGTTTTAGCTTGCCTGCAGGGTACAGAACCCATGTCTGGAAAGTGATTTTAGGTAAGAGTAATTTTTGTCAAATTTCTGATCATTATGAGTAGCCTGAAGGAAATTGTTTACGTTGATACCGAGCAGTAGAAAGTTTCGCTCGATGTCTCCTTGACGATCAGTTGTTCCAGTTAAGGAATCACTGAGATCCATCTCGCGCCTTGATTAGTCAAAACTCTATCGTTTATTACACCGCCGAAGCTATTTAATAGAAGCGATAAAAAAACTGCACATTCTATTGGTTAACTAGGCTAATAACTCCATTATGGTGGGAAAACTTTCGAAAGTTTGTTAATCGCATACTATTCTCGGGTTTCTTCCAAAATCTTGCATTGGTTATTACAGGAAACCAATAAAAAGTGAAATTTATTGCTTAAATATAGCATCACTGCATTGCTTCCCCTGGTACCCCGTGAGATTTGTCCAATGGACTAAGAGAACCTTTTGAAATGTCTTTAAATTGCTTAAATGCTGACTCCATTAAAATTAATCCTGCAAAACCCTGAGAACAAGGGCAATAACTCATAAAGTGACCTGGAATTCAAACTTTAAAAATAATTCCATTTATTGATAACAAAATGATTAATTAATAACAAAATTTCCAGAGTATCGCTAATTAATTGGTCTGATTTTTGGTGTAAAAGTAAAGCTGAGGCTCCCTATGTTAATTTCCAAAAGGTGAGTTCCTTTTTGGAAGCAATTGACCAATAATAGTAATATACATGGAAAAATTTCTCAGTTCTGATTGGTTAAGATGAATGCAGTTTTCAGTTAATTCAGTGCAGAAGAGAGTTAATTCAGTGCACAAGAGGGTCAATTCGGTGCAAAGAAAGAAACAAACCAGACATTCTGATTGGTCAGAATGATTGGTCAATGTCAAGGTCAAGGTCAATGTCACTTGCAGGGTTTGAATAAATTATTTTTTGCACCTGATGCGCATGCTTTTCTTCTGCGTAGTTATGGGAAGCTACCTCGTATTTTTTCATGTATATTATTAATAGATAATCACATGATTTTCTCGTGCAATTTAGAATAAATAAGCACTGGTAAATTTTTTCAAAGACCACAAATTGCACTCGCCCTATGGGCTCATGCAATTTTGTTAGTCTTTGAAAAAATTTACTCATGCTTATTTATTCCAAATTGCACTTGAAATCATGTGATTACCTATATGAATCAGATCAACAGATAGAAAATTACCTTGCCTTTTTCACAAAAAACAGGAATTATTCCTCCTTACCATGACGCCCAGCAGTTTGTAATGCAACAGCGAAGGGAACATTTTCAGGACCTTCAGCATGTTTTGAGAGTTATAAGGAAAATTTCAGATGGAAATGAATTGCCTTACCAAATGTCAATGATCTATTTGTTGGATGAGGGAGCTTTTCGATTTGTAAAAGTACCAAAGGTAAAATAGAACATTAGGTATTTGATTTGTAGTTATTTTGTAGTTTTGAAATGCTGAGTAAACAACAAAGCAGTGACTTGCCAGTTGTTTAACTAGGACTCTCTCTTTCTGTCCGTGGTCCACAATGTATGGTGTAAATATGCCTTTAAGATGCATTATTTCAAGTTGTAGCTATTTTACCTTGATCAATATTGCATTAACTCTTCAAATCCCAGAAGTGATCAACATGTTACTCCACCTTGTAATTCGAATAGGTTATGTTGTACACAGGTTATAAGAACAGACAAGTTTATCACTTATTAGCCAGAAGGTGTTATCTTGGAATGTGATAAAATTCTCCTGTCTAATTTCCAAGGAAGAGTATGGTGGCAGATAAGGAGAATTAGTATATACTAAAACAGTGGATAGCATTGAAAGGGCGCTCTGATTGGTTTGTCAAACTCCAAATATCCTTTGCTATTTACCTCTGAGCAACTTGGGAAAAAATGGTGTCCCGGTTTGCATCCATGACAAGCAAAGAAATCACTCAAATTAACGACAGTGGTGTATATTATCTCACTGTTTTAGTATATACTAAAACAACTATTCACCTCAGTGTTGGTGGTTAGCAGTGGATATTTACCTCGCTGCTTTGCAGCTCGGTAAATATCCACCACTAACCACCTCCACTTCGGTGAATAGTTGTTAATTACTAATTGGATCTTGGCATTGAAAGAACTAACCTTTTCACTCTCAAGATCTCAATTTAATTTAGTAATTCTCCATACAATTCAGTCTTGTGATGATGGTTTAGAGAATTTGGTATTGGATCAACTAATAATCCCCTATTTGATATTTTTTTCCCTTTAATCTCATCACTTTTCTGCTTGATATTGTATTCAATTTCAATTGATATTATCAGGAGAAATTCTGTCTTGGTCACTCATGGGGGGCTAGAGGGTTAAGGATGGACCAAGATTTGTGGGCCAAGGATCCTAAACAATTTCTAGCATTTCAATTGGTGGACTGCAGTGTAAGCAGTTCTCTCCAACTAAAATTTGGAATAAAATGAAAACACACAAGTTTAGTTAATAGTTTCATTTTGTGCCCCCATTAGAATCTTGAAAGAAAAGCAGAAGCAATGAGATCTGTAGTGCAAGTGTTTAGTGAAATGTTTGAAGATGAAGTCGATCTTTACTGGTTGTCTGCAAAGTTCATGAAGTGTTTGGACCAGTCGGGACTACAGCTAGAGAAATTGGTAACACAGCATCCTGTAGTGGTCTGCTACTGTTTTTAAAAAGCTATTAATACAATTTTTTTTTAACAGTGAAAATTAATACCAATCTTTTTTTTCAGTATCTTTTTCACAGGCACATGATGATTTGAGTGTTGTTTTGAGTTATGAATTATATTTCTGTTACTTTAATTCCAGTTATCTAGTAAATCATTTTTTCAAAAATGTTTAATGTTGTTATAAATACACAGTAGAACCTTTGCAACCAAAGATTTTGTAGGAATCTCAAAAGATTCTTTTCTGCACTAAAATCTCTTGTTCTAGCTTACAGCTTTTTTTATTTGAAAATTGGTGTTAGTTTGAGCTGCTGTGTATGTGCTTGATTAAGCTATAATTTGTTTCTCATTTGGAATTAGGGCTGTGATGTTCTTTATTAGTATCATTGATATTATTGTTTTTCAAGGCAAATTTGATTCAATATTACCTTCAAGCTGAAGATATCCAGCTTCATAAACACTTATCAAATATTGGAGCCTTTGATGTCTTGCCATACAAGAGGTAGTTAAAAATTAGAAATTTTAGGAACAACTTTTCTAGCCCTACTCCTTGTCTAATTTAAAAGTTAGAACAAATTTCATTTCATTGCACTGGTCAGATTTGTTAAATTTCTGACTGTCATACCCCTATTTATCATTAAGGGTATCTCTTTGAGAGTTTTAAAACGTATGGCTATGGTGTTTTAATTTCAATAGGGTAAACTGGTTTTTCCAATGTTTTCTTATGTGTTGTACTTTTGATTTTGATAAAGGTGGTTTGAAAGTGGCTTTGCTGAGGATATTTCAGATACAAGCATGGAAAGGTTATTTTGTACTTTCCTCTTTTTATCATTTTGCATACAGATTTTATAACTGCATTCGTTGTCACTATATTTTAACTTCCATTTCATTAGGCAGAGTAACCACATTTCTAATTGGCTATAAGACTAAGCTAGTAGCTTATTTGTGTTGGCACTGTTTGGTTTTGTTATTAACCTCCTGACAGTAGTCATCGACACTAAGAAAATACATCATTGTGGTGAGGTTAGTTTTTAACCTTGCACCTTTCACTTCCAAGATCTCATTCGTAATTCTTGTTACCATCTGCTCTATAGTTGTCATGGATTAGTATATACTAAAACAGTGGATAGTGTTGAAGGCATGCTCTGATTGGTTAGTCAAACTCGGAATATCTTTTGCTATTTACCTCCGAGCAACTCGGGAAAAAATGGTGTCCCGGTTTGCATCTGTGACAACTGAAGAAATCACTCAAATTAACAAATTAATGTATATTATCTCACTATTAATTAGTATATGCTAAAACAACTATTCACCACAGTGTCGGTGGTTAGCAGTGGATATTTACCTTGCTGCTTCACGGTTCGGTAAATATCCACCACTAACCACCTCCACTTTGGTGAATAGTTGTTAAGTATTTGGTATTCGATCAACCACTAATCCCCTCATTGATAATTTTTCTTGATTCTCACTACTTGTTTGCACAATGTTGTGTTAACATTGTAAGGAGAAATTGTCTTGGTCCCTTATGGGAGTTAAAGGGTTAAAAAGAAAAAAAAGAAAAAATTCAGTCTTGGACTCAGTTGTTTTCAATAAGAATCACCAAAGCTTGGCTTTGTATTACCCTTGTTAGTCGTCAGCTTTGGTAGGTAACATGAATCTTAGCCTAGATGATCTTCACCATCATACCAAAGCTAAATCATTCAATTTCAAATTCAAGCACATGTCCAGACTGTCAAGGAACTTGACAGCTTTTGGGTGGAGTTTAGGGGTACAGTGCACTGGTGGATCTAGGGGAGGGGCCGGGGGAGCCTGCCCCCTCCTTATTTTGGGTAAAAAAAAAATTGCAGAAGGCAGAAAAGCCAGCAGGTGTACACACAATTACAGGGCCCTATCTTAGCTCAAGGTCTGGATCCGCCCCTCCAATATAAGTACTTAAATTAAGTTTATTTTTTTAATTTGGTTATTTTTCTTGTGTAGGATATGGGACAAAGTAGTGAGTGGATCTAGTAAGATTCTTGTTTTTGTAGCTGTCAGTCTTCTGATGGACTTAAGAAAACCACTCCTTATGGAAAAATCTACCCAGGCTGTTGAGAGGTTCCTATGCAAGGTAGGATATATTAAGGACAGAGTACTTCACTACCCACACACCATAGTGAAATTCTTGTCATGGCAGTTTTTGGATTACCATACTTTTTAACCTGACCAGCATGTAATTTCTCCATTCAATATAACCCCCAAATCACATGTTAAGGTCACAAGAATAAACTTAAGGAAATGATCACCAACTAAACAAGCTCTTGACTGTCAAACAAATTCTCCTTGTCAGCACCATTAGCTAGGTATGGAGAACACTAGTATGGACAATTTGCATAATGATGTTAGGGTATAAAGGGTTCAATTCATTAAAAAAAAAAAAACTGCTGATTTTTGTCTAATTACCAGTACTTTTATTTATGTATTTTATGGTGCTTGTGTACAGCCTGTCCCTGAAGACAACTTTGAGTGGATAGTCGACAAAGCAATGGAACTGTGGGACAAATATGGTGCTACTGTCATTTCTGATGCACCAACCATGCACTGAGCCTGCTTGATTATCGTCACAGGATATGAGCTTTGTGCCTACAAGGAAGTCAAACTTGAGATGTTTGTGTACCCCTTGGTCAGCCATTTGTGTCATTCAACCCCTCTCATTCCAAGAAATGGAGGGGCCAGTTGTTTAAAGAGCAGATTACACTAAGTAACAGATAAATTGCTATCTAGCTGAGAAGTGATGGCAAAATGCACTGCCCTATCCACTCGATAAAAATTTATTTAGTGGATAGTGTTATCCAATCCTCAAACAACTGGAGCGTGGCAAGTATCTAATGCTGTCATCACTGTGGAATTTGGGGCTTGGATTTTAGATCAAGAGAGATGGAAATGGAAAGAAGAAGCCTTAAAACTGCAGCAAGAGTTGTTGGCTTATTAAGAAAAACAATTCCTTTGCAAAGTAAAACATACATCGCTAGCACTCTTATGTTATTGTTACTGGTCTTCATTTTCTCTCCCATGGGAGACATGAGTATATTTTAAAAGCCAAGATGTGGTGACCACGAGATTGCCAAGAAATGAACAAAACAGAGTTAAAAAATCAGGAAACCACTGTTGAGAAAAGCACAACATCAAGGCCAAGCTATCCCTAGACTCAATGAAATGTGTGAAAAACAAGTTTTATCGTGAGAAAAACTGTTTATTAAAGAATTGATGTCTCCAACAGTCAACCAATAACTTTAGATATTTCTGCTTACAGCAGTAAGCTACTAGTACTTTTCATTGTTAAAAAATGACAAAAAATTAATATTTGCCAATTTTGAGATTTTTGTTCAAACCTGCCATTCCACTTCTTAACCAGATGTTACCTCAAATGCTGTAAAACATAAGATGTTTCATACTTAACACAGTGTTGGACAGAGTGCAGTAAATTAACTTTGTAGCATACAATGCAGGCGAGCAATTTACACTTTGTTGCCATTTTGAAATTATTAAGTCTATCTGTGGTAATTTGTAATTTAAAGTGAGAAAAAAAACAGTCTGAAGTCATTTTTGTGCGCCATTAACACGGACGAAAAGTACCCCTCACTTTCATAAAATATTTGAGATGGTATGCATGCTCTCATTAGTCAATAGGTGAGTTTTAGATGAGTGTATGCAGACACGGTTGTGATATCACACATTCTTCCTTGTTGATGAATATTTTACAAATGCAATAAAGGACATTCTTCCAGGTTTCCATAGCCTCATCGTAACACCAGGGAGCTTGGGCGAATTCTTGAAATTTCTCCAACTGACACAAAAATATTCTCGAATTCTCCCCCACCCTCCGTGTGCCATGGAAACATGGTAAAAAGTCCTTTATTGCTCAAGTTTAGCACATATTTGACCATTTTTAAAGAATAACGGGAGTCAAGGAAACATTTTGTTCCTTTGGGGAAAGTCATTTTTTTTCTCCGAGTGTAACAGGTCGTGTGCATTTAGCTTCATTTCATGGAAGGAAAAGCTTTGAGCAGGGGTTCTGTCGGGAGGCTGGAGTTCCCGGGGGTAAAATATTATATCTTGAATTGAAGGAGTACTGTAAGATATCAGTTTTTTAGTCCGGAGCGAAGGCTCAAATTATCGAAATTTATCGAATTTACACAACCACGTTTTTTGGATTCCGTCATTATGAAACGTCAGCTTTTTAACTCTTTATGGTGGTCAATTTACTATTTCGACCTAGTTGAAAGAACCAAATGACGCACGAAAGTCTGCCTGAATTGTTAAAAACTGGAAAATTCCTCTTGCTTTAATCCTGTCGCCACGAAGATTACATTCCAAGATGAAGAAGAGTTCCAACTCAATACACAATTGAAGATTTCTTTGGCGAAGAAAAATCTCTGAAACATGTTCAACGCTCCAAGGGAAAATAGAGATCCACAGATTGGACTACAAAACAAATATTCAGCTTCGTAAGAATTTCGCAACAGAGAAAATCGACTTCGAAGAGGACGATAGTTTTTATTTTGTCATATGCAGCTCGCAGATACCTTTATTCGTGATAAAGCAAGATACGAAACCTAAAAAAATCTGTATTAACTGTGCTTCGAGCAGAATTGTTTTGTTTCTAATGATGAGGCCGGACTTCCGGTGCAAAATAAACCAGTGAAGTCCCGGAACTTCACCTGGAATACAACAGGATTGCGTGACAAGAGGGCTTCTCGACTAAACGGGAACAAGAATTTAACATAATTTACACGCCGTATATCTCACGAATTGAGCTCTGTTGCGCACATCGTCTATGAATCTCCGTCTTAAAATGCAAATAAATGGCATTATTTTAAAAAATCTCTTTTGCAAATCACGCAGAGAAAACAAGAACTTGTAATTGCTTGTGTTATCCTGAGCCCTTGCGTGCGGAATTAATTACGTATTTACGACAACCGTCTTTGATGTTCCTTCAGCTTTTGTTAGTTCCTTGCTTTGAATTATTGAGCTTTAATTCAAGGTGATTGAAGTGGTTTCATTAGAAACAAAATGGAGTAAATATCGAAGAAGTAGCACATTTCTTATCTAGACCGGAAATTGAATTTTTCGAGCGGGAAAGCAATTTTCCGCTAACTCGTGAATTGATTTTCATTCCTGGTAAACGATGATAAAAGAATTCTCGATTAGTTAGTTTTTCTTTCCAACCTATGGTTTTTTATGTGTTTAATGGGAGCGTTTCACGATGTTTGACGCGAAAATAGTTATGTTTGTCCTGTTACACCCAGTTTCGCAGAATTCTAACGCTTGATGTCGTGACGTGCATTTCTCCGAAATCAGCGAACACTGTTCAAATAGTAAATTAACCACACAGTTAAGAACGAAATGTCTCAAAATTGACTCGATCCGTGTTTGAACTTTAACTCGCTTTAATTTGAGGGCGGTACATGTTCTGTTCTGAAATAAATGATGATCTGATTCTTCATGTGTATATGTGCAAGAAACCACTTAGGTTCACTTAGCGAGACGAAATGTCTTCTGTGTTTTCCCGGAGGTAAAAGTTTTGTTTTGCGAACAAACGCTGCCACCGAAGCTTCACCCACAACTCTCCTGTCTCTCAATTTATCACCCTCCTTGTGCCTTTCAGGCTAGGAGAGGTAAATCATGTCTTAACATCAAACATGCAATAACTGCAGTGACTTTCAGTATTTAAGTAATTACTTCATCACAGTGGGATATATAAAGCGCGCAATACTCAATTTAGGTGAAATAAGCGAGCTTGAAATTCCTTTTCTGTGTTTAAATTGATTCCTACAGCCTACCCACTAATGATACTGTGAAAGGTGCAAAACCTTCTGTTTTATTCGGAGTGACGCAAAAACCGATCAGATCGTTTGCTAGTATTCAGTAAGGTCAGTTAGTCTCACTGGAAAACATTTCCAACCGCCTTGTGAATCAGTTACATCTGCAGAATATTGCACTTAGAGATAATGTTCATTCGCGAGCAAAACTGTATATAATCCGACCTCTTGTAGAACAGTCAGCGCATCAAAGCTGCGAAAAACGTATGTCAAATTGTTTGTTTTCACGAGCGCGTTTTCTGAGAAACTACTTCTTTAGGCGAGGCATAATTACGTACATCTTACCGAATTCTTAGTGGGCAAGCCCAAAAGTTAAACAATACACATCTTGGTTTGAGGAAAATAACAAAGAAGGTTTTAAGAAACGCCCTAAAGACAAAACCGTTCTATCTGGGAATTTGGTTGCTCCTCGTGATAGTCTTATGATTACCGGTTTATTGTTCCTGTTTAGTCCCGTGCCTGGTTCAGTATTATATGCCACACTTTATTCCGTTTAGGCTAAAGTCCACTCTGGAGTCTTGCTGAAGCTTGCTCTACTACGCAGTGAAATTCTGAGCGCTGTATGTGAAGTCTCGTGAACTTCTGCAGTTGATGATACCATAGTTTGGCTCCGATTCCGGATTCGTTTCATCAAAGGTGAGAAATCTGACGGTGTGGTTTGCCATTACATAATTTTTTTATGAAGAGTCATACTTTGATGTGATCAAAAACACTAACACTCGTAATTTAGGTTTATTTTGTACTTCGTTAAATTATATGTTATTTCTTACCCTCACTCAGCAAGATTTTAATTTAGTTGCTTTTTCGAACGCTTGAGAACTTTTTGGCTTAGCTGGGCGATTGCGTGACTTTCCAAAAGTTAACGGAAGTACTCATTATAAATGCAGCTCTTTCCAGGAATCATTGCGCCTTCGGAGAAGAGCGAAAACAAAAGAAAAACAGTATTTACATACATTCCCATATCTTGGTGCTTAAAATAGATTTGTTATTGTCAAAATGTGGGAGTTTCCCTCGTTCAAAGATGTATAAAAAGTTCGTCCCGGGATCATCGTAAGAAACACCAACTTACTCGCGATGCAAAACGAAAACGTTTGGCAAAATTTAAACGCAGCAATGTTTTCTGCTTGCGACGGTAGATTTCAACAACGTTGTTTTAATCCCCTCATGTCAGCAGCCTTTAGTCACGACTCTGGCAAAGAAGTAAGTACAACACGAACGTTTTTTAAAAGTTCAGAGTCTATCGTCATGAAGACCATTCGGAAGACATTTTGGGTGTAAGAAACTTCCCAAAACTGTCCCCCTCGCAATGGTAGACTGCTAGAAGAAAAACAGTACGGTATTGAAAGTTAAGAAATGATTGTTGAGAACGTTTCATATTGGTAATGCTGTCATTTTCGAATTGATCGTGGTGCGTAAATTAACTAGTTTAGCTCGCATTGTAACCTTGTCCCCACAGCTCATCTTGGTTGTAGTGCAGACAGGAAAAATTTGGTACGGACGATTGATAGTCATTCACCTGTAACAATAATTAGGCTCAACTCAGCTTGTGTGGGCAGAAAATTGTTTTCAAGACGTGGCAAATTCTAAGAATTGTCCTACCTGTAAATTTTAGGAAAAGTATAAATTTTAAAGGGATACGCCTGGACCCTGTCATCGAACCATTGTGTATTTGGCGTCTATGGTATACGGTCCACTAACTTCACCGTTCGCTTGCAAGGAGATTTTTACTATCGTTAGATTGTTCTTCAAATGTATCTTTTTTTTTTCCTGTCTTTAGTCGTCGTTCCTCACTGGTTTGATAACAAAAGACAGAAGTCTAGAAATGGATGGTTGTGATGGAGCTGGTGATGTGATTAAGGAGGGACTGAAGCGAAAAATCACGCAAAAGCATTTGGAAAATGGTACAGCGATACCGAAGATAGAGGCGAAGAAGAAAGAGCCAGCAACACCAGTAAGTACTGTAATAACAACTAAATTGTAAATTATTGTTTGGGAAAAACCGAAAGACTGCTTTTTTTTTTTTTTTTTTTTCTTACATCGAGCGACGTTTCGAGTTTGTACCGAGACAAACGAGCGATGACAACATATATTTTATTCCACGGGGATTTCAGAAAACCGTTCAAAAGAGGCCCGACGTACGAACAGTTTTAAACCGGTCGTTCTGAATGTAACCAGTCTAGAACTTACCTCCTTTTCTTAAGTCACATAAATGCTGTCGCTATCTAAACTAAATTCCCCGCTACTTAATACCGTTTAGATATCGGTGGAGATATATTTTCTATACAAACTAGTTGTAGTATAGTTTCCTTCCTACGGGTAATTACAATTTCCTACCAAGAGATAACAAAAATGTTTTTCAGAAATGAAAGATTTCCGAAACTGAAATAGTTTGTGGTTCCTCGTGAGGTTCAGATAAAGAACTCGTGAAAGAAATGTTACAAGACCTAATTTCAGTTTTGAATATTCATTTAAAGGGATCATCCTGCCATCTATTTCGTTTTCAGTTTGAGCGGTAAAATTTGTTCAACCAGCTCATTATTTTCTGTTGTTGGAAAAACGTTTTCTATAAGTTGGATATATCAACAAAGTTGAAATGGTAAATTGGCCACCGTAACGATTACAAAAGCTGACGTTTCGAGCGTTAGCCCTTCGTCGGAGCGAAGGACGAAGGGCTAACGCTCGAAACGTCAGCTTTTGTAATCTTTACGGTGGCCAATTTACCATTTCAACTTTGTTGATATATCCAAATTATTTCGTTACTCCCACCGACGCAGCCCCAAACAGTTTCTTTAGAAACTATCAGCCTTTTTTTCGTTTTTTTAAAAGTGTTACGCAATTGGTAGAACTTGGGGGAGGGCAGGGGGCTAGCTCATAAATAATTTCCTATTTTAAAATTTTATGTTGTGATCACTAGGTATTTTTAACTCGGCACTTCTCAGAACCATTTTCATATACACTCTTAACTTGTGACTTTTGCGTTTTTGTATTTCAGAGAAGCAAAGAAGAAGATCCAGAGGTTATAAAAAAGCGGAGAGAGCGAAATAAAATCGCAGCGACTAAATGCCGTAAGCGAAAGAGAGAGAGAATCGAAAAACTAGAAAAGGTAAAAACCCCTTTCTACTGCCGCAACAGACGTGAGGGTAATTCAAAGATCGTTTAATCATGGAATACTCATTTTAAATCTTTTGGATCTTTTTATTCTGCCTGATTTATTGTTGAAACAGAATTTCTTCGTCATAGCCATGAAGGGGGCGTGTAACTTTCTGATCGTAAAGAGGCGTTAAATTCCTGTTCCTCTCTTGTATATACATAGATCTCGTTGCAATGTGGCGATCGATTGGAAAAATTTGGTATACAAGAACCGCCTGTAAAGAGAAACTCCCTTTTTAAAACCTTCCGACTAAGAGCTTGAATTTATTTTTGTATCAAATCAAATCAAAGAGGTCTGAGTATCACTGAGTGGTATAAAGTTAAATTGATATTAATATTTTTTTTCTTCTTCGTTTCTAGAAAACAAAAAACCTGGAGGAAACAAAGAGGAAGAAATTACAAGAAAGAGCGATACTTTTGGCAGAGCTGCGTCGATTGTCCACGGCTCTGAAAAATCACTGTTGCAAACTTGCGCCATTAACATCTGTGGGAGACTGTGGACGTACAAATCAATCAATGTCTTCATTACCGAATGTAGCACTTTTTAATTCTTTCCAATGTACGGAAACTTCGATGGATGTTAACTTCCTTTCATCTACGTCTGGAGTAGCAAGACTCCTGCAATAAGTGACATTACTAAATAGAAAACAGTTTGTGGCCATATGCAACAGACGTGACATTATTTTGAAACTTACATTAAGCTTTTAACATGTTAAACAATTCATATCTTGAAGATGTACTTATACCGGCTCTAATTTCTTCGGATTTCCGAAGATATCGTAAATTTTAAGGATTAATTGACTAAATTCCCTCTACGGTATTTTCACTATCGTTGTGGAAGTTGAACCCATAAAATTTTTACCGCTTTGTCATTTTGTAACAAGGTAGGTAAGATGCCTCGCATGTACTGTTCACTTTGAAAACTACCTACCTAGCCCCGCAATTCTACCAGACTTCAGTGATTAAATAAACTGGTTCATGACATATTTCCCGCGATTGTTAAATCTATAATACTTAAATCCCAGCAATAAACTACCATTTTCTTCCCCTTCCTCCCCACTGACATGCAGGTAGAAACTTAGAGAAAGTAACTCATGTTACCAATACTTGATCCGTTCTTTGTTTTGGTCGATAAACGAGCAAAAAAATGAAAGATTAGCGCCTCGGTGTCGTCGTAAAAGTTGTCAACTAGTTCGTTATCTGTTCGAGCATAAAACTTGAAAATTTCAAAAAAAAAATGTCATAGTAAGCGTAATCACCCTTTGAACTTTAGTTTATTTCGTGACGATCATCTTGTCGAGAGTTTTGGGACTACCGTAAAGCCATCTGTTTTGTGTGACCGTTCCCACAATAGTACTCGTTGTGAAGGTACGATAACCTGTGCAGAAGTCATTAACCGAGTTAACTGAGTATTGAACGAATATACATTAATACCAGTTATTTGCTCGCTTTCATTTAGTTCAGTCGGTATATATGAGAGCTCCACAAAACGGGTCTTTATTTTCACAAAGACACAAACCATGCGATCAGTCGACCCTGGCGAAGCCTTATCGGCAAAAGTTAAGGTCTCCGACAAAATTTCTTGGAGTCTGTGAACCTATTATTGTTGTTGTTATCATCATACCGTTATTCTCGTGGTTATTATCATCACTTTTATTATTGATACCATAATAATCCCAATCTGAGCAACTGCGCACCTATGATACATCACCATCATAATCATTAGTTCAAAACATATTCTCACTGGAGCGGTCTTGTCAGAAGGTTGTACTGTTACTGTTAAGTTCAAATTATCAACTATAATCTAATAAAAAGTTTTAAACATCATATTTAGTTCGCGTGTGGGTAGATCCTCGCGAAACAGAGAGCGTCCATAACTGGAGCTCTCTGTCTTGTTTTTCTGCTTAGGGAGATGATCTTTCTGGCTTTGTAACTGGTAGCATAAAGGTGACAATGTCGTGCGCGGACGTTTTGTACAACTGCGTATATCACAAATTAAACAGGATCCATTGAAACAATCATTGATCCAAAATACCACCAAAGCGATGCCTCATGCTGCAATACTGCTGCAACGTTGAAAATTTTCTTTTACAAGAGGAAATCTTTAAGGAATAGCTCACCAGGTTATGGGAACGAATAAACAAGAGAGGTAAAGACGATAAGCATGTTAAATTAAAAACGGATGTTAAATGGGGATCATGAAAAATTTAAGCCGGGATTTACGAGATCGATAAACTGCGATACGGATAGTTTTAAAGTCCTCGCTGAGCAGTAGGCGTGAAATTTAGGTGCTTGCGTAAGAGTCATAAATTTAGTATGATATCTGAAGTGTCCACAAGCGGTATGAATGATATTGTACTTGACCTGAGCGCGGAAAGCGGAAATTGATACGAGTTAACTGGCGACTAAAGCTCGGTTGCTTTAGTCGCCAGTTAAAAAGTGAAGCCTAACTGTAAAAAAAGAAAAGGGAAATTAAAACTTTAATTGCGATTGCCCTAATTATACTGACTACTTCTGAGGTTCTCTTCGTTGTGCACGGAACTTTTGTATCATTTCAACGGGGTTCTGGGAATGTTGCCATAAACAGAGCTCTTCTGTTTATAGTTTTCTCGGAGCCTCAGAAGGATATGGCATTTTTGTTTCGTTCTGCAAAACGTTTGCATCGCTCATTCGCAGACTTCTTGCGGCCTAGCGCTATACTATGCAAAGCGACAAACACTGAAATTTGGGATGTTTCAGAGGAAGTCATTCACTCGCAGGGATAAACCCCAAAGACAACCTTTGGCTAATATCCGTAAAGGAAAAAATAAAGCTAAAAGACAACTTGTGAGATTTTCAGTATTAGACGACTGAGGAAAGCGTTATGTTAAATTACCTTGCACATTGGGATCCTTACCGCAGATTAACGACACTTTATTTTTCTAAATTTCGTTTATTAAATCTTGGGCTTTTTGGCACGAACTATTACGAAAGTGTTTCGCCTCAACAAGTTCCGGTCATTCATTGCCCATGCTTCTTTGCGAGCGCAATACATGTGTCACGCAACACGACTAGACAATGATCGCCGACAAAGAGTGACTTGTAATCAAAATGCAGCTTCAAACTATTGACTAATTTAGTGAAAAAAAAAAACAAAAAAAAACAAAAAACGACAGCATCTTAGGCTTTTCTTTTTGCTTATTTACAAGAGAAATCATTCTTCAAGCGTAATACATCAAATTGGCTTTCTTTTTGGCATTCACTTCCATAATTCCATCCATGTAATCTTCATGGATTACCTCGGTGGCTTCACGACGCAAAGCGATCATGCCCTGAAAAAGAACAAGTGATCAAAACAACTCTGAAACAATAGTTTAATACATAAGCAGAAAAAGAGATATAAAAAGACAGCTGAATAAGTAAAGGGAACAGAGGAGCGGTCTGATTAGTATCCTACAAACAACTTGTCACGAATAAAAAAATATCTCGAACACCGCATTTGAAGCCATACATCTTCATATTATCCCGCCCTATTCAGGATTAAAATGTTCTTGTGTACAATTTTACATCTCAAAATAGATTTATAAAAATAAAAAAAAAAACAGATGTGAGGGAATGCTAGATAGTTATTTTGGACAAGAAAATAATCCACTGTACCTTTCAAATGGTAAAATAAATTTAATTAAAAAAATTTTATCAGGTGTCAATTGTTTGTTATTTCTTTTCCTTCAACGCGTGAAAAACTGTTTCTGACAACTGCCAAGTACGGGAATTTTCCAGACATAATAACTTAACATATCCTCACAATTAACTTAAAGATTATCTAAAAAAATTTCTGAACAGAAAAGAAAGATGGTGCAGATAGGAAAGAGAATCTGAGTTTCCTAGAAGGATTCGAACTCGCGAAGATTCACAAAAAGAGAGCTTGATTGAAACTTACTGCCTCGACACAAACAGCTTTCAACATGGCCCCGTTGTAATCGTCAGTACACCGTGCTAACTCATCGAAGTTCACATCAGGACTGTGGAAAGATAGAAAAACTTTCATCTTCGTAACAAAACATCAAAACAGGACAATTAAGAAAACCGCATTTGTGATGACGACTCTCCGGTTCAAAGAACACCCGTTCCTGGTTTTTAACTTTTCCGACGTCCATACATGGAGCTAGCTCCATTTTAAAAATATTCCACAATTCAATCGTCGCCCGGCGCTTTAAAATTGAAAAAGCTGAAGTTTATAAGAGAGGCGTAGCAGCAGGGGAAACCACAGTGGGTCTAGAGTCACGCCACAAATTTAAAGGGCTACCCACGCAAAATCCCAGCGGTTGGGGGGGAGGGGACATTCCCCTATGAAAATTACCGCGGTTTTCAACGAAACCTCTCTGTAAAAGGTACCAGAGTCTCATTTTTCGGGGTGCCGTCCAAATTCACTTTGACACTCTATTAAACAAAGTCTGAATGTTCAATCTACAGATTCCACCACCACGACAAGTACCAAACAAATGGACGCAAAGAACACTTAGTATTATCCTATTCAATTCAATGAACAAACGAGACAGTTACTGCTAGAGGAAGTTTCCGGTGGGCATGTTCTCACCTGACGTTCATTTTTCTGGAGTGGATCTGCATGATTCGTGCCCTCGCTTCCTGATCGGGGTTCGGTAGTTCAATTTTCCTGTCTAAACGGCCTGGAAACGCAAGTTTTATGCATAATCAGCCAAGCTCACAATGCATGCATCTTTCTCGTACTCTTGAGCGTTATTATTTATTCTACACTTGTTTGTGAAAGGAAAAAGTAAAAAAAAAAATAAAGGAGAAAAAAAAGTTAACAAAACAAAAAAAGGTTACCCAAATGAAAAGAAAACATCAATTAACCTCAGACCTTCGGATTCCGCGCTCCGATGCTCTACCACAGAGACTCAAATCGTGAGCAAGGCCCATCACAAAGTTCATATGTGACACGCATACTGCTACGGTCGGCAGTGTCTGAGGTCTGAGGTTCCATTCCTCATGGGGACTCAGAACTTTTTCCTTTTTGTTTTTCTTTGTCCCACGCAAACTTACCATTTTTCTTATCAATTAAGTTCTAGCAAAAAAGTGACGAAATTAAGATTCAAACCTGATCTCAATAACGCTGGATCCAGAATGTCCACACGATTCGTGGCAGCTACGACCTGAAATTGCGAGTAAGAACAAAGTAGAAAAAAACAGGAAAACAATTCAATAAACATGGACAAATTGCAAAACTGCAACAATAAAAGGATTAAACGGGGGCAATTTCAAAAAATTCATATGTCTACTCTCAGAGCAATCAATATTAAATTTCTCCTTGCAATATCACCTCTAAATCCCACATTTAAGGTCAGGAGAATAAAGGAAATGATCACTAACTGAAGAAAATCTTGATTGGTAAACAAATTCTCCGTGCCAATAGCAAGAGAAATAGAGAGAGAGCCCGAAGGAGAGTATTCCTGCTGATGCTATGGTGTACTGGGTTGAAAAATCGTCTCCAAATTACCTAGTCTCCCTCGCAGCCGTTTTTTTCGGATGTCACGCAACGCTCACCGCAAGGAAAATAAGAAAGGGAAGTAGTTCGGTTGTCAGCAGCCGTTCTTTTTGGGGGCAGCGTTGCGTGACATCCGAAAAAACGGCTGCAAGGTAGACTATAAATAACCCAGCATTAATCTAACTTGATTTTACCTTGATATCATGATGTGAGCTAAATCCATCTAGCTGATTAAGCAACTCCAACATTGTCCTTTGCACCTGAGAAAAAAAATAAAGTAACAGAAAAATAAGGATCTTGCTAAATATAATAATAATAATAATAATAATAAAATATTTATATAGCGCCTATCATTTTCAGTGCTAAGTGCTTTACAATGCAATTCCTTCCTGCTACATTAACGGTAACTGAAAGTTGTTCACCAGCAGACACACATCCACTTGTTCCAGATGATTAAAAGCCACACACACAACTAACAACAATCAGTTCAATCACAGAGTGAAAACTACATCAGTTCTATATATGTAGGTGTTCAGAATTTCAAATCTTGATCAAATCTCCTCCTCAACATAATTTGAACGACTTACCTCTCTGTCGCCAGCTTTTTCACTGTCAAATCTCTGTTGAAAAGACGACAAAAATAGCAGCATTTACTACTATAAC
This sequence comes from Stylophora pistillata, assembly GCF_964205215.1. Taxonomy (NCBI): domain Eukaryota; kingdom Metazoa; phylum Cnidaria; class Anthozoa; order Scleractinia; family Pocilloporidae; genus Stylophora; species Stylophora pistillata. The sequence continues at coordinate 42,554,543 of NC_142521.1, forward strand.
TTTTGTAATATTTATCGCTTTTCAGAAAAACGATCCAAAAAATCAGTCAAAGATAATGCATAATATTAGTTTCTCCATTAAAATTAATTTCCTGGAACTGATTTACACACTGTGGTGAATGTGCAACGTTGACGAAAAAACCAAGGCCATGCTCACAATACTTTCCTCTTGAAAACAGCATGGAAATTGAAAGTGTTCAACATTTGATTAAAAAATTAAATACAAACATTGTCATTGTTACTGATAATTGAATCACAAAAGTCTTGTTGTGTGGGGAAAACCTAGACTTGCAATACAGTGGCACAACTTAAAGCAAGTTAATCTACATCTTAATATAAAACCTTTACCCACCTCCCTTTTAAAAAAAATGTGCACATTTTAAGCCATTTGGAATTGAGTCCAAATCAGCAATAAAAAGCAGAAAACAGCACTTTTTAAGAAAAATTAATAGTGAAACTTTAAGTTTGGTGATAGTAACCACAACAAAAATATAACTTACCTTTGTTCCAATAGCATCCAACTCGTCAATAAATATAATAGCTGGTGTTTTCTCCTTTGCAAGAGCAAATGCATCCCTCACTAGCTTGGCTCCATCACCAATAAACATCTGAAGAGAGAACACAACAAAAATTATTTATTACAGGTGTAACCAAAAACAAAATGGAAAACTGAGCTGGGGAAATAAGGGTCATGAGAAATAGGGATTCAAAAATAATTATGCATTTACCTGAACAAGTTGAGGACCTGCCAACTTTAGAAAGGTTGACTGTACAAAGGAAAAATTTAGAAACAGCATGTCTATGAGTGTGTAATAAGCTGGGTTATTAAATTTTCTACTTCCCTGCTGTCCTCAGTATTACATACTGTAGAGTAATTGAAATGTTAGAGTTGTACTTAATGTCACTTTTAGTATATTTATATATCGTGTTAGTAGTTTAAGTAAAATTAGTGCTGTAAGTATTGTTACCAAAATAATTGTAATTAGAATCACATAATCGAAGAAATTCTCGCATTCTGATTAGTTAACAAAGCAAGGTATTTAGCATGGAATTGCAAGTTGAAAACGAGGCTGTGTGATATTGTTTTGCATCTACTGTTTTGCCCTCAGGATAAAAACAAACAAGCTATTTTCCTTTTTTCTTATTTTTTATTTGATAATGTGATTCAAGGAAAATCCATTACCTGATCTGTGAATTCCACATTAAATTGCACTTCAAAACTGATATTGTACTCATCCCTCAGCGATTCATGCGATATCACTTTTTGGGTAGGTAGGTAGGTAAATTTATTTCGATTCGAGATGTACAATGAGCCAGCGAGTTGTACTAAATACATTTGAATATATAAAATTCTACATCTCCAGTCAACTAAAAATATACAGATACTAATATATATAATATAACGAGAATATAAATTACCTAATGTAATATATTTCCTAAAAAAGAAAACATTAATGTGGTAACATGGTTTCTAGTAACTAGTAAAGCATTATCACTCGTGATAAGTATACTAAAAATAAATGCTTAACATGAAGAACTAGTAATGTGTAACAGCGTCATGGTAAAAATGCGAGAGATAAATAGCAATGCAGAGGGAAAAAAAAGGAAAAAAAAGGTAGGTAAGATAATTAGATAGTAAAATAAACTAAGATATATAATGAACGGTAGAGCTAACTCTATTGTTCACATATGTTACATTTGCATAATGTGCCACTAGTAAGATTGGTTTTCGATATAGCTTTTTAAAATTTGTTTATGGAGTCAGGTTGCCTGAGTTTAGTAGGGTTCAATATAATGCAACATTCCCTGGTCGCATAATGAAATGTTCTACAGTATTGGTTTTTGAAAGTGAAGTTTGTTTTTGCAAGAAATGTAAGAACATAAGAAAGTCAGTCATGTTAGTATTAAAGGTAATCTATACAGGTAATAATGTGTATATTCAGGTTCAATGCAACTCAAAGACAGACAGAATAGCTCATCACCTTTGTCTGGGCAGCACAAGCTCTAGCCATTAATGTTTTTCCAGTTCCTGGTGGACCATACAATAATACACCTGCAAAAAGAAGAACACAGTTAAAATATAGAGTTACACCAAGTCAAGAAAGGACCTGAATTAACAGACCTGAAAAGAAAGATGGTGGGGTGAGTCTTCAGGGTTTGTGGCATACTACAGCTTGAACTTATCCCAGGTTCTTTTCATTCCACTAATCTATTCGTGTTTTTCTCGTTGCCGTGTTCCTACCAATAACATAGCTCCATTTTCTGCCTTTAAAACCACACACAACCCACAATTCTTCTATTCACTTCGACGAAGGGCTAACAGTTGAAACGTCAGCTTTTGTAATCGTTATGGTGGCAAATTTACCATTTCAACTTTGTTGATATATCCCAACTATGAGCATTAATACTACTTCACATGAGATACTAATCCATTACAAGGAACCACATAGCATTTAATCAGGTTTTCTTGATAATCAACTGGTATTCATTCAAACCCCTTAGTGAAGGGGAAATGTGACAGTAAAGTATCTTTCGACCAATTCACAGACAACAGTTTTCTTTGAAGAACTTTTCTTCACTTTCACACAAATAAAGAAAAAACAATTGGTCTGAGTGTAGGGTATTAATTCATTTACAAAATGAACTGGAGGCAGATGAAATCTTTGAACAGTAACAGGAACATGTACCTTTTGGAGGAGCAATTCCAAGGTTTTCAAATCTCTCTTTATGTGTCATTGGCAGCACAATAGCCTCTACAAGCTGTAAAAAATGCCAATAAATTTGGTTTCAGAGGTTAAATAGAAGAGTTGTTTATTTTTTTCAAGCATAGTAGAGGTAATTTTACAGCATTAGCCATAAAGTGCATCAAGGCATGATGGCCATGAACTTATGCAAAGCTTGAACTAGTCTAACTTTGTCTCTGTTTAGCAACTTATCACTTTTCAGGAAAGAATAATAAAATTTTGTAAAATAATAAAGAACAAAGGGAAAAAACCTAGATATCACTAATTGAAATGAAGAGTTTTCACAAAAATTCTTCGTCTCTTTGTTTATCTGCTTAATCCTTCTACTCCCACGAGTAATCAACACAAAATTCCTTCTGATAACACCAACACAAAATTCCTTCTGATAACACCAACACAAAATTCCTTCTGATAACACCAACACAAAATCAAACAGACAAGTAATGAGAATAAAGAAAAAATATCAATCAGGAGATTGTTACATGTACTTGATCCAAAACCAAATTCTCCAAACTGACATCATAAGAATTGTATGGTTGAAAGTAAGACAAATTACTAATGACATCTTGGGAATAACTGAGTTAATGATTTCTTCACCTCCTGAATTTGCTGATCCAGGCCTCCAATGTCACTGTACTGTTCTGTTGGCCTTTCATCCACCTCCATGGCTTTCACTCGGGAGTCGTATCTGGAAATCAACATAGCACCAGATTCTTAAAATGTTATTGAGAAAACCCTGCATATAAAGAAATTATTGACTATTAGATGGCAAATAACCATTGAGGCACATATTGAAATGACAGTACATTACATCAAGGCTGCCTCATTCAAAGAGCATGGAAATTACGGTATGTTTGATCTCTAGTATTCAAGAAATGATTACAACATCCAAAAATAAATGATATGATACACTATATGCCACAGAAACAATAATTCTGCACTGGTTGGCAAACTGGAAGAAAAATCCTGGTTGACACCAGAGTCAGATACCAGATTATAAATCATTGATTTGTTTAATTCTGCCTGCTCATTTGGCTTGCCCTTGCTCTTATATCAACTACTAAAAATTTTGAAAGGAAAAGTGTTGAGGTAACACCTTAAAATCCAAACCAGTCCAGCTGAGCAGATAGATTTATGATAGGAAGTCCTTACTAGTTAAAACAAACCACTTACTCTGGTGGTAGTTTTTCAAGTATGAGGTATGAATCCTTATTGACACCCTAAAATGATAAAATAGAAAAAAATAAAAACTGATGCAGTGTGGAAGAATAAATAAAGGCAGACATCATCCATGTGCATGATGTAAATTTTAACTTCTGCAAAAACTATAAAATTCAGAATGCTGGAAGTAAAGTGCAGAAGGGAATCAAATGTGCTACACATGCAAGATTCTTTCATAAGTTACCAGAACTTAAAAACATTAATTTTTAGAAATATATCATGTATTAACAGATTTATGCATTCCACTTGCCACTAGGTCCCCTGGAGTTAAATTCTCAGGTTCCACCAGACCAATCACAGGTAAGAAGTATGTCTGCAAGAAAGAGATAAATCGAGTTCATTGGCATAAATTTAAATAACAGTTTGATATGGTTAGATATTCTAGTCTTCTCGGATAGGGACGAATAAATGGAGGTCCTGTCTCCTGCAGGGTTGAGGCAGGAGACATTAATTTCCCACACACGAGATTACTGTGTGATGGATGTCCTCCCCTGGGTGGGATGGGTGGGTTTACAGAGGGCCATGTGTTAGAAAACTCTTTACTGGGTTAATCACATATTTACCCTCTTGAAATAAAAAACATTGTATTGTATTGTACTGCTGCAAAGAAATTTTAATACCTTTTAATATTACAAATACTATCTACATGATTAAGATGGTTTATGTTTTGCCACAAAATCGGGTCGTTACAAATAAATAATAATATGTTTGTCAATAATCTGGAGTGTGATGGCTTTGATTCACTTAGAAGACACTGACAGGTCAATCCCACAGTCACTTAACATGAGATTATCACAAACTCCATATACCATAATTAATCTACAAAATAAAAAATTAATAGTCCATAAAAATCTGAAAAAGAACAAACAATTTCATTAAGGCCTCCAAAGAAAGGCCTGCATTGTGGAGACTTCTTCTCAATCTGGTGACTTGAAAGTACATCTCATGCAAGTTCTAGTTCTAGTTGCCGCATTCCTTACAGTAATACCCATCTCACTTAAGTGTATTCTGTCAATGTACCATATCATTTGGGGCTCATAGAACAAGATATTTCATTAATTTACCTGTCTTGTTGAAGTTTTGATGACTGCACATTTGCCTTTTCGCTGTGAATCCAAATCAACATTGGCACCATCTTCTTCAGCCTACAGACAATTCAACACATTTGCATATAGTGATGGCAAATTAAGAAAAAACTTTCAAAGGACAAGGATAACATGATATGATAGCCAAACAAAGTATCTAGATACAGTTAATATACCTTTACAAAGGAAACTGCCTCTAACTGAGCATTCAATTGGTGTCTTACCCACAGTTATATCTAAAATTGAGCTTTAACATTTTTGCATATGAATAAGACTGAATTTTATTTCTAGTAGGTAAAATAGAGTTAAAAGTAAAACTTACATTGTCTTGAGGATCTACATCAAGAAGCTGTTGTAGGAATTAAAGAAATGACTGAGTTTTTAGATTCCACCAAATTATGGAGAAAAAAATTTTTACTTTGAGTGTGGAAATCGGTATCTTGGGTTCTTGGGCGGAGAGGTAAGTTTAACAAACTCAGTGCCCCTCCAGTGGCATAAACCAAAAAAAAAAATGTCATTCAAATTTGAAAAAATAGACACTGAGCCTAAAACAACTGAAACAACTGAAAGAGAAAAATTCTTACCTCAATTACATTAGACACAAGGTATGGAAGTGTTTTGTTAACTTTTATTTTCTCTGAATTTTCCTGAGTGAACAAAATACCATGATTGTTACTTTCGTCTGCATGTATTTTATTAATATACATAAAACGGCAAAGTAATTTTCACAATTAATATATAATTAATCGAACTGGTAAACAGATACACTTTACCTTTATCTTCTCTTTCATTGCCTGCTGTTCATGGTTAATTCTCATGATTTCACTTTTCATAATCTGTAAAAGAAAAATAATGAATTAAAGTGAGGCACACGACTGACTAAATAATTTCATAATAATTTTTCTGACTGAGAAAGCACAAAATTCGACTTAGCCTCGAAACTAAAATTTTGTGGCACAAAGACATGCGTCTGTTGTTGTTTTTTTATGGTGCCATGATATCGAGCCAATTTCACCATAGTTTCTGAGACTGAGTGTGCCTTAAGAAAAGACACCTTACCTTAATTTCATTGTCTAAAAGTCGAGCTCGTCCGACAATTTCGTCTGTCTGCATTCGAAGAACTTCCTCGTCGATTTCCTATTAAAAATAAAAAAAAACATTTCCAAAAGATCTTTAAACGTTTTAAAAACGATCATAGAAGATAAAAACTCTCCACAAAAGCCATGGACGTGAAAAATACCTCGCTATCTTCCCATATCGCTTTGTCCTCGAGGGCCGCCATGTTGTTTCGCTGAGTAATCGTTCTCGTCCCATGCTCCCAACCGAAGGACTCGACCTGTTCTTTCTCTTTTCAAATTCACTGCTTCGTCTAATCAAATTCGAATTTGAACTCTGAGAGCAAGGTGTTATGGAGCTCTGAGCCCTGAAGTATTTCACTCTTTTGTTCTTTATCTCTAGCTTGACTTTTATTCATTTTGGTTTGTTAAACCCCTAAACTGCGCTGCATAGAGATATGTCAGATACACATCCATTGAGGAATACATTTACGTTTGGCGTCCTTTCTATTATCGTTCCCATTTCCTTTTCAGTCTTTTAAATAGCCTTTAAATTCAAGATTTTTTCTTTAATTCAAGCATGAAAGGAAAAAACTCTACGCTTTCCTTTTCCTTAGTTTTCTTTTTTAATATCGTATAAGCCTGATTTTGCTCTTACGGCGAGGACGTTTGATTTAAAAAATTAGAGCTTTTTTCATTCTATACAGTAACCAAGTGATTTTTTGCTCCTTCCACTTTTATTCCTATAAGAGATAAATCTGGGCATTGGTCGATTTTTCTTTAAACACTAAGATACACCACTTTCGTACAACTAGAACTTTCATGCTTTCCCGTCCATACATTTTGTCCTTCTTTTTTCCCTCATCACTGTTTACTCGCTTTTGTGGGCTCAGTCTTCCTGTAATGTGCTATTTCTCTCTCTTCCGAACAGTGCATTAAATATGTGAACAAATCTAAGTTTGCTAAGATATGAATATAAATATATCTAGGACTTTTAAAACACTCTAGTAATTTCTTGTGGCTTCCCAACAACCATTTCGCTGTAGCAGTCTTTCAAAACCACGTCTCCATGGTAACATCTATGACTTTTCAGTGTCAAATTTATTTTTCACGCGCGATCAACAGCGCCAGGCGCGATTGAGAAAAATGGACAGTAAAATTATTGTAACCTATCACCCACGCTGTGGGTACTATTACAATATCAAGACAAGTGATCAAATTGTTCCAATTATACCGGATCTTGGGGTATCGCGCAGAAGTGTTTTTGATGAAGTTCAGACACCGGCGTACAAGTAAGTTGATAAAACATTCGTAAAAGAACGATGTGATGTTAAGACGGATTTGATCTGCGTCAGTCTTATCAGAGAAGCCTTGCTCCGAATGATTGCACGAAATATTTACTTCTCAGTAATGGTATAAAATTGGATATCTTAAGATGTTCTGCTATCCCGAATCCATAGTCCTTGCGGGCGACCAGATCGCAGAAGCTTTCTAACACATTGGCGAGGTCGATTTTTTGCAAGCCCTTCAGCTTTTGAGTTTTATTAGCAAAATATTCTAAATGTTTATGAGTGATCAACTTTCTTGCTGTGGTTTGTTTTTACATTCCTAAAAGTTCATAAAGATCAATTCAATTAACTGTCTGTATATTCAGAAAACATGTCAAAAGCAAAGGTCCACTTTAAGATAAACAAAGAAATGTCATCAAGGAAGTACTTAGAAAACAAATTTAGGATGCCTTGACAACAGCAGCAGATAATTTTTTGCTTAAAAGATAGAGAATTTTCATGTTTTTAGATTTAAAATCCGCCCCCTTCAAAAAAAAAAAAAAAAGAACAACTTCGCTGATGTCACATCATTCAATCACTTTATGGAAAGGGTGTCCAGTCTCCTTTGACCTGTGACAAAAATCAAACTTTCCGCCCTCGTTAGGACGTATGCCGCAAGCACTTTAACTATAACTAACTGCTTTATCAAGAAAAGGATGCAACTTTCCTAAGTTTCCGGAACAAGTTTCAGTATGTGTTCTTTCTGAAAACAAAGTCATGAAATCTTACTTCTAAGAGTCCTGGCCTGGAATTGTTGACCTACAGACTTAGATTGACTGAATTTATCAAAAATCTTCTTAAGCTTCTCGCGCAGTCCTAAATCATCTTGCCGTCAGCCTTTTATCAGTGCTGTTGTTTGGGATCATTTGACCACAAGTACAAATCGGTATCAGTTTCCCCACAGTTCTCTTCCAAAAAAAATAATAAGAGTCGCTTTGTTTACGCTTCATCAAAGACGAAAATACATGTGTGCGTTTCGAAGCGTGACCCGGTTGGTTTTTTATTTGCATAAGTCTTCCAGCAATTTTATTGGAGTTGTTGTCGTCTTTTGTCATTCTAATTTTGTTTGCTTTTGTTGGCAGCAAAAACATTTCTGGAGTCTTTAATTATGAGAATCTCTAACGACTCTTTGGTTTGAACAAGTAACTGTTTCTTAAAAAATGGTTGGTTTGTTTAATCAGTCCCAGAAAGTAATGATTACGGACTGATGGTAGTGAGAGATGACAGGTATTTGAAGTTTTGAGTCAGCTTGCCCACAAAAAAAGTAAATACCTGCCGGCCCTGTCTGCTTTTCGTACAGAAATGTAATGTTATTGTCCCATCCTTGGAGTCTCACTTTACAGGGCGCCCCCTCATGTTCCTTGCTCCCTCCGCTCCAGGCCTCGGTCAGTTTGAAGGGTGAAGAACGCTATCCAGTGAATAGCACAGTACGTTTTGTTCACACTTGCCTGCTGGATAGCAATTTATCCGTCGGATAGCTTTAATTTATC